>NC_025695.1:3951934-3968512 GCF_000633955.1 Camelina sativa | reverse complement strand
GTTAATATAAAATAGAAAATAGAGATAAACCTTTTAAAAGATTAAATATAAATATATATATAAGATATACATATCATACAAACTCTAAAACTAAGCTTTTACAATGATATTTGATTTGATTTTTTATAACCCATACAACAACAATAACAAAAAAAATACAGAACAAAACAAAATAAAAAAAAGAGATTTGAGAGTAGTGGAAGAAGATAAGAGAATGAAAGAGTGATAGACTAAGAGAATAAGATAATGAGTTTTTATAGGAAGAGAAATAATGAAAAATTACATTTTGAAAAATGTGAGTTACAATTCTAATTTATTGTTTTGTTTTAATACAATTGATTAATACAATTTAGTGAAGAAATAAAATTAATGCATAATTTATAGGGGGAATTCATATGATTTCAGTTTTATATTATATGAGTTAAATGTGAAAAATAATTGTTTTTAAATTTGTGTTTTAATATAAATATTTTTTTATTAAAATTGCATTGCTAAGTGGACCAATAAGAAGAGAGTGAAATTTTATTTTTATATATATGATTTGTGTATATGTTTTTGTTTTTTTTTTGTGGTCTGAGATAGCTTTTAATACGTATAAAAGTGTGGGAATATCTTTGATACCATAGTTAAGAAATTTAAAATCAAATTTGAAAAAGGATAATTTTCTGTTAAATATATAATAATCCAATAAAAAAAAAACAGAAGAAGGCATATTGTATATAATAAGGTGAAAAATAGTAATAAAAAAAACAAACTTATTATTAAAATTAAAAACGACAACCAACGAATCCTATGTGCGAGTGAAAAGCACGATCCAATCACGAAGCAAAATCTTCAGGCTTCGTTGTATAATTAAATAATTTAATGAACACGAAGCCTTCATATTCCCAATTATACCCCTTTGACAGCCCCACACACACTCTCAGATATCTGAAAATTTTAGCCACGCGCATTCATAAGCGCGTATCTTTCTTTTTCTCATGCTTACACAGTACACACACTCCCTGACAATAAATCGTTACAACTTTTTTTCTGCTTATCAAATTAAAAAGCAAAATAAATATAAAACATTATTATTAGATTTTATTATATAACAATTTTTCTCCCCAGTTATATTACATTACAGAATACAGAGTGCCATTTCAACGAAAAGTCGACACGTGTCCTTAAGAGGTTCGTCGTCTGAGGGTAAAATAGTAAAATCGTAGTCTCCTTCATCATCTCTCTCTTTAAGCAAATTCCAGAGAGAGAGAGAGTGGGAAAGAGAGAGAGAGAGAGAGGTGCTTTTTTTTTTTTTTTCCATAGACGTTCTCGTCGAGAGACCTGTTTATATCACAAAAAAAGGAAGAGAGAAGAAGAAGAAGAAGAGGACTGTGAAGAGAGAAGAGGATGGAGGATATACAGGAGGAAGAGAGCGGTACGGACGAGGAGGTTCTGGGATCGAGCTTGACCATGGAGAAAGTGGCTGCAGCCAAACAGTACATCGAGAATCACTACAGAGCTCAGAACAAAAACATTCAGGAGAGGAAGGAGAGGTACCAAATCCGTCTCTCTCTCTCTCTCTCTCCCTAATTCCGTCTTCTTCTTCTCTTTCACTAGGAGAGATTTCAGATTTGAAAAATTTTGTTTTGATTTCTCGAGACATTTCCTTTTAGGGCAAAAATTAGTTGTTTGAGCTGCGAATCCTTCTTTGATGATGATAACGATACTCCTGCTCAGTTCTGTTTTACCTCTTTGCGGTGTGTGAAGCAACCTAATAATAACATCTGTATCTACTAGACTAGTAGTAGTTCGTGAATTGTGAAGGTGGTTTTAAGTTCATGGTTTGTATTCACTACCATGATTGATATCCAAGTCAAAAGGAAACTTTTGGGGATTCGATATCTTACCATCTTCATACATTGTGTAATGATACCCCCTCGTTATCATCGTTGTTGAGTATTTGCCTTCTTTTACTAGTGCTCAACGCTAACTTTTGTGGCTGCTGACTTCTTTCTTCTGAGGATTCGTTTTTTTTGCCAAAATGCTTTGATTTGTTAAGAATAATACATCTATGTCTCATCTCTATTGCACTTTTAGCACCATTAAAGCTGCGTATTTTGTATTTAACATTGTTTGATTTCTTATAGACGATGGATCTTAGAAAGAAAGTTAGCTTCTTCTGGAGTGCCAAAAGAGGAGCAAATCAACATGATTAAAGATCTTGAGAGGAAAGAGACTGAGTTTATGAGGCTTAAAAGGAACAAGATAAGTGTTGATGATTTTGAGCTTTTGACAATCATTGGAAGGGGTGCTTTTGGTGAGGTTTGTACAACAGATTACTGCCTCTTCTTCTTTTTTTTTTTTTTTCTTACAGCTTGAGCATAACCAACTTAACCGAGATAGTTTTTTTTCTGGGTTCTTTCTGATCTTAAAAACATCTTAATCTAACTTACAGGTTCGCTTATGTCGGGAGAAAAAGTCTGGAAATATTTATGCCATGAAGAAGTTAAAGAAATCTGAAATGGTCATGAGAGGACAGGTACAAATCCGTAAACAATTGGCATAATATACCACACTTAATATGTTTATGATCTCGTCTCTGATTTTACCTACCTGTCTTTTTCTTCTAGTATCTGACTAGATTAATATGTACATTTTACAGGTAGAGCATGTTAGAGCAGAGAGAAACCTGCTGGCTGAGGTAGCAAGCCATTATATTGTGAAGCTCTACTATTCATTTCAGGATGCCGAGTATCTATATCTGATCATGGAATATCTCCCCGGTGGTGATATGATGACCTTGCTCATGAGAGAAGATACACTACGGGAAGATGTCGCCAAATTTTATATTGCTCAAAGTGTCCTGGCGATTGAATCCATACACAGATACAACTATATTCATAGGTGGCTTTTGGAAGTTACCTAACTTGCATGCTTCTGCTCTAAACTCTGATATTTACATACATTTTGATTGATCTTTTGTCTTTTCACTTTTTGCAGGGATATCAAACCTGATAACCTTCTTCTGGATAAAGATGGGCACATGAAACTCTCGGATTTTGGACTCTGTAAACCTCTTGATTGTAGAAATTTACCTTCAATTCAGGAGAATAGGGCCACCGATGATGAAACTATGACAGAACCTATGGATGTTGATAGATGTTTTCCTGACACTGATAACAAGAGAAGCTGGCGTAGTCCCCAGGAACAACTTCAGCATTGGCAGATGAATCGCAGAAAACTAGTATGTTAATCTTTTTTGGAGTTTAAAAGTGTCATCTCCTCTTTCGTAGCTCTTTCTCCATTTCTCTGATTCCTGTATATGCCAAATGTGACCTCATCATGTAGATATATACAAATCAAAATGGGGAATAATGAAAACCAACTATGATTTTGTTCATATTTGTAGGAGAACACTTTTCAAACTTTCATTACCTGTACTTTCTCTTTATCAATTTGTGTGGCAAGTTGGCAACAACTGATGATAGTGTTCTCTGATTGGTTTCTTCCTTTTTGAAAGGCATTTTCAACTGTGGGAACACCCGACTATATTGCTCCTGAAGTTTTGCTGAAGAAAGGATATGGCATGGAATGTGATTGGTTAGTCTTTTGCTTGAAAATTATCATTTTCAGAATGAACTATAACCATGGTGCATAGTACTGTTTAAATTTCTCTGTGCTAGCAACCATTTGTACAGGTTGATAAAAGTCTTTCATTTATCATTACAGAGTTGTTCCATAGCCTCCTGAGCTGCTGTTTATTTTCCTTGGAAATCTTTTTTTTTTTCTTCTCTCAGGTGGTCATTAGGAGCAATTATGTACGAAATGCTTGTTGGGTATCCTCCTTTTTATGCTGATGATCCTATATCAACTTGCAGAAAGGTATTTACTCTTTGCTGTTATCTTCACTACCCCAGTGAGTTTGCTCTGAGTAAAAGTATCAAACAGTTGAGCTTAAAGAATTTCACTGAATAAGGCTATTTGATTACAAAGTGTTAGTGCAAAAGCTATTATTATTCAAGTATACTCCAACAGGATATTATTCAAGTTTTTTTGGGTGAATGGCTTAGGTATTGTGTTTGTAACAATTTGATGTATAAACCAAATGAATGAGAAATCTTCTATCTATGAAAGTTCAGGGCCCAAGCAGGAGATTGTTCAATTCTGTGACCATATTTTGAATTACAAGGGTGTCAAGTTATATGAAAAGCCACAATTTTGCCAGTTTATGCTCGTTCGAGTTAGCAAAATGTTCAAATATTGTGTTCAGTCTTTTCAGATATATAGTTGACAACTATGCTTTGATTTGTGGGTAAAATTCCCATCGTCAATTCCATTTCTATTTGTTCTTTGTGCTCTACATATACGAAAACTAAAGATTTTGTTTATAAGATTCACAGATCATGTTCATGAAGTCTTAATTCCTTCTTCTAGATCGTACATTGGAGAAATCATTTGAAATTTCCCGAGGATGTGAAGTTGTCATCGGAGGCAAAAGATCTTGTCTGCAGGTTGCTGTGTAACGTTGACCATAGGCTTGGCACTGGAGGAGGAGCCCAGCAAATCAAGGTAAGGATGTTCCATGAGAAGATTTAGTAGTACTTAAGATAAGCTTTGTTATTTTTCTTTGCTAACTTGTACTTTAATTTTGCATCAGGATCATCCTTGGTTCAAGGATGTTTTGTGGGAAAAGCTCTATGAAATGGAGGCTGCGTACAAACCAGAAGTGAACGACGAGCTAGATACACAAAATTTTATGAAGTTTGATGAAGTATGCCTCCTTTTTATTTATCATGCATTATTTCAAATATTTTTCCTGGAAAAATAGACTTCCCTTATATTATTTTAAGATTTATATACCAGTATTAAGGCTCAACAGATATTAGATATTCTTAAGTTCAGTTTAATGTGTCTCGCTCATATCTTGCTGTGAATTTTACTAGTTATCCCGGAGATAATATCCCTTAGTTTCTAATATGCCACTTGTGTTGATGGTGATAGATACCTTCAGAATACTGCCTTATCAAAGAATGATATATTCTGGTTTAAGGAGTGATTACCTTAAAATTTTGTGAATTGATTTATTACCTAGGAATTTGTTTGTCAATATTTTGCAGAAATATCATATTGATAAAGGTCAACCATTCATTCATCCATTTTTTGTACTATATAGGAGGCTTGCTGACTTCTTGATTTCATCTCAGGTGAATTCTCCTGCACCTGAAAGAACTAGATCGGGCCTCTCCAGGAAGGTTTGTTATTATTATTTGTGTATATACATCATCCAGCGGGTTTATTTGCAAGGATAGGTGATTAGCGTTGATACTCCAAATTGTAGCCGTGTTGCTCCAAAGTGATATATTAAAAAAACCATCATCAAATGGTGTTGGTCGATAAATATTATTGTCTGAAATGAAACCTATTTTTCTTTATACGGTTCGGTTTTGAGTGACAATGACACATTTGTTTCCATTTTGTGCAGATGCTTCTTGCTCCCAAGGATTTAAGTTTTGTTGGCTACACCTACAAGAACTTTGACGCTGTAAAAGGATTGCGTCATTCACTTGGTACATGCACATGACCCTACTATTATTTAATCATTTTCAACCTCAGACCTTGGCTCCTGCATTTTCCTAGTCGAATAGAAGTACCTAGTAATATGTGTCAAGTAAACGAGATGCAAAGGATTCATTGTTGATCAGACATTAGGAAGAATCTGACCCTTTCTTTTCCAACTCTGTAGAGATGGCAAGAACAATGTCTCTGGATCGATCACCAGGTATTTGTGTTTTATCATTGTAACTCGTTTCGTTGCCTTTTTGCATGTTCAGATCCATAAGCTTCCTTCATAGAAATATATACACCTTGACATTAAATTAAGTTTATGCGGTGTATAGTCTTTGTAAACGACCTTATATCACTTCTTATTCAAATAGTGAAAACTGATATAATCGAAACTGTATGCAGCTGAGGCGATGCCTGTGGAGCGGATAAGCGGGGAAGCAGCAGAGGCACAGATGGTATCATCGATGGATGATCCGATGGTAATTTGAAATAACCAAACAAGATAGTGATAGTCTTCCTCAAGTTTGGGATCTTAAGCCTTCTATAAGAAAATAACTGTACAGCAAGCCAAGAAGTTAAAGAGAAGAAGATCAAAATGGTTTGGGTAGAAAAGAGTGTGAAAATGAGGTGGGGTGGGAGATTAACAATGATAGCCTTTCCTGATTATTCTGTGTATTAGAAGAAGAAGAAAGAGAAGGGAGAAAGAGATTAGAGGGGAATTGAGTAAGTCTTTGTGTTATATAAAAGCTGCCCAGGTTGGCTGTAGTAATGTCGCCTTCTCTAGTGGCAGTTTTATTGCAACATTTTCACCTTTGTGTCTGTGTGTATCATATTAACAACTTTTATTTCTAAATTTGAAGACCCACCGAGGAGTGAGGACTTAGAGTGTACTTATTTGAGTTTTGTTGGGAGTCAATTTATAAACAAACTTGGATAAATGAGTTTTTCTTTGTTAGTAATGGTAGACTTTGGGCTACACAATAGGAAAAAAAATAAATAAATAAAAAGACCATTATGCTACTGTAGGTTGATTTTAAGACTTTAACATGTAAATTAGTTATGGTGCCTCATTAGAGATGATGTTGTGAAGGTAAGGAGTTAAAGTGAAAAGTTAGAGACCTA
Source organism: Camelina sativa (assembly GCF_000633955.1). Classification (NCBI taxonomy): domain Eukaryota; kingdom Viridiplantae; phylum Streptophyta; class Magnoliopsida; order Brassicales; family Brassicaceae; genus Camelina; species Camelina sativa. The sequence goes on along the minus strand of NC_025695.1, from coordinate 3,961,843 downwards.
TTTATGTAAAATTTTGATACACTACACAGTACACACCTCTTTTGAACGTTTACGGTCTCAAATGCCGAAGCTGCTTTACGTATTGGACACAAACTTCTTTATCCCGTCGGTATTACCTTGTGAGAAGCTAAGAAGCAAAACCTTTTTTTTGTGGTTTAGGTATGCTCTATAGTATTCTTGATATTTCTTTTTTCAATTTTATCTTCTTTCATCAAGACATCCAATGTATCCTCTTGGTTGATATGGGTTAAGCCTTTAAGGTCGTTAAAAAAGATTATAACTTTTTCCTAAAGAAATTACCAAATTGTATTTACTAAGTAAATTTATGTTATAATGTTCGCAATTTATGACACGAATAGCTTTTAACTAACTACAGTTACGTTTTATACTTTTATTGATACGCAATGAAAATATCCCACGGTAAACCTCGAGTCGGAACGAACCTTGAAAGGCAAACTTTATTGATGGCAAATCCAAAGTTTAAAAAAGTGCTTTTCAGATTCGGTGCTGAGAAGAAGAAAAGACCAAAAGGGTCGCATATAGAACAAACATGAGCATCGCAGTCACAGATGGTTTAGTTAATTCTTGAGATACCCTGAGTTAAAAAAATTTAGTTTGAAGAGAGCTGAGCAACGAGCTGTATGAGATTATCTTCCTTCTTGATACTCTCCACCCAATTGGCGTTAATATGTACCCTTTCCATACTCTGCTTCAAGGTTCTTGCCATCGACGGCTTTGTTCTTGTTGCAAAATACTCCTCCACTTCTTTGGCTTTCTCAAACGACGCAAACTGAGACGATCAACATAAAGAGAAATCAATTAAGGCTAGCAAAGATGATCAATAGCTTTTTTTTTATGGATATGCATAAAGGGGAGGAGGAACAAACCGGCGATACAACTGCACTTATGAAACGTGTTAAGAGAAATCCGGATCCCCATGTGTTTTCTATATACTCCCACTTCTCCTGTAGCCATTTCCAAGCTACTTCACGTCCTTCCCAACTTACACCGGAAAGTCCATAAACTGCATCTTGATTACGGACCTGGATGAATAAGAACCCCAATATATCACATCAACTATGTCAAGCCTAATGATATGATTATTCACTACTTTATAAAGTTTCAAGAAATCCATATATACCTCATCAGACAATATGAAGTTAAGAACATCTTGAACTATAACGGGGTCGGGACAAGATGCTAAAGAACCTGCAAACCCATAAAGTAAACATCAGTAGTTGAACCTCAAATTTCTATTTATTTAATCTCATGTATCAGAAGAAAGTTTACAGTCAAGTTACCTAAGATTCGTGTTTTCTCTTGGCTAAGGTCTGTTTCCCTATAAACTTTCAGAAGAGACTCATAACCAGATTTGTCTGACTTATTGGCTCTCTGCATTACAGCAACATAAGCAGCCTGCAAGTGGAAAGCCCATACAGAATTTAATTAAAATGTTCTGATTTTAGACCATCATTGGTTTCTATAATACGAAACAAACCCTTCTGATGTCAGGAGGCAGAAGCGAAGTGTTCCTATCAGCCAAATATGCATCAAATCTCCGAACTGCTTCCTTTAGTGTCTCATCATGCCCAAACGCAGCAAGTGCAGTTAAGACTTCCCCTCTCAGCATAGCATCTAGATGGCTCTCCCCTTGTTTAGGGTCCCAACCAAGTTTCCTGTAAGAACAATGAATATTGTAAAGACATTGACTCTTTTTTACCTACCGTTTGGTAAAGAGAACATAATGATAAGTGTAATTTCCGTAGATGGGTAAAACAGCTTACCCAGCAGCAAACTGGAAAACGCCGATGAAGAAATGTTTGATCCCAGACATCAGTTCCTGATTTGCATCTGCTCCAATCTTCACAACTTTGTAGCTTATCTGTACGGATGAAGAGTAAGAACCAGAAGCGAACGCATAATTATCGACCCAGGGAAATTAAAAGCCAAAAAATGCAGATCCTTACAGCAATAAGGTTTGATAGCACGGTATACTCAAGTTCCTCCTTGTAAGCACTGATCAAAGTAAGTAAAGAGGCTAGAGATTGCTGACGAGCCATTGAAAGTGCAAAAGAATCATCCAAAATACCTGTAAAAGAGCAAGTAGGATATTCATCTCCAAACAAATTTCATTACGTCAATTAGAAACACAAAATTCTGCGAGGTCAAGTTACCATATCTATCAATTGAAGTCAAGCTTTTGCTCTCTGTTGCATTTCTGAGTCCAGCCGCAAGGCTATCATCATATTTCACCCTATAGAATCCAGCCTGATCGACATTAATTTTTATCCAAGAGCATGCCCCATTGTTTTTGCCGCTACCATCGGCAATGGAACAGCCCAATAATTCCTTTAGATCATACGCTTCAGATTTGGATTCTAATAAGAAGTTTTTGCGCACGTCATATGAACCACAGCACAAGGTTACTGGCACAATCCATTGTCCTTCGCCAGGAGAACCGCTTGACAAGAAACGCGACTGTAATATTAAAAATGAATTTAGTTAGTGGATCATGCATAAGATATCATAATGAAGCTTCAACCTTAGTGGCATCTAAAAGGGGATATAAGTAGGATATCCAGCAAGGGAAATAAGTCTAAGAACCTGCTCAAGTTCCAATTTTCCATCTTTAATTTTGGCTGAGACAACAGGATATCCCATTTGCTTTGTCCAAGAATGCATAAGCTTGTTCACAGGTTCTCCTGATCCCGCTTCCAAAGCAGACCATAAGTCTTCTGTCTTCGCGTTTGAGTAAGCATGATTTTTAATGTATGCAGCAAGCGACTTCTGCTCAACAAAGCAATACAAGTAGGGTAAGAAGTTTTGGAGACATTAGGGAAATTGAAAATAGAAGTCAGATAAGAAAATAAAAGCTGCAATTCTTTTGTTACAGAAGGAAATGGACATGAGCAGAACCTGAAAAACTTCAGCACCAAGATAGCTTTGTAGCATGCGGATGACAGATGCACCCTTTCTGTAGCTTATTGCATCAAATATTTCGTCAATTTCAGCAGCATGATTAACTTCCACCTGAGAAATTTTTGGGATTTGAGATAAATAGGTAATAGGGTATCTCGGGGATTGACAGTGAATATAAGGAAAGAAGCCACTAAGCTTTCATGACAGATATATTGACAGCATTTTTCAGAATTGTGCCCACTTAATAACACAGATACTTAATTTGGTTACCTCTATCGGGTGAGACTCCTCAAGTCCATCAAGCCTTAGACCCTCAGTAGATTCATCTAGAAACTGGGTCCAGATTTTCCATTCAGGGAACAAACTATCAGTAGCCAAGTAGCTGACCTGAAACAGATAACAAGTAACAAAACATTCACAACAGAACTCAAAATCATTGTTGATACAAAGATCTAAGTTTGCAATTTACCCAAGTAGCAAAACCCTCATTCAGCCATAGATGAGTCCACCACTCCATAGTGACAAGATTGCCAAACCACTGGTGAGCCAGTTCATGAGCAACTACAGTGGCAACCTAGCAGCAGAAACTTAACAGCTTTAGATGATTGCACAAAAGCACACAAAAAAATTTCCTCTGAAAAATAAAAGAAAAAGTTTTCAGTACCCTCTGTTTGTTAGAAGCTGCTGAATGCTGCTCATCATAGAGAAGAGCTGTTTCACGGTATGTAACTAAACCATAATTCTCCATAGCTCCAGCAGCAAAATCTGGTATTGCAATCATATCCATTTTGGGAAGGGGATATGGCACAGCAAAGTACCTACATGAATCATTGGAGTTATGCAACAAGTATGATACATACAAGCAGCAAGAGAAGTCCAGAATAACAGAATGTTACAATGTCGACGAGGAACATACTCTTTGAACAGATCTAACGTTTTGGCACCAACATGCAGTGCAAATCTCCCTTGGTCGGCTTTACCCACTTGACAGTACACTCTGACTTTAACCCCTGAGCAAAAAGAAGACACATGATTTAGAGCTTCTAGAAATGACTAGACGCAAGATAATGATGGATAAAAATAATTTACCATCGGATGTATGATCTTCAACGTAGTCAAACAAACCAACAACAATTGCGACCAAATATGTGGACATAATAGGTGACTCTTGGTAGGAGACAATCTTGACATTCCCATTAAGTTTCTCCTCAATGACGGGCATATTGGAGAGAGACACCAAATCAGCTGGTACCTCCAATGTAATCTTGAAGGTAGCCTGTTTCACAAATGTGTCAATATGGATAGACGAAGAAAAACAAAACTCATGCTAGAGGAGGGAACAAGTGGGAAACCTTGCAAGCAGGTTCATCCCAGCATGGAAAGCATCTCCTAGCGTCAGCTGGTTCAAACTGGGTAACTGCCATATTCTTCTTCTCACCGTTATGTTCATAGGTACTGCAAGCAAGAAGATACAATATTGGTCTCGAACTAATCTCAAGCTATGTATAAATTTATATTTGTAAAAAAAAAAGGAAACCGCTATGGTTTTACCTTCTGTAGAATCCCTTCATTTTGTCATTAAGTACTCCATTGAACCCCAGTTCCAGAACTCCCACTCCATGGGGAAGAATCTCACTAAACTCAAGCACTAGAATCTCATCCTCCTCAAACAAGACAACTTTTGGAGCTGCAAGCGCCTGCTTAACAATTACAAAACATAAGAAGCATAAAAGCAACAAGCTAAATTGGTTGCTGATTCCTACTTGATTGTATCTGAAGTTATTTTACCTATTGGAATCAAAATCAAAAATCATATCCAAAAAATACTCAAATCATGAAAATATAAACATCTCAATGGTGGCGCTAATTGCTCAACAACCAATAGCATATAAAAAAAAAAAAAAACCATAACCCCAATCGCATTACTGAAACCCTAATTTCATATCAACACAAAGAAACGCGATAGAGAGAGAATAGGTAAAAAAAAAAAATACCTTAGAGGAGGTAGGAGGAGTGAAGGAAACGGAGGCATCGTTGACGGAGAGATCAGCTGCGTTGAGAACGATGAAACAAGTATCGGCGACTATGTCGAGGTCGATGGCTACAGTTCCGGCGAAGGTGCAGGCGATGAGATCGGGATTGAGGCGGAGATCGTAGCGCTTGGGGACGGCGAACTTTGGTAGACGAGGCTGACCTTTGAACTGATCCATTTTCTAAACCCTTTGATTGATTTTTTTTTATTTTCTTCCTCTTTGGATCTCTTTTATAGGATAGGAAGCAAGTAATATACATGTATTGGTTTAGAATTTATAAAGAATTTTAATGATTTTAAAAGTTAGGTAAAATATGTAGTTATTTAATTAAGATTTTTAAAATCTCTTTAAAAATTTGGTGTTATTGATTGTGGATTTGTAAAAAGTTATCTAAAATCTTGATAAATTTAGTGTTATTGGATTAAGAGTTTTATAAAGTCATTAAAAGTTTTATGTTATTCAAGTAAAACAAAAGAATCTTGGATTGTTAATGAATTCAAATTTTATGTTATTGGTTTAGGATTTTATATCATTTCCTTCATAACAAAAGTCATGAAAACTCTTTCATCAAATAGAAAGATTTTACAAGATTAGAAAAAACAAATCATCAAGATTTTAAAAAACTTCCTAAACAATCTCTTAGAATCCTTTATTTTTAACTTTCAATTTTCTATGATTCTAACAATCAGCAAAAACATAAAGTCATTAAAATTCTTTCTAAATCCTAAATCAATACCTTCCCTAAATACATTTGTAAGCAAAGTGTTTTTATGTTACTACGGCACGCAAGTGAGACATTTACGAAACATTGGAATTTCTAAATTTTGATGTGATAGTTTATATTATAAAATAAATAATATTACTATCAAATTTTATGAGATTGGATTAGTGATTACTGTAAACCTAATTTTATTTTTGGTTTCTAAACATATTCGTATTATTGTTTGGAACATTCGCCGAACATGATGACAAATGGGTTTTGATTATATATATGTGAGAGACTCTATTTGATTAAGAAAAGTCACTCATACTTTAAAGATAAATCCTAGATAAGTCGCCCAATGCATCCCGACAAGGATCCGTAAGTTCAGAACCGGAGGAGGAGTCCTTCAACCGTTTTACTATTATATCAACGATGATTTTAGAGAGGGTTTGGTGACACTGACACTCCTTTACGGAGCACGAATCGTAGAGACAATTGAGAAACATTGACGCTGCTGCCTGCTAGGGCCGTAGAAGGGTTTAGTTCGGCAGAGAGTGTTATATGTTTATAGTCTTCTCAAGAGCCTTGCATTTTTTTAATATATATAGTATATGCTAGAGTTTTTTTTTTTTTTTTTTTAATTGTTTAGTTATTTTTTGTTAACTTACCTTTAAAAAGAATTATTAAAATTCCTTTTCTTGGGATATGTTTGACTTTTGGCCTAGGGCTTTCGTCTGGTTAGACGACGTCGTTTTTCAATTTCCCACTCTCTCCTCTGTTTGGTTGGTTGGTTTACTCGAGTTCTTCCGAAGCTTCGTCGTCGTCCACTAGGTTGTGTTCTTTCTGAGTCTGAGAGACTTAAGAGTTGAACGAGAGACCGACTGAGTGATCTGAGGTTTTACGGGTTTAACGAAAGGTGAACTTGAAGATCTTCTTTCTTTCTTTGATTACCGTCCGGTCTTTGGTTTGGATCAAATCAGGGTAAATGTCGTTTCTTTTATCCTTCAAGCTTCCTACTTTGAATCTTTTTTTATCGTTTTGAGTTCCATTTTTTTGATTTTTTTTATTTCTTTATATTTGATCCTCTCTTCGTTTTCTTATTTTTTATTTGTCTTTCGTCAATTCGTTTGATCCATGTTTCTCTTTTAGGCAAATCTTGAATTTGTCCCTCCATCCTCTGTTTTATGTTTTGATTTTGGTTTGAATAAACACCATTGTTTGTAGAGAGACAACAAATCATTGTCTTAAATTAGGCAATTCAACAAGGTATCTGTACATAAATATTTGACAAAGGCTCTTGAGACAAATGCGAAAGGAGCATGCTTTTTTTTTGTTTTTGTGCTCAACTACTTTGATGAGAGCTTTCTCTGTTTGGTGTCTTTTGTGGTTATGTTCGATGATATATATTTCTATGTTTGTTTGTGATGAGTTGTAGTAAAGCTTGTGTTAGGATTCGTATTATTGTCTTTTTATCCTTTTCTTAAGAGTGATATTATTTCTTTCTTTTTTGGTTTCTGAATTATTACAGATGGGTTTTCAGAGTTGCTAAGCTGACAGACTGAGTGACTAATTAGTGTGATTGGGGAAGATGGGTTTATTGAAGAAAAAAGATTCAACTTCAGCTCGCTCCTCTACTTCTCCCTGCGCTGATTTGCGAAACGCTTACCACAATTGCTTCAACAAGTGAGTTTCTTTTCTCCTTCAGTTTGCTGTGTTTAAAGGTTTTAGCTTTGGTGGTATTTCTGGTCTTTTCATCTTTTAAGGTTTGGACCATTCGGTATTCCCAGTTATTAATATGATGGCATTGTTGTATTTCTTTCTCTTGGTTTCTGCAGATGGTACTCGGACAAGTTTGTTAAAGGGCAATGGGATAAAGAAGAGTGTGTTGCCGAGTGGAAAAAGTACAGAGACTGTCTCTCGGTACTATTCATTCACTCTGCTTCAGCTCTATTCGTGCTTCCTCTGTAATCTTAATCAAAATAATAAGCAAGCTTCTCTTCCTGACTTTTGTTTTCGGTTTTCATTTATTCAAACAGGAGAATTTGGATGGTAAGCTTCTCACTCGCATTTTGGAGGTAGATGGTGAGCTGAATCCAACAAAGCAAGCTGATTCTAAAGAATCCAATTGATGGATGATACTTGATCCTCATATGTTTCTCAAATAACATTGTCACTTTCAAACCATAAAATTCATATTATTTAAGTAGGAGGAGGGGGTAATCAAAGTAGAATGAGATTGTTGCATTCTTTATTCAAAAAAATTGAAGAAAATAAAGAAATCAATCATTTCTTCTTGAAGAGGAAGTGTGCAACCATCCACTCTTCTCCATTGTTGTATCCGAACAGCTCAGCAACCGCTATGAAGAAGGTTCTCCAGTAAACCATCCACTTCACTGCATTTTCTTTCCCATAAGTCATTTCCATTATCTCTTTAATTGCAACTATCTCTTTATCCATTCTTTTGAGCCACTCTTCACTGCAAAACGTTGTATTATCAAAAAAGTAATAAACATCAGAAGCTGCTTATTATCGTCTTCGTTCTTGTAACAACCATTTTTGGAGTCCTACCTTGTTTTTGAATAATGTTTCCCGTTTACGAGCCAATGATCCACAATCGAAACATCTTCCTAAACAAATCAACACATCAAATTGATATGATTCAATTGATATAATTCAACTGAAACATACATGGCAAGTTACTAATGTAAATTACTTGGAAATAGAGGAGAAGATTCGCCGATGGCATTGTTCCTCCGCTGAAGAAGTGTCTTGTGATCCAGTCATCGTCATTCACATCCTATAAAGAATCAGCACAATCTCAAGAATTGCGTTTTTGCCATGATAATATGTTGTTGAAATAAACTGATTAAACAAGAAGCTATCACATCAGAGAATATTGATCCATACCTCAAAGTGGTAAGCTAGGGTCTTATGGCAGAAATAGTGAACAAACAGAAGACTATCTTCCTTCATCCATTTTCCTATTTTCTTCAGAAGCTCTCCATAGTTTTTCATATGCTGATCACAATCCCAAAAAAAGAAAAACCAAAGCTAAGGACAACCTCTGATGTTTGAAAATCATAACATATAATGAACTACTTCAGAAAACAATCCAAACCTCAAACATTTCGATGGAGAATACTCGATCGTATGTCCCATCATGCTCAAAAGTGCTAATATCCGCAACAATTATTTCAATGTTCTGAAGTCCGAGTTTCCTTCAAACATGACATGTAAAAGAAACCATTTTAGCTAGCAGCTAGAACTTGAAGCATAAGATATATGTAATAATGAGAAAACATAATTACCGGCATTGGTCATCGATAAAAGCTTTCTGTGTTGTTGAGTTGCAGATACCAGTTAACTTGCATTTGCTAAACTTGCGGGCAATGTACAAAGACAAAGAACCCCAGCCACATCCGACATCAAGAACACTGTGTCCATCCTCCACTTTAGCTCTTTCACAGTATAGAGCCAATATTGCTTCCTCTGCATCTTCTAAGCTACTTGCATCTTTTGGGAAGTAACAAGAGCTGTACTTCATGTTTCTTCCAAGAACAAGTTGGAAGAAAGCAGTTGGTAATTCATAGTGTTGAGTCTTTGGCTTCTCGGTATTGATCGCTATAGGCATCTTCTTTATAGCTGAGGTATACATACATGCATCATTCACAACAGATTTTTAGACTTTTCTTTCACAATTTACAAATCTATATTATGAGATTAAACAAATGAAATGTGTTCTGATTTTGCCAAATGAAACATGTTATATTTATTTATTAAAATACATGTAAACGCAAACACAAAAAACTTGAGTCTGAAACAATGTATGGATGGTTTCATTTTATAAGATAAGAAGCCAAAATCTATTATGAACAAATCTAATGAAGACCGTGAATTAGTCTTACATGCTTAGAGCACGGAGATCCAATTAACAAAATAAAACTTTAATATCTAAACTACTAAATAGAACTAAGCTAATATAAAAATAGTGTTCGCGGATCTCTCAACAACAATATCTAAACTAAAACGATATTTTATCTTTGACTCAAAAAGTTCAAAACACACATGATGAAGGGTCTAAAACCCCACAACCAAAGTACGGTGGAACAACTTGCAACACACCACCGACACCATGTTGTTTAAAAAATCGCCATAATCACTCAAATAAACACAATGCGAAATAGTTTTGTAGACTCTAGTCTAATAATAACTAAAATCTAGATGTTAAATGCCAAAAAAAAAAAAAAAAAAGAG
>NC_025695.1:3947744-3951469 GCF_000633955.1 Camelina sativa | reverse complement strand
ATTATATAGTTTCACTTACAGTCAATAAAACGGAGGAGATCGGAGAGTTGCATCTCAGCCGTGGGTTTGTAACCGGAACGGAGTCGACCGGCCAGAAGTAGCCGCGTCAGCCGCCTAATGACAAGATCAGGCAACAGATTCATCTCCAACAACGTCAAAGCCGCCTTCACTGATGCGCCATACGCTACTTCCATAATCTTCTCCATCTCTTTTCTCTCGCCTCCTTTATGTGTCTCTTGAGTTTTTTTTTTGCCTAAGGGCATTTTTACAGGGCAGCAGTTTTGAGTGTTGTTAGAGTAAAAATATTATGAAAATAATATAAGATCAGTAGTTAAATCTTTTGTTAAAAAATTAGTTATGGGGAGAACATGTGTTTAAGATAATAAGATTTAATAATATAATATTCTTAAATATATTACAACTAGAAAAACTTATAAAATAACATTTAAATTGCAAATTTATAAAACTTTTACTAAAATTCAAAATACAATACCAAATTTTTATGAAACAACAAAAACATTAAAGATAAAAAAAAACATATTACTTAATTAAAACATACAAACATTTTATTTAATTAATATATAGTTTAATGTCCAAATTTATTCCATACATTCTCAATCAGATTCTCTTTTAATTTGTGAAAAATTGTTTGCAAAAAATTATATTCATTCACAGCTTGCCACGTCAGCTTAGAAGTAAGCCAAGATCAGTTCTATATCAAGAACTAAAAAAAATGTTCTTAGCCACTATTCATTATTTTTCTATTTTTTTTGGACTAAGAACACTCCTCGTGTTGTCTCTATAAAAATGGCGTAAATGTAACCTTCAAACATATAAATAGACAGGGATGTAAAAATAACCTGAAAAAGTAGGCATGACGTATCAACTTACTTACTAAGCACTGTTAATTACGTGTATAATTATTACCCCTTATATAATGATGGGAACAAATCTTTACGATTTCTTTAACATTTTAATAACAAAACGTCAAAACCTTATCTTCTTCTTATCTTATCGTTTTGCAGTAGTCCGTGCTTAAAATCGGATATCACTCCCCACCATTTTTTTTGCTAAGTCGAAAAAACAGAGCAGGGCCGGTTTACGATTTTGATGGGCTTTCAAGATTTGTTTTGTGTTATGTTTTTGTGGCCTTTTTTATGTGTATGCTCTCTGGTTTTGATATTAATATGGTTGTTACAACTCATATGATGATTACACTGGATCAGGGACCAGCTCGGTGAGTCTGAAAGGCGATTCTAGCACCAGAGGCCAGAGGGGTGAAGACTTATCTACTTTACTTTAAATCAAAGGGGGACGACTTATACTTATACAACCAATAATCCCCTTAGTGGTTATGAACCCTACCACACAATGCATTATGTTTAAAAACAGAATACAAGCTCCTCCTACTTGCTGCTCCTGCAGGGGCATAAACTGTCCTTTCAACCTTACCCCACATTAACTTATCTAATTTTGCCACATTTGCTAAGCAATAATAGAATTGAGCCGAGTAAAAAGATCTGTGTATCCTTCCTTAGATTTAAGAGTTCTTGATGGAGAGATGTTCAGGGACCAGCTCGGGTGAGTCTGAAAGGCGATTCTAGCACCAGAAGCCAGAGGGATGAAGACACTTACAAATCTCTTTGACTCAGAGGAGAAAGATTTTTAGCTCATGGAGTTGATCAGCCAATATGGCTATGCCTAAGATCAAATTAATCACTCTTTCCTTCTTCATTCTACTTGCAAAGCTTCAGTACTATCCACAGAGACAACTTGTTTATACTCTTTTTTCCTTGTCACCTGTGAAATCAGAAGGAATAGTCTGTTTAGACACTATAACCAAACAAATGCACAAAACTTAAAATAGAGTCATACCAACTTGTTAGGGAAACTTTGGGCACCAGTGAACTTTGAGGGTGCAGAATAATGAGACTTCTTTTGTAGAATCTCAGTGAGACGCCGCTCGTTTTTCTCTTGCCTAAGTAGATATCTCAAGGAAACTGATTCTTGCTCAAGCTTCGACACCGTGATTTCCAGTATTGCTAAGCTGTCCAAAAGCTCTTGTGCCTGTAAATTTCTTATAATGTTTTGTAAGAAATTCAATAGCGAAAACAACAAAAGAAGATATATGTTGGAGAAAGGATTGACCTTATCTGGAAGTTCACAAGGCGAATCCATGAAAGGAGAACTAGAATGCTCAACTGCGCTTGTAAGAGCTAACCGTAAGTTGATCTCCTCTTGTAACTGCTGCTGCAGTCTCTTGACCTGTACCAATCCCAAATATATCATTAACAATCTAGTACCAGTAGTAGTACATAAAGAGAATTAAAGGATGGAAACACAAGAATATCAAACTTTTTTCTATGGTTTCTTTAAATGTAATCTTAGCTGTATAGATGAGAAAACTTCTAAGAAGTGACAAACAAAAACCCAGCAGATGACTTCACAAGATATATAGTGTGAGGTGTGGGATCTGACTCACTTACATCTTGTTCAAGCTCACATTTGTACCATAACTTGCTCTTTCCTTCAAATCTACTACTACTTTGATCAAGCATCTTGCTTTCCTGCTGCCAACAACAAAAAGAAAGAAAGCAAATTCAAACATTTGGTGTGACCTTAAACCCCTTGAAACCCTAGATTTAGAGCATACTAACCAAGAAAAAAGATAAAAAGTGAAAGGTGTATATAATAAAGAGAGAAAGAGGCAACATTACATCGAGATCAGGAAAATACAAAGAGCCATCTCCAGAGGAATAAGATCTTCTTGAAAATGTACCAGACTTCTTCAAATACCTCCGGATCGAGCTTCCCCTGTAACGGAACACATCAGCAAACCAAAAAAACAAATATCGAGCATTGTTAAAGAAGAAGAAGTAGATTTAGAATAGAGAGAGAGAGAGAGAGAGAGAGAGAGAGAGAGAACCAATTGATGGGAAGACGAAAAGTGGCATTAGCGGTGCTACGATCGGTGGTAGGAGAAGAAGAAGAAGAGGAAGCAGCAGGGGTGGTGTGATGATCTTCTTCATAAAGAGCTTCGGCTTTGATACAGAGCATCGTTGTATTGGTCAAGTCAAGGAGCGGTGACTATGAAGAAGAAGACAAAAGCTTTGAAAGGTTCCAACTTTGAGAGGTTTTATTGATTGACAGAGGAGTTTGGTTGGGTTCTCACCTGCTCACACTTCACTCTCTTCCCCTTTCTTTTTTTTTTTGGTCTGTCGCTTTTAGTATTATTTTGTGACCAAAAATTAAAAATTAATTACAAAAAATTGAAAACTATAATTAGAAAAAAGCTGAAAAAGGGAAAACAAGAGAATTTATTCTTGTCTCAGACAATTTGACTCGTTGCTACTCATTCATCCCTCTCTCTCTCTCTCTCTCTCTCTCTCTCTCTCTCTCTTTTTGGACTAGTCAAACATTTACACGGTATCTTTATTTTATTTAACAAAAAGAAAGAAAAAAGAGAGTGCAAATTTCGGTTTCAAATTATTGGTTTACATTTTTTTTTGTTCTGTTTTGCAGTTTTATTTTGATAATAATAAATGGTTTGTTAATGTAGGTAAATTAATAAAACTCAGTTTTAAGCAGATCCATGTAAAAAAATACTGAGATGCTTCATGTATTTTAGTGTTTGATGTGTACGGTACACATCTTTAAAAGTGATGACGCACATACACACACACACTCAGTGTGGACTGGATTTACTTTTTTTTTTTTTTTTTTTT
>NC_025695.1:3914176-3947512 GCF_000633955.1 Camelina sativa | reverse complement strand
TTTTTTTTTTTTTTTTATGAATCGGATTCCAAAAAAGACCTGATTACAACATATGAAAGATTCCAAACAGTACAACATTATCAAACGAGTGAACCATATATACGTCCCAAATTTTTGGCTATGGATATTTTCGATGATTAGTAATAATCGCATACTAAACCAAAAATTTATCTTAGATATTCAATAAATATAGCGTTAAAAGAAAGCTAACCGGCTGGTTTAAAGTCACCGGAGAGGAAGCTGTTTTCTTCGCTGTCGGACAAAGAAGACCAAACCAAGACAATTAAAGATAGGGCAGGGCTATGACAGTTTGGTCAAGCAACTGAAATGAAATCTATAGATAAGTTTCTTCTTCGCTTCGTCTCACACAACTAATTTGTCAATCGAGATCCGATAGTTTGGTGAGAGGAGCAGATAGAGCTATATATATTTCTAGAGGTGAGCTAGTGAGCAGCTAGAAAATCATAGAGACAACTTTGTATCTCTAGATTTGTGAAGAGAGACAACCTTGTATTTTATAATGAGTTCACTCGTGTAGTTGGATATATATATATACTATAATATCCTTCTACTTATTAGAGAATTTACGAGATGAAATATTTGCTGGAAAATGGTGAGACTTGCGCCAATCTGGTCAGAAATTTCACCGGTGAGTAATCGGAACAGTGATCAGAACGATGAAACAAGAGATTCAAAAAAAAAAAACAAAGAGAATCACACAGAGTACACCCCATTATAACATAAAACATCAGGAATGAAGCCACGACCATGCTGAGCTTGCAGGTGTGTCTACTAAGACAACATTGTTGTAACCTGTATCCTGCAAACCTTGAATACAAGAGAGAGAACTTTCATCCAAGTGTTTAGAGAGCATGATCAAATTGGAATTTGGAGGATTGTCCACTGCCCACCGAAGAATGTCCACTAACATCTTATGATCTCTAGCATATCCATGCGCCTCAGCAACTATACATATATATATATATATATCATCAACAGGTATCTAGATTAGATTTACATAGTAAGAGGACGAGGGATAATTAGGTAAAAGGAGGAATTCTTTCACACTACCTTCGGGTACGAGATTGAAACTGATTCCGGTAGCCTCATATTCATCTATCAGATCTTGTTTCGTGGTTTTGGTTTTCTCATCTTCGACGTCGTACAACCGGATTGACACAGAACCATTACAACAACCCTGTCGATGAAGACCTGATTTGATCAGCTCAGAAGTCAAAGCAGGATCAAGTTTACCGGGGATTGGGAAATCCACCACGTCCCAGAACACGCCTGTGTTACCCTCTGCCACAACGAAAGAAATATCAGTGCAAAATTTTAATGTGGCAGATCATAGTTTGAAATCAGATGCAATCTAATCAAATATAATATATATAGACTCTTCGAGAGGTATAGCGAGATCTTACCACAGTTTAAATCGTCCCAAGCATCGGACACAACTGGTTTCACTTCGTATGGTATAGGTAGTGATTCAAGTTCAAGGACAGCTTCACCATATAAACGGCGGCCTCGCTCAAAAACATTATTCTCATTCAGCCCCTCTATGGGGACTCCGCATTGCAGACATTCTAAAGGAGAACCCTGACAACTAACTAGTACGCTCCCAGGCTCTAAAAAGACAAGATTGAAACGGTTCGTATCCATAGGAGTTGGGACGAGCTGCTGCTCTTCTTTGATGCTTTCTGAGATTATAAACAAACTCGCTGGACGACTAGAACCGTACAGTGCCCAGAGAAGAAGTTTCTTCGTAATACAGTAAACTCTCGCATGTTTGTTTCCTGGACGGAGAGACATCTCATCATCACATGAAATGTTAAGTAAAAAAAAAAAAAAGAGTAATAGTATAAAAGAAAGCTACGTACCTTTGGGTACGTGAACAAAACGCATTCCAGCATGCCCAAAGACATATGTCAACTTATCCGGGGCATCATCATCAACGAAGCAGGTGATAGACATCTCAGGACCTAGATATCCGTTTTCATATAGATCGGATTTGATCTTCTTATTAACCAATCGAGGATTTAGATTCTTAAGGATTGACCAATATAATCCTCCACGTCCCAGAACACCATCTTGTCTCCGGCTGCCAAAACGGATCACGAAATAATTATTATCAATTTTTTTTTTTTTTTTTGAAAACCAAAAAATCAGATCTGATAGTCTACTACTACTGATTTTAAATCCACAATACAAAATCGAAGAATCGGATTTGCTAGTCTATCACTAATTAAAAAAAATAAAAATAAAAACTCCATACAATATCGAAAAATCAGACCCGCTCTAGTGTATCACTGATTCTATACATATACATATATGTTGAATGAATAGAGAGACACTATAAACGAACAACTTCAATCTTACATTGGAAGTCACCGGTGCTGCTATCCATTGAAAAGTTTCTGAAAAATTAGAGATGCTGAGACCTTTCTGAATATTAGAGACGCCCGATGATAGGCAACCTTTATAAATTAGCGTTTCATATATATACTTATTGGGCTTGATGGGCCTGCTGAATCACTGGTGCGTATATTGGCCGCCAATTTTTCTATCTCTAGTTCTTTTTTTCTTTTTTCTTTTCTTTCTTTTTAAGGTACTAACTAGTATAATTATCTGGACGAATCAAGAGGTTTTAAACCAAACCGAACCAATAACCTAATGTATTTTTTAAATTAATTAATAATATCATTAACATTATAAATATGTAATCTTGGATTTGGTTTCTATTTCACTTTATTATAACTTTTCTAATAAAACTAATTAACTATAAATATAGATCTAGTTATATTTAATATTAGGTATTAATTTTATTTGTTCACCCCTACTGAAACCGACTTAAAGAGACGTGTGTGTCTCTTTTATGTTCGCCGTTCAATTGATAGAGGCCACGGCGTAAACATAGGAAGAGACGATCTTAATCCATAGTAATTAAAATTTCCTTTTTTTTTTTTTTTTTTAAATGTTTATTTTAAAGGTTAGATTTTTTTGTTTTTGTTTTGGGGGTTCAAAGTCCCTACCAATGCGACCAAAGTGCTCCAATGCATGATTATTACGTTGGAGCCTCTTCTTCTAATCTTCTACTCTAGATTTGCTTTCTCCAAATTTATAATCTTTCTGTCTCTCAGCTTCCAAAGTTTTCATTTTTAGGGTTTGATTTTTGCTCTTTTCAATTTGTTTTGGATGGTGTAAATGTGAGAGAAGGTTTCGTTATGTTAAAGAGACAGTCCAACGCCATTCTCTTCTACAGAATCGCAAGCTTCGATTCACATAATACCCTAATGTCTTCTTACACCGATCCCCTTTTCCTGCGATCGCTTCACACTCGATCAATTGCCAACAGATTTGGTGGAGATTTCGTTAAAAGAATCAATCCCATTCGAATTTACAACAAGAGTGGCTCCTCTTGTAATGGTCTTTTCAAGGTTAAAGGTGGAGGAGGAAAGCCCAATGGGTTTACCTTGAGAAGTTGTTTTGATTCTCATAAGAAGGCTGATCAAAAGGCTCGAGCTTTAACTCACCATCGGCGCCTTCTCCATGGTTTGGGATCTGGGCCTAGTGAAGAACGCGGCGGCGGCGGAGGAGCAACGGAGATAGCGGATGGCCGTGGTGCATATCTGCGTACGGGTTTCCAAGGGAATGATAAGATTGTTGTGGCTGTTGACATAGATGAGGGTATGTTTCTCTCTGTTCTTATAGTGTGTGATGATGTTTACAGGTTTGAAATGTCTGGGGGAGAGAAATTGTTTTTAATTGTATGTTGACTTGTTTAACATGGTTCTTCTTAGAAAAGCTTGGAGTCAATGAGTTATATAATTATACAAAACCTGATAAGTATATATAAAATGTTGTAGATGTTGTCTAATAGAGTCTGGAGTGCTTTTTGTGTAATTGGGAATATACCTGATTCATCATCTTGTTGTTTTAAGTATAATATTGTCTACTGATTCGAATCTCAATACCGTTCAAATGGGTTGCTAATCTTGGACGGGGAACTATGTTGAACTGTTCATCTTTGAATAGTTTTTTATTGTGTTTCCAACTCATGTGATGTGTGTTACGTTTTTGATTAAGTAGCTGATGCATGATATTTTTTGGCTATATGCACTGAGATCATCTTTTGTCTGTCTTCATTGAGTTATTAATTTAAGCTATGTTTCATTTGTTGTCTTTTTATGTAAGCAGTTCTTGGAAACTTTGTCTCGGCCCTTAACAAATTCATTGCGGACCGCTATTTGTCGAACCATTCTGTCTCAGAGTACCATGTCTATGAGTTCTTCAAGGTACGAAGTCATAGGTTCTTCTCGAGCTTACCTGAGAAACAAATCATGCATCTTCTTGTACTACATGGAGAATGACTTATTGCTTTTAGTTGCTGGATTTGTTTTTTTTTGGTTTTCTACTTTGAGAACTCGTATGCTAGGATCAGTGATTGAGATATGCCCTATAAGGATAAATTTGTATACAAGGTTTACAATGTTTAGCTGCTATCTTTGGCTTATGACAAGGAAAACTGTTCTCTGCTTCACTTATATAGCGCATTACCCTGCCTGGCACTTGTTTTCTTGTATGTGAGAGAAATTTGAAACATTGCTTTCAGTAATTCGAGTGACTAAAGAAGTTTTCGTAAACGTCCTCTTCAATTTTTCTGCCACACTGATGTTTTCATGATCTTGTGTGTTAACTTTTTTGGCAGATATGGAACTGCTCTCGCAACGAAGGTATTTTTCCTTGGCTTACTTGCAACAATGCATTAATTTACGGTCCAGCTAAATTGCTCCAAGGACTTTCTGTGTGTTGGCAATCTTGGTGGGTAAATGGAGACGTAAGGTGCTATGTTTAAACTTTCTTGTTGTGCAGCCGACTTACGTGTTCACGAGTTCTTTAAGACATCATATTTCAAGAAAGGGATCCATCCTCTTCCAGGTGCCCATAAGACTCTTCACAAGCTATCAAAATATTGCGACATGTCAGTTGTGACGTAAGTAGCGTGTGGCGTGATCTTCTCTTTGTTGAACGTTTCAAGTTACCAGTTAATTCTATATATCACTATCTGAGTGGTTTTTCATACTTATCTGATAGGTCCCGGCAGAATGCGATAAAGGAGCACACACTTGAGTGGATCGAGATACATTTCCCGGGACTCTTCCAACAGATTCATTTTGGAAACCATTTTGCTCTTCATGGAGAGTCTAGACCAAAATCTGAAATCTGCAGGTGCATACAAAATCAACTCATGAATTTGATACATCCCCAAGATTCTAGTCGAAAACTAAAGAACATCACTTTCATATATGATTTGATGATCCTAGAATTTGAACTGCAGATCATTTGGAGCAGAGATATTGATTGACGATAACCCGAGATATGCAGAGGAATGCGCTAACATCGGAATGAAGGTTCTCCTCTTTGACTATGAAAATTCATACCCTTGGTCTAAGACTGAGTCTGTTGATAGACATCCTTTGGTAACTAGAGTCCATAACTGGGAAGAAGTGGAGCAGCAGATTCTATCGTTGGTAGTATCAAAGTGTTGAAATCATTTCTGCAACAACAAATGTTCTTTTGCCAGTGCAAAAATCATAGTCTTAATGTTTGAGATGATAGTGTATTGTATAAACATGAAAGAAAGCTGAACAAACCCATAAAGCTTGATGGGGAAATAAGTAGCAAACAGAGATGGAAATAGCTTTAACTGACCCTTTTTAGCATCATTTTATTGTCTTTTTTTTTAAAAAAAAATCTAATTTAGTTTGGTATCAGTTTTTCAAATATATATTTTTGATCAGATGTATATCAATTAAACAAAGTACACTTTTCAAATCTTTCATTTGGTTTTTCAAATAAGTTATTTTCTATTTTTTTTTGTTTTACTTTGGATCCATTAAAAATTTGTCACTTATAAACTATAGCTGAATTAGAATTTCTCACTTACAAAATTCAATTTCGATTATAATTATCTCTAGAAATATAAAAAAACTATTAGGTATTAAAATGAAATCATATAATCCACTAGGAAAGTGACCAAGACGGTTTAGTGGGTGCTTAGAGCATCTCCATTGGTCCTTTATTTTTTTCTCTATAATAGGGGTGAGTTTTACTCCAACCCACCTCTAAAATAGAGATTGCTATTTTTTCCTTTATTTATAGAGGAACTCTATTTTTTCCTACAAAGGGTTCTTCTATAAATAGAGAATCTCTATTTTAGAAGTGAGAATAAAAGTGGGTTGGAGTAAAACTCACCTCTATTATAGAGATCTCTATTATAGAGGAAAAAAGTAGGGAAAACTATTGGAGATGGTCTTAATAGAAATAGTTATTTAGGGATAAAGGTAATGATGATCATATACTCAAGTAACTCAAGGCATTGAGTGATATAAGCATCAAAGAAGCAAAAAAAAAAAGAAAGGCAGAACATAAATCATAAAAGAGGGATAGATATCCTTTATTTAAAGATAATGATTATTATTAGTAGGATCATAAACAAACAAGTGTTTATGTTTTTTAAGTACTATGAGAATCACAAGTTCACAACATAGTAGTTAGTATAAACAACGAAAGGTGCTTATGCTTCTAAACTATTAGTATTACACTTTCCGGCACTTAGTATCAAATTGTTGAAATCATTTCTGCAACAACAAATGTTCTTTTGCCAGTGCCAAAATTATAGTATTAACGTTTGAAATGATATTGTATTGTATAAACATGAAAGACAGCTGATTCTGAACAAACCCATATATAAAGCTTGATGGGGAAATAAGTAAACAGAGATGGAATTAGCTTTAACTGTCCCTTTGTAGCATTAAATTACTGTCTTTTTCTAATTTAGTTCGGTTTAAATATTTCAAAAATACATTGTATCTGATGTATATTAATTAAATAAAGTAAAATTTCAAATTTTCCATTGTGCTTCACAAATCAGTTCTTTTTCATTACTGGAAAAAAAAACTCGGTTGTTTACATATTTTTTTGGTTACGTTGGATCCTTTAAAAATTTGTCACTTAAAAACTATAGCTGAATTAGAATTTGTCACTTACAAATTTCAATTGATTATAATTTTTATCTCTGTAAATATATAACATTTATAGATATTCAAATCATCAAATTAAGTCGTATAATTTACTAGGCAAGTGACCAAGAGAGTTTAGTGGTTTGATTAATAGAAATAGCCATAGAGGGATAAAGGTTATGGAGATACTCATGTAACTCAACGCCAGTGCCGGCTTAAATGGGGGACAACCGGTGCGACTGCCCCGGGTCCACCAAATTAGGGGGCACAAAAAAAAATTTCAGTTT
Source organism: Camelina sativa (assembly GCF_000633955.1). NCBI lineage: Eukaryota > Viridiplantae > Streptophyta > Magnoliopsida > Brassicales > Brassicaceae > Camelina > Camelina sativa. The sequence continues at coordinate 3,940,203 of NC_025695.1, read as the reverse complement.
TTAATATGTATCAAGTTTTTTTTTTTTTAAGTATAAGCTGACAAAAAAAACATGTTTGAGAGAATCCAAGTTTGATGAGTTAATGGGCCAAAATCAAAATTAAATTATTGGGCCAAATTGGTTTTGTTATTTATAGGATTTACGGTAATTGGTGGAAATTAGGAATCAGTGATCTTTGTCTTTTATGTTTACGTACGAAGCTTTTCATCTTCCCACCCCATTCACATGACCACAACACACAAGTCTCTTTTTTCCAACAAGCGATCTCCATAGCCGACTAGCCGTTAAGCAGCAGACAACAAGTTTTTGAGTAATGTTCTATTTGATTCTTGCTCTGCTTTTTTCTAAACTAGTATTTTGTATTCTAATTTCTAAAATTGGAACTCGCTAATCACTAACAACTGTTTTTTTCAGGTTTATATTTGTTCATTTGTTCTTCTAGCATTCATATAATCAGATTCATTCCCCAATAGCCCAACCCCAAAATCCAGGTGCTATTCTTCTTTTTTCTTTGCATCTAGTTAAGATTGCATCATGCCAGGACAGAAACCGGGATGTCAGAAAAGAAAAAAAAGAAAACAAGATGAATTGTTTGTTCAATCACTAAGAGGTTCTTTAGATAAATTTGTGACAAGAGCAAGTGCTAATGAAAATTCAGAATCTGGTGGTGCTAATGAAAATTCAGAATCTGGTGGTGGTGGTATAAATAATCCCGATGATAGTAGTCACTTGAGTGAGCATGATAATGTGGTTAATGCATCTAATGTTGAAAGTTTAAATGTTTGTGAAAACCCAAATTCTCGTGTTGATATTTTTGATCCAAGGTATTGGGAAAACCTTGATAATAAAATGAGAGATGTGTTAGTTGAAAAAGAACCTCAAAGAGAATTGAGTCTTGTGATTCCTTTAGATGCAAACAAGAGGCGTTTCTCATATAATTATTATTTTAGGAAGCTGCGTAATGGGGAAACTAGTGACAGAAATTGGTTGGTTTACTCCAAACATGTGAACAAGGTTTATTGCTTTTGTTGCAAATTGTTTAAATCTAGAAATTGTTCAAATATGCTTGCTTTAGCTAATGATGGTTATAATGACTGGAAGCATCTTAGTGAGAGACTTAAAGATCATGAGAAAAGTGTAGAGCATATGAATAACATGAAAACTTGGAAAGAGCTGAAAGTTAGATTTGAGAAGAATCTCACAATTGATAAACCACTACAGAAAGAAATTGCTAAAGAGAAAGAACGTTGGAGGTTTGTCTTAGCTAGAATAATTGCTGTTGTAAAATTTCTTGCTAAAAGAAATCTAGCTTTTCGTGGAAAAAATGAAAAACTTTACCAAGATAACAATGGTAATTTCTTAGGTGCTATTGAAATGATTGCAGAATTTGATTTGATAATCCAAGATCATATTAGACGCATTCATAGTCATGAAATTCATTGTCATTATCTTGGTCATAATATTCAAAATGAGTTTATCTCTCTTTTGGCTCATAATGTTCAGCTTTCCATCGTTAAAACCATTAAAGAGTCTAGGTACTTTTCTGTCATTCTTGATTGCACACCGGATGTGAGCCATCAAGAGCAAATGACTTTGATAATTCGATGTGTGAAAATATCAAACAGAAAAGCAAGTGTAGAAGAGTACTTCTTAGAGTTTCTAAAGGTGGATGACACCACTGGTTTAGGTCTCTTTGATAAGTTACTAGATGCTTTAAAGTCTCTTACTCTTGAGTTTGAGAATATTAGAGGTCAAGGTTATGATAATGGTTCTAACATGAAAGGAAAACATCAAGGTGTTCAAAAGCGATTACTTGATGTAAATCCAAAAGCTTTGTATATGCCGTGTGCTTGTCATAGTCTGAATCTTGTGGTTAGTGATATGGCTCATTCATGTGTAAAAGCTATTTCTTTCTTTGGAATTGTGCAACGCATATATGCATTATTTTCTAGTTCTTCTAAGAGATGGAAAATTTTGCTTGATCATGTTCCTTGCTTTACTGTAAAATCTTTGTGTAACACACGTTGGGAGAGTCGAATTAAAAGTGTCAAAGCTATTAGGTTCCAAGCTCCACAAGTAAGATCAGCTTTATTGGAATTATATGAGTCTTGTGATGATGCTATGACAAAGAGTGATGCTGAAAGTTTGATCATGGCATTTGATAATTTTGAATTTATCCTTGGCATTGTTATTTGGTATGATATTTTGTTTGCCATTAACTCAGTGAGTAAGAATTTACAGTCTAAATCATTTTGCATTGATAATGCTTTAAAACAATTGCAAGGTGTGTGTTTGTTTTTTGAGAAGTATAGACATGAAGGGTTTAGTTCTAGTTTGAGTATAGCTCAAACTATTGCTCGTGATATGGATGTAGATCCTATATTTCCACAGAAGCGTCGTGTTTTCAGAAAAAAACAGTTTGATGAAATTGGTTTGGATGAGGAAATACAACCTAGTGAAGATGCATTTAGAGTCAATTACTTTTTGGTTGTGGTGGACATGGCAATCACTTCGGTGAAGACCGGATTTGATCAAATGAAAACTTTTGAAAGTGTTTTTGGTTTCTTATTTGATTCGAAAAAGTTAAAGACATTACATGATAGTGATTTACAAGAGCATTGCTGTAACTTATGCAAAACTTTTTCTCATGGTAACTCGTCGGATGTTGATTCAGATGATCTTTTTTCAGAATTGAGAGTGCTTCAAACGACTTTACCTGATGTGTCAATGGAACCTACTGAAGTTCTTGAGTTTGTTGAAGATATTGGTTGTTATCCAAATGTTTCAATTGCATATAGAATCATGTTAACTATACCGGTGACAGTCGCTTCAGCGGAGAGAAGCTTTTCAAAACTAAAATTATTGAAAAATTATCTAAGATCTTCAATGTCTAAAGAAAGGTTGAATGGTTTAGCTATTTTGTGCATCAAAAAGAACATATTGGAGAGCATTGATACTGAAACTATTATTCATGATTTTGCATCGACTAAAACTCGTAAAAATAGGATTTTGTGATCCTTTATATCTTTCAAGAATGAGTATTGGCTTCTGTTTTTTTTTTCAAGTGTGAAAGGATGTGAAAGTTTACATATATGGAGATGGAAAGGATAAAACAAGCTTACAAGACCAGCTAGAAGCAGAGGAGAGCACAAAGTTACGAGAAAAGCAAGGAAAAGAGAGCATACTCGAAATTTATCTTTTTTGTGTGACTGTTTATTTACATCTGTTGGAGGAAAAATTGCAAAATGACATTATTGTTGCTTTCTTTTTGTAAACATTCTTTTATCTTTTGCTATCCTTTTGTGAACAACTTTTTTTTATGTGTAATAAATGTTCTGTTCTGTTTTTTGCCCCGGGGTCTCTATAATGCTTAAGCCGGCACTGCTCAACGCATGTCAATGATATAAGCGTAAAAGAAGCAAAAAAAGGCAGAACATGATTCATAAAACTTAAAAGAGAGATAATTCTCATTTATTTAAAGATAATGTTTCTTAGTAGAGGCATAAACAAACTAGTGTTTATGTTTTTAAGTACTATTACAACACTTTATCTTTCACTTATTTGCCTTCTCCTTGGCATGGAGATTGTCAAAATAAGCCTTCGGATTCGCTTCAAAAGCATCTCTAGGGATGTGAGCGGAACCACCCAAACCGGGCGCAACCATATTCCCTGGACCAGGAGCAGTGCCACTGCTTAAACCGCTGCTCTGAGCTACCGAACCAGCTTTTGCGCTAACGTTTTTCTTGTCCATTTTTGTTTACTCTTGAGAAGATGTGAAATAATTTAGTATGAATAATGAATGTAAGATGAGATTTTTAGTTTGGTAGTGTGAAGAAAAGTGATGGAGAGGTGGGAACAATTTATAGATGAGATTTTTTTGTTCAAATTAAATTAGTCAAATTAGCATTTTCCAAGATTATCACCATTGTAGTAAATATCAATATCGTGAAAAGCAATTTTAGTAAATTGCAAGGGAAATTGAACTGGAAAAGGGCAAGTGACTGTCTTGGAAACATACTTGGAATAACGCTTAATGTGAAGTTATACTGTATAATGCGATGGGACAATTAATATATGAAATCAAAAGAAACAAAGAAGTGATTCTTTAATATTCCTAAAAAATAAAATAAGAAAGGGGTACATTTTTATTTTTTTACATCATTTTATTTATTCAGTTCAAGTTACACTTGTTTTAAAAGTTTGTATGCACATACATATGATTACTTACTATACAACCATTGAGATTTGTGGACATATAATTACAACAGGGTTCCTCTTGCATTGCAATCCAAGGATTTGAGGCTCATCTCTCTATCTTCTTCTTTTTTCCTTTTTTTTTAGGGTGTATTATCTTTGCTACTTCTTCACCTTCCTTCGTCTCCAAGTTATATACACAGAGTTCTTGGCCAATCCACAGATGTTCATTCTGTCTTCTCAATCAACTTTATACCATACGCTTGCAATATATCCAACGCTGTGCGTACCACCACAAACCCCAAAGACAACAAATCAATACCATCCTATATATTCATCTGCAAACACATCACTAGTTTTGATGCGGAATTCAAAGTTACCTGGCAAATAGACCTCTGGTTCGAGAGGCCTTAAGACTCCTCTTGTCTTGATCTTGTCTTCAATTAACAGCTGCAACACACAACATACATACGCTTGAATTTTTTAAGTTTAGCGGAATATAGACAGGAAAAAGTGGTAATCAGTGTCTGAGTAAGGACCAGAGCTCCAATGGCTGCAGGGATCCCAACAGTCTTGGCCATAGCGGTAGTTGTTTGTCCGTTTTTGTTGTCCCCGAATTCCAAAAGAGTCGCACTGTGCTTTTCAACACGTTTGCTTTCAGGGAATTCCACTTCTACTTCGTGATGTAGAAGCACCATGTCCTGATAACATAATGCAAAAGATTGTCCAAATGTTATGTCAGCAAGTAAAATCAAGTGCAAAAAGAGAGAACTAGTGCTTTCACATGAATCAGAGACCTGCTCATCTCCGGAATACGCTAGTTTTTCTTCCATTAGGTAACAAGTTGCATCAAATACGCTTTTACACAATGATGGAATTTCCCTCTCTTCGTTGAACCCCAAGAATCTAAAGACACCTCAAAAGAATCAGGCTAAGGTGTTTTGCAGAAGATTTGGTATCACTAAAATAACAGTAAGATTTATCTTCATGGAGAAGCTTACACAATTGTTTTGGCAGCTTTGGTTGCAGTCTCCTTGGTATGTCCAAGTTTGATAATTCTCTTGCTGATCTCTTCTTCTCCAGCTAGAGGCTCTGAATCATTGTCTGCATCCTTTTTTAGAAAGTTACTTAAAAGAGCACCAAACGTAATCTTCTTTCCAGTGGAGAGTACTTGATTGGCTTCATTGTCAAAGAATCCGAGTTTTGAAAGTGTTGCCATTATCATACTAAATCCTGTACAAGCCATAAGTAAAAAAACTGGTAAGCCTTCGGATGTCAAGATGTGACTTGTGAATATAGAATTTGCACCTTCATATCTGAGGGTTCCACGAAATATTGTTGTTGCTTCGCTCTCAATGCCATAAAATTCCCCATAAACCAAAGAGTTCCGATTAGGAAGACACTCCAATGCAAAAGCTGGAAGATTAGGTACTCGGAAACTTGTGGCTGAATCATACAAATTCTCCCCTGCCAGTACATTATTGCTCGATTAAACAGAAATAATACATGTAGTGAGGTTAAACAACTTTAACATCCCCTGCATATGGACATTTTTTTTCTGTCATACCATCAACGTTTACTACGTCGCCGTTGCTTTTGTATTTGGCAGGGTTACGGCCAGCTCGAATTGCTCCAGCAGGGCTCCAGCTGAAATAAAGAATTGTAGTTGAGTAAGCGAGATTCTAATGATGTATTGATGAGGAAACACAGGAAAAAATGTTAAATGGCGTATATGAAAAGAGTACCTAAACTTATATGCTAATGGATTATTTGCTGCAGCGGGAGAGGGAAGCCCTCCACAGTAAGAGGTGAAAGACTTCACTTTCCCCTTTCTGATATGAGCCTCATTGATCATTTTCATCGCCATCATATGATCTGCAAGACACATTATAGGATCACCTTCTCAATTATCCAGGAAATACTCTGAAGCTAAATGCACTAAAGGTAAATCGACTGAATACCAAAAATTGTAAAAAATAAAGCTATGTTGTGAAATGTCATACCAATTCCAGGGTCCAGTCCCATTTCGCCAAGAATTGTAATTCCAGAAGTCTTAGCCTTCTCATGTAACATGGACGTTTCATCATCAACATAGCTAGCAGTGACAAGATGCTTCTTCAGCTGAGTGAATCACAAAGAAGAAACAGCGGCATTTAGTATCCGGAAACTACTGAAATATATTGAATAACATTCACAAATTTCATAATTTCCCTCTTGAAACTCATCGTTTTTTTTCTGACTTTTCTATGTTAGACTAATGTTTTGAGGGTAGGAGTGTACCTCAATGCATGTCTTTGCTACAACAGCATGACAGCTTGCAGGTAATAAACTTAGGACAACATCAACCTGCGGGCAATGAAACAAATATAAGATAATGGATTTGAGCAGTAAAGTTTAAAGTAAAGGTAATCTAAGAACAGAGAAGTTAGGAGAATACCTCAGAAACATACTTAAGGAGGTTCTCACTATCTGACACATCTAGCTGAACTGTTTCTACGTCTGGAATGCCTTCAATCGTCTGCCACATGATTTATCACATCGGTAAAACAGAATTAGATTTGAAAAGATTGATGGTTCATCTCATATAAAACTGTTGAACTTCAACAGATGAGGCTCAAAAGCTTCGAATACCTTTTTGGCATCCTTAAGATACATAGATGCCACAATCACACGAACATCTCTTTGTTCTTCAGACTCTGCTCCAAAATAAGTTTTGTACCATTGCTGTGACGAAATGGTTCTGACTGAGGCAAGGAACTCAGCAGCCGGGCGACACACACGTCCAGCACCAATAATCAAAACACCTGATTTCTTCGTCATTTCAGGCTTCTCTTTTACCTCCTTTTCTTGCTGGACTTTGCCAATCTTCAGTGAGATCTTATTTGCTTCTCTAGGTGGAGATATATAATCTTCATCTGGATTAGCTAATCGAGTTAATGAATCAATGATTTGATCCAAAACTCTCTTATCATCTGCACCAACCTACCCAAAGATAATGGAAAGACAAGTGGGAGTCGGTTACAAATGGGACCACATTCTTTTGGCCTGTAGTTTGTTTACTTGTTCTAACAACTTACGAGACTTATTGAAAAAGACATAAAACCTAAACCTGACAATCAAATCCCTTTACAGGTGTACGATATCTATGATTATCAAGAACAAACTTACTTCAAGTTCTGAGTATGACTCAGCATCGGCACTCTGCCCCAGTTTACATTTAGCCAAATGAAATGAGCCACCAGCCGCTTCAATCATATCGAGAGCTTCGTTTATCAGAAACTTATCAAATAGGTGTCCGCTTAGAGATACCTACAAATGATTGTCTCAGTCAAAATCATTACAAGAAGCGCTGAGACAGATCTCGAAAATGTAGCAATCTTTGGTTAAGAAACTCAATAGAGATATGAATACCTTCCCAAGCATAGGTTTTGGAATTTGTATTATTCAGACTAGTCATATTTACTTTCTCCATCAAAACTCACCAATATGTTGTATGTTCTCTGGCTGGAAACCCCGTTGGCAATTTTCTCCTGTGCCTCTCTACAGTTACAAGTGAGTAAAGATAAAAACATGGTTTAGAAAAGAGGCATAATCATTTCAGATAATGTATAAGAAATAATGGTTGAAGCAGCTGAGAACGTACTCTGGATTTGACTTCCTCATACGTGGAATATACTCATACAAAGATGTCAACTCTCCTTTATAGCTTATGCAAGCCCTCTTTAGATGACCTGGTAGATCTGCAATTTCAGTCATTGAAGCCAAACTACCCACAAATTCTGAAAGAATATCTCCAAAATGCTGGGATGCCTTTTTCATGACACAAGAACTCCCAATTAATACAAGTTTATCAACATCAACTATAGAATCAGTCCAACTACTAAATCTGCAATCTTCTTACCTCTTTTGCAAATTCTGTGGGTAAAATGTCGACGGCCATGCATAGTACGCCATCCCCATCCATGTCATCATCGTATGAATTGTCCGAAGGATTAAACCTAAAGATAGTTTTTAGCTCGACAAGTTTCACCAAATAGTAAACATATAAGACTAAAAAGAAAACTTTTATCTAAGTATATTTTACCTAAAGAAAGGGGAATCGATTAAAGTAGCTCGGTTAACAAATTCAATTGAGCCACCGATGTCACAAGTTATATCACATATTCCCACTAGCGGGCATCCTTTTGTGGTCAAATCTTGAAGCTGTTTGGTGCTCAGAAGACAGGGAAACCTCTTCTCCCAGTACATACAGTTTACTGCACAGAAAGTTATAGTTACACACTGGAACTAACCAAAATGAGATGGTCACAGCCATGGTGAAGTAACTAGTGGACAGTTGATGTGCTTATATGTGAGCTCTTGAACTTTAAAGATAAAACGAAGATCAGGATATACCAAGAACAGATGTATAAGGGGATATCTTTTCGTGGAAAACTGGATTGTAGTGTTCTGGGTGTGCATAGTAGTCTGCCTGAACATCAGAAGCGTAAAGGGTTTAAAGCTGCTCTACTTTAATGTAGTGAAACAAAACTCGCAGCCACGGGGGTGTTACTTTGTCGAACGACTTTGATGGATCTTTGTGTTCAACCATGTCTTGGCTAGTAATGATACAACCATATACTTGATAGACTCGCTTAGTTGATTTCCCATTTTGGCTAATTCCTTTGTCCTGTGCAAAAATATACATTGCATCAGTAGAAATTTCTTACAAAAACATATAAACAGACTCTCAGAATCTTCAAAACCCTGAAAACAAATAAAAAGCAAAGCTTGACTTACTTTTACAAATAGTTCAGGAAGTTTGCTTGGTTCAACAAAAGTGTGAGGAAGAAGCTTGAAAATTTCTTGTGCACCCAGAGAAACTGCGGATGAGTAAATTTAAAAAGATAATACATCTGCAGGCTGAGAGGAGTGCCATATGAAATTAAGAACTTGCAGAAGAATTAACGAAGTTACCATTTCCTGTTCCAGTGAAGACAAAAACAAGAGGGCAGATTCCTAATGGCAGTCCCTGGCTTGCAATTTCTTCACCTACAGAAATCACAGCGGCTTTTGCTGCAGCCAATGAGGAATACATATAGGATGACCCGAGCGAGAGAAAAGGAGTTGAGTATCCCAGACTTAGATATCCTGCATCAAACATAGAAAAGTACATTCATCAATCCAAGAAGAAGCTTGTTACTTTAGAATCCAGTTCATTTTGATCTGCACAGAAACATGTAACTAAGAATCAGAATAGTAAGAAGAGCTTACGCTGCCCCAGCCCATGTAAGAAGTCAACAAGACCAGCTCTGCCTGCATATTTACCAAATGCCAATAATCTTCTCCCATGATCCCCAACGATGAGCTCATAGTCACACAACGTCACACCCTCAGAAAGAATCTGCATATTTCAAAATTCCTCAAGTTCTCTTCAAGAAGGACTAAAAACAAGGATGGATCATAAAAGTGTCTTACTTTATCCAACAAAGGCATGTTTTCTTTCTGAGCCTTGTGAGTGTGGGAAAAGAAAGCATATGCTCTCCCAGGAAGAACCATATCTAGCTGCAAACAGAATCAACCCACAAAGCCAAATCTCATTAACTGAGATATACAAAAAGGATTCTTTTTAAAAAGTGAATCTCCCATACCTCGGGTTGTTTGATTCCAAGTATAAGCCCACAATCAGACAAGTCATCAGAAACTTCACATCCGACATCTTCATACAAGGCATCATGATGGATACGCTTAGCAGATGGCTGAACCACAATGCGGGACACGCCGGTTCTGTCTTTACCACCATGTAAAAGGCGAGCGCAATGCGACGGCGTTAGAGGCGTTCGTCTCTCCCATTTGTTCACTGTTTCAGCTAAAATCCCAACAACTCCATTCCCCAACTTCACCTCCTTACCGCCACTTGAATTCATCTTTCATGTAAAGCTCTTACAATCTCTGCAGATTAAAACAAAAAAAAAGACATCCCTATTTCATATTTCGAGTTCGATCAAGCAAACATCCAAAAAAAAAAAATCCAAACTTTAACGATTCGTGAGTTGGATTTTTCTCGAGGTCTGGTCTGTGGTTAAAGCCGTACGATACTGAGAAAATTGGAACCATAAAATTGAAATCTTGGGTAGTAGTTAATTGATGACTCAAATGAGAACTGAACAGGGCAAGAGCAGAGTAGAGACGAACAGAGAAAGGCAGATAATAAAACCATTATTTCCAAAGCAAAAGAGATTTGAAGTAAAGCTCTCCATGTTCGTTTGTTCGTTCACGAGAAGGAAAAAAGTATGGAAGAAGAGATCAATAAAAACGTACCCGATGAGTCTTGAGTTTGAATTGATCATGCAATGCCTGTGAGCTCTGTGAAAAAAGGTGCAAGCTTTTTCCAAGGTTAGTTTTTTTTTAAGCCTTTTAGGCGTTAATCAGAAACTTTTTTTATTTTATTTTTCCGAGTCCTTTTATAAGCTAAAAATTACGTAGATGATTGGGGATTACATATCGTAATTTGATTAATTGGATTGTATAGTTATTTTGTAATATTAATATTTTAATGTATGATGTGACAAAAAATCATTGTTGTTAGAGAAATCTTTAGAATGCGTTTTTTTTTTCTCTTTTAAACGGATATTTTAGTGAAGACGGTAAACATTTTTTTTTTTTTTTTTTTTTTTTNTGGATCTTTTATTTCGAGTTTTGATAGGAAAGCTCATTCGAAACTTATTTGTGTGTTATTTATAACTTCATTTTGATAAGAGGTGTCATCGGCTTTTAGCTAATACAGCTTTCACATCGAGTCACCATATCGTAAACCCAAAAAAATGTAATGCATAAATGTATTCAGTCATTTTCTTAGTCTTTTTAAAAATCAAATGTGTTTACACACGACGATAACGTGAGCCAGCCAATATTGTAAAACTAATCTGAACTTTGATTTTCAAAAAGCTAGGTAAGTCATCGTTAAAGAATATAGGGAAGAATATATATATATATTGCGATAGAGACAATAATAATGAAAAACTTAACGTAGAGAAGAAGATAATTATTTTACTATTAAAAGAGAGGAACAACTAACAAAGGAACAACGTGGTAGGTTACTCTAGATAGGACCAAAGGGAGGAGGATCCATCCAATTGTTGAGCCTATTTAGGAGGATGTATTACGTGTATCTAAAAAGAGATAGACATAGTGACAGAGAAGAATGAAGACGTTACTCACTTAGCTGCTATCTCCTAATCCTCCTAGATGACGACGCTTACCACTTTCCGTGTTCTCTACGTCTTTCTTTTCTCAGTTTTTATTTACATAATTAACTCTTAATACATTAGTATTAATAACATTATGGTATGCATATATGGATAAAAACTCATGACAGACAGAAAGAGATCGGGTGAAACGATATTGTTTTACTGAAATATAGATCAAAACTGTTTATCGAGCAAATCAAGTAATCTCCCAAAAAATAAAAAATCAAGCGAATCTCTGAATTGTTCCCAAGAGATTGTTTTGCCAGTACTAATTACAGTAAAACCTCTATAAATTAATAATGTTGGGACCAAGACATTTTATTAATTTATAGTGATATTAATTTATTTATAAATTAATAATAATTATTATATAGTGTAAATAGTTTGAATATTTAAAATTATGAATTGAGACAATTTTAGCAAAATATAATTTTACTTTCGGTTTTTGTAAATTTTATGGTATTGGAATTGAATTTGTAATATATAGAAAACATTATTAACAATAAATTACAAATACAATAGACAAATTCACTTATACACATGACATACATAAATTCAAATTTATGAATAATAATATCAATTGTTGTATTTTAATAGTCAATCAAAATATCAAAATGTAAATGATGAATATCTAGAAATTGAAAATTTCAAAAAATTAGCTATTTTTTGGCATGTTACAGAATATTGTATATCATTATAGTTTGAAAATACAACATAACAATTGTTTTATAGATATGAGCTTTAGGAGAAACATACATTATATATATGTAAATTTACATGATTATTAATTTATGATATTATTGGGACTATATTTTACATGGAGATTTCAAAAAAATTATTATCTTATTATCTTATCAAATTTTATTATTTTTTACACTGGCCCGACTTGGGACTAGCAAAATTTATTAATTTATAGTGTTTATTAATTTATAAAGTATTAATTTACAGAGGTTTTAATGTAATTCAATCATGTAGAGTATGAAGGTGAATAGTGTGGTTGTTATTGAAAATTGGGTTTGGATCTTGTTTAGTCAAAACCATATTTGCAGATGTTGGGCTTGCCTTGTTGTTCTACTTAATATGGCCCAAGTTCATTTGCCGTTGTTACCATCACAGATGTTTGTGGTGTTTCCTTGAGACTCAAATTAGTCCTAGACTCCTAGTCATTCTTCTTTGGGTTACAATTATTGCAATGCAAAAACGTGTTACATACCTCTAGTCAAGAAGCTAATCCCCTCATAAGTTTCACACTAGACATATAATATATATTTGTTCAAAGCATTAATTCATTGAATATATAGAATGTAACGACTTTTAAATATATGTAACTAGAACATTGAATTAGCAAAGTCTCTCTACTTTTCATACATACAACTCAGTTTAAATTTTTTTTTAAATCTAACCTAAGAAAAAATGTTCTTCTTGTGACATGAAGATCGATCATATGTCTATGCATGGGCATTGCCCAAGTAATAAACATCTCAAAAGAAAAGAAAAAAGAAATCGAAACTTGAACATTGTTTTGGGTATCAATCGATACTCTATGCAGCTAGCGACGACCTATTAGATTTCGCTGACGGCTTTTCTAGTTTATTTTTATTAGGTTTTTAATTGTTAGTTCCTCTTTTAAAAGTGTTACTGAAATATACTAGTATTAAACTGAGGGATGGCCTGGGAACAAGTTCTGGGGCATTGACTTTGCCATGGCACAAAAGTCGATGCGGAGAAGAGATTCCTCAACGAGGCTACAAAGTAACAGTGGTCCTATTCTTTAATTTGCTTTTCCACACCTATCCTTTTTTTTTTCTTCTCACACATAAAGAACTTTTTTTTTTCGTTCTTTTTCTGCAATTTTTTTCAGGTTGCATACTACACTCTATTTAAAAAATCGTTAGACGTTAGTTGGGTGGTTGGGGTGGATCTACTGCCTAATAAAAAATCGAAGATTAAACGGAGATTAATCAGAGACTAGTTTTAAGATTATTTTATTAAATTAATAGTAAATTAAAAATATATTGTACTAAATATATGTATAATTATGTTTATGTGAAAAGAAAAATATCAAATAAATTATAAAGCTATAGTATTGTCTTTAAAACTACGGTAAACACATAAAAATATAATTTTAAGAAAAAAAATTATGATTTTAATTAAAATTGTGTACATTAGTAATTGTAAAACATCATAAACTCTTAATTTAAATGTTTAGATAACAAATATATATATATTTGATTTATATTTGGTTCCAAAAATAATCGGTATATACAAAATTAAGCGGATTTTAATCGGATTAGACGGTTTAATTGGATAATCGATACTAGACGAGAATTAGTTATTAATCGAGGCGGAGATGGTGGACATAACGATTTTACGGGGCGTAATTGGTGCTAGGCGGGATTTTTAAAATAGGGATACTACATATTGTGCATGTGTAAATCTGCACAATATGAAATTTTTCAGTAAAATCAGACTATTACATTTGCTAATGATTTTTTTTTCTCTTCGTGGTGATAAATTAAGGATCATGATCTTGAATAAACTTTTACCATTTTGAGGGAAATGTGCATTTAGAAACAATAATTTTGGATTTATAAGCTTTCACTTCCAAGTTTCAACAAATCCCTTTCTCAGAGATTTTTTCATAAACTGGTCAAATAACATGTATAACCAGCTAAAAGTATTATAGTTTTACTTTTCCGGTAGAAAAAAAGAAAGAACACAATAGTCAATAGCATGCATGAACACAAAAGCATGTATTTTTGGATGGAGAATTCAACCGCAAGTTTGACAAAATGTGATTTGATGCCCACAAAAAAAAAAAAAAAAAAAAAAAAAAAAAAAAANNNAAGAGATTAATTTGTTTATGTAAATTTTATTTTCGTATATAGAAAACACGAGCAAAAGAAAAAGTAGTTACCTTTAATTTTCTTATTCGAAAGGTAAAACTGTTTGAAAAAAAAAAAATTGTGAAAAAGAAAAAGGAAGAAGACAACCCCCCCCCACACACACACACACACACAAAGACCACACGAATCGCCACTTTTGATGGAAATAGGAGGAGAGAAGAGGGCAGCTCCCTAGCTTTCTCTTTTGCTTTTGTCTCCTCCGCCTTTTAACTCTCACAGGCACCCGTGGCCGTGGGCTTACTAACTAACCACTGTCTCCGTGCGTTAATCTTGGTCTTTCTCTTTTGTTCTTCCATCCTTCTCTCTTAAACTTAAATGAATGCAATTCTCTCATGTATTTCTACTTTTGTTTAGATATTTTTGAGTTTTGAATAACAACAACTACAAGTATATCTTTAGTTTAAAAGATTATAAAGTGTTCTGTATATTATCTAGATATTATCTTATACTTATAACTAGAAATATAAATTTAGGTTAATAATCTTTAAATTTCTGTGTCCTTACCCAAAAAAACTGGTAACGCTAGTGAGAAAAACTTACGCCAACTAAAAGAAAAGTAGCTGCGTTAGTGTTTTTTCAACTAACTTATAAAAAAAAAAAACAAAGTTAGTTGGCCTAATTTTTCTTTCGTTATTTTCTAAAAGTGTGATCCACTCTGACTTGGGGATGTTATTTTTTTTTTTTTGTCCCAATCCACAGTTTTTCTATAATTTTTTGTATACTGTTGTTTTCGACATAAAACAATAGAAACATAAGTCTATCACTCATACACACACAAAAATAAATCTGAGTCAGGATAATACAAACTAATACTACTACAAGTGTTGGTCCAAAAACATGTGATTACTAATTAAAAAGTCCATTGTTTCTATTGACTATTGTAACGTAATGAGTTGAATAGTATTAAAATAGATATAGTTATAATTGTCTGATTGTAAATTTGTAACCTGTACCGACAATTATATTCCAATCAGACAATTTCAAAACCAAGTTAAGAAAAAGTCAACATTTATGTTCACAGCTTAGTTTAGGTTTCAGGGGGGGTAGTGAAGAAGAAGTTACAACACAAACTTTACCTTTTTACTTGTCTCTCTCTCTCTCTCTATATCTAATCCCACAAGAGCAATGAGTATCTTTGTAAGGGGATTGTCAACGCTCTTCAAAAAGAGGAGCCAAAGAAGCTTCTCTTCTCTCTCTCTTCTCTAGACTCCATACATACATATCTCCTCCTCCTCTCTTTAAAAATCCCATCTTTCACAAGTCTCTCTCTCTCTCTCTCTGTGTCTGCTTCTTCACCACTCTCAACAATTCTATCTCTTTCCACCAGCCAAAGCTCAAGAACCCTTGAATCTGCCCAGATTTAAGCCAAGAAACAACAACATGGGATTCTCAACTGGGAAAAGAAAATCACGAGACCAAAAAGAAGAAGAAGAAGAAGAAGAGAGAATAAGCTTATCATTAGCTTCTGAATTCCCCATGGATGACCTCAACGACGATGTTCTTGAGAGAGTCCTCTCATGGCTACCAACTTCTTGCTTCTTCCGTATGAGCTCTGTTTGCAAGAGATGGAGATCTACCCAAACCTCTAAAAGCTTCAAGCTTGCTTGCTCTCTTATCTCTTCTCGAGATCCTTGGTTCTTCATGATCGACGATCACGGTTCCACTTCTTCTTCTTCCTCCTTCGTTTTCGATTCCACTGAGAACACCTGGAAAAATCTCAGCCGCCGTGAAATTCTCCTCCACCCCCGCCGCGAGTTCATCCCCGTCGCTTCCTCTGGTGGTTTGCTCTGTTTCCGCTGCTCCTTCTCCGGCGACTTCCTCCTCCGTAATCCCCTCACTGGATCTTCCCGTGACCTTCCTTCTCTAATCTCTCAAGATGACAACAACAACTCTCTCCAAGCTGTAGCCATGACCACCACTACTGTCACTACTTCGACCTACAAGCTCGTTACAATCTCCGGTGAAATCCCAAATCTCAGTTTCAAGATCTATGATTCAAACTCAGATTCATGGAGCAAAGACCAAGACTTGGAGTTATTAGCCAAGAACAATGAGTCATCACCACATGAGGATGAGTCTGATACTGACATTGGCAATGGCACAGTCTATTTCCTTAGCAAAACAGGAAACGTTGTTGTGGCTAGTAACAATCTCCAGAGAAGTCCATCGAAGCAATACTCTTCCGTTATTACCGTTACAGACGAAGCCGAAACAGTCTATTTTCTCAGCTCTTACGGTACAATTGTAGCTTGTGATCTCACGAAACGATGCTTCACAGAGCTGCCGAAGCTTCTGCCTCCTTTCCTAGAGTATTCCATCGACTTGGTGGAATGTAATGGAACAATGTATGTGATTCTCCTCTCTGAGTTCTTCGAAAGCGCGAGTTTAAGGATCTGGAGACTTGACTGTAACCGGGAATGGGTTCAAGTCGGGATGTTGCCTCCTGCTTTGTCTCATGAGTTATACGGTAAAAAAGGTGACGTAAACTGCGTCGGTGGAGTTGGAAACAAGATACTTGTGTGCTTCAATGCGAGTCTTCGAGAGGTGTACTGTAGATACTTTGTGTATGATTTAGTTGAAGAAGAGTGGAGTGAGTTGCCACGATGCTTCAAGGATGGAGAAGCTGTGGATTTCGTTTCCGCTCTTTCCTTCCAACCTAGGATTGAGGCTACAGTTTGAAATTTATTAGCTTCTCTGTTAGGTTATATGATTTGTAAGGTTTTATGTAGTATTCTTTCTCTTACAGAGAATGCAGTGTAACTTGATTTGTAATCTCTATTAACATTGGTTAGAACAGAGGAATGCTCTGTTCTTAGCAAAAACTATCAATGCTTTGCTGAAATTTATCTTTACTTTCCAAATTCCAACTACCAATAATCACCACATGAGCAAATACCATCCTTGAACCGGTGAAACCGGTTTGCATCTCTAAGTACAATCTCTCTATCATACACCTTTGCTATATATTTCATCGCGTTGTGACAATCTCCACAGACACGAAGATTCTTAATCACACGGATCGGTGTGGATGGAGGAGTGCTCATAAGTCCAAAAGCAACCGCCAGCTTTTCGCTGTGGTAGTACAGGGCACGCTCTTTCTCCTCTTCTTCCACATCTACAAGTGTGAAATCTGTCTCAGGAACATACCCTTCTTGTTTGATGTCTCTTATCACATCTTTTACTTTCCTGTATATCAACTCGGTTTGCGGGTTTGACCTATCATCCACAACAAATACATGGATCTTGTTTTTCACCTCTATCCAACTGAAACCCGGGTCTTTCTTCACTTTCTGCCCTTTCATCATCGTCCTGGCAAGTTTCATCTCATCCCATTTGGAAGCAGCAGCATACATGTTGGATAAAAGCACATAAGCTGATGAGTCCAAAGGCTCTAGCTCCAAAAGCTTAGTTGCCACTCTCTTCCCTGTCTCTGTGTCCCCTTTAACTCGGCAAGCTGCAAGCAGAGTTCTGTACATTGATGCTGAAGCTTCCATGGACATTGACTCGATCAAATTTTCAGCCTCTTTGACAAATCCAGCACGGCCAAGTGCATCAGCCAAACAAGAGTAGTGTTCTATTTCAGGTTTAATGCCATAGTCACGATGCATTGATCCAATATGCTTGTATGCCTCTGATACGAAGCCTGAGTGACTGCAAGCAGACAGAACGCCGATAAACGTGACCTTATCAGGTTTTACACCCAGAGATTTCATCTGTTTAAAAAGCTGGAGAGCTTCTTTCCCTTCCCCGTGTTGAGCTAATCCCACTAACATGGCATTCCAGGCAGCAATGTTCCTCATCTGTATTCTTTTAAACAAAGAATATGCATCGTCTATGCTTCCGCACTTAGCATACATGTCCACAAGCGAAGTTCCAACGAACGGGTCACCCGTGCAATTCAACTTGAGGGCATTTGCATGAATTTGGCGCCCCTGTTCTAATGCCGTCAAACAGGAGCTTGCTTTCGCAAGTGTGGCTATTGTAAATTCGTCAGGCAACACACCCATGAGCCTCATCTGGCTATAAACATGATAAGCTCGTTCTTCTTCTCCATTTTCTATGCATCCTGATATCATAGTCGTCCAAGCAACATCGTCAGGCACAGGAATAGTATTGAAAGCAAGCTGTGCTGCACTCATATCACCACATTTTACATACATATCCAAAATCCCACTGCTGACCCATAGATCTAAGTGATATCCAGATTTCATTGCATAGGCATGGACTTGCATTCCTTGATTTATTGCGAACAAGGAGCCACATGTCTTAAGCACTGTTGCGAGCGTGAAATCATCAGATCTCTCTCCCTGTTTATGCATCAAAGCAAAGAGCTTCAGAGTCTTAAGACCGTCATGACTTTGTGTATAACCAGCCATCATGGCATTCCAAGCGACGGGATCAAACTTACTCCTCTCAAACAAAACCTCTGCCTCTGTCATACATCTGTTCCGAGAGTAGGCATCAATCAGAGCAGTAGAGACAAAACTGTCAGCAACATTGTTGATTTTAATTGCATGAACATGAACTTGTTTGTTCAACGACAAGCTTTCAGGAAGAGAAGAAGCAGCCTTTAGAACACTCGTCATAGTATACTGGTCCGGTGTAAGGCCGCAACGTAAAAGCTGCATAAACAGACACACTGCTTCCATTTCTAGGCCACTTTGAGCAAATCCGGCGATAACTGAATTCCACGAAATCAAATCTCTTTCACTCATATTATGAAATACTCTCCTAGCGAAACCAATTTTTCTCAGTTTACAGTACATGTTTATTAGACTATTTGCAACGGTGAGCATCACCTCAAGTCCTAACTTCAATGCCATACAATGAACTTGCTGCCCTAATGCTAAACTATCTAATCTAACAGCTGTAGCTAACACTAAAATAAATGTGACTTGATCACATTCCAAGTCACACTCAACCATATCCCCAAAACATTTGAGAAGAGCTGAGTACTGGCCTGCATGGAGATATCCACTCAACCTTTTGTTCTTTGATATAATCTCTGAAACAGCAGAAGCATCGTTACCATTTGCAAAAGATTTCACTTGTCCTGCTTCAGAATCATCACCAGAAATTCTAGCGAGTAAACGAGAAGTGATTTCATTGGGATGTAAGCCACTTCTAAGAAATTCAGAAGAGAGGTCTATAGCTTCTTCCTTAAAACCCATTTCCAGATAAGCCTTCAACATCAAGTTCCATAACACCACATCTCTATAAGACATCTCCTCGAACAAAACTTTACCTTCCTTAACCTTACCAAACTTCAAATAGATATTAACGAGAGCTCCAGCAACAAATTCATCACCGTCCAAACCAATCTTGCAAGCATACCCATGAAATGACTCTGAAGCCCACACATATCCAGAATTCAAACACAGTTTCAACATTGGAGCCAGAGTCATTCGACTAGTATACACAACGTCCTGCCGTAAAATCCGGAAGAGAAGATAAGCTTCTTCGATATTCTCGACAGCAGCAGCACCTTCGGAAGACTGTGCATAGGCAGCTAAAATCGAGTTCCAGGAAACAAGATCTCTTTCAGGCATTAAGTCGAACACTCGGCGGGCGTAAGTGAGTGAACCACACTTCGAGTACATGGAGATGAGATTGTTAACTAGGAATCGTTCTGGGTTTTCCTCGGAGGCTAGGATACGTGCGTGGGTACATTTTCCGAGCGTCAAGTCCGACGTGGAGATCGCATCCCGAAGAAAGCCGAACCATTGCGACGAAGATGATGAGAACGGCGAAGAAGCAGACGTGAGACGAAGAGGAGGAGGGAGAGAAGAAAGAAAGAGGTGACATTGAACTTTGGGAGATCTGTGAAAAGAGAAAGGGATGCTCTTGGAGGTTGCTCGCATGATCGGGTTAAAAATGTAACCTTTAAAAGTTGAGAGGTGTTGTTGTAATCTTGCAAATCAAGCAAACTCATAACACTCATAATTTAACTTAACCATTAACATAACAGAACAGAACAGAACAGAACAGAACAGTGCTTTTTATTTAATTCAGCAAATACATCTTAGTAAGTAGTAGTAGTAACTACTAAGTAGTAACACATTAATTACAATTAAGTAAGAAAAACTAACCAAAACAAAAGTTAGTGCTCTCTTTTTTTAAAAAGTGTTTGGATTGGGTTTTAGGTCTTGTACAATAAGGACCTAAAAATCATGTTTTAAAGATCGTCCACCTATACTAATATATGCGTTTTGATTTTTGAACAAACTACTCTGGAAATTAATAATTTTTTCAAGACAACCAATTAATTTTCTTAAACGTCCGTTACACCAATGTCACCAAATCACCAATATGTGCTACAAGCCTACAAATACAAATACAAAATACAACAAACATATTTTAAAAATAATTATAAAGAAAACCCTTAAACTAAGGAAATTTAAAATTATACGTCCCTACACATTGAATAAAAGTTAACTTGCCTCATCTATCTATTAATCTTTTATATCATTCCTCACCGTTTCTTTATACTCTCCCTCTCTCTCTCTCTCTCGGACAAGAAGGGGTAGTTGAGATATGTCGCTGTCGTCTTACCTCAGCCCGACGCGCTTTCTAGAAGGCTACCTCCGCCGTTGCCTCACGGCGGCAGGATTGACGTCGCAGACGCTTTCCATAGACTCTGAAACAACCATCCACTTTTGGGGACCACCACACGGGAGCGATGATGATGACGACAGACCTGTTATGCTTCTCCTCCACGGCTTCGGTCCATCCTCTATGTGGCAGTGGCGGCGACAGATTCAAGCCTTCTCTCCCTCTGTTTTCAGGCTCTATTCTCCCGATCTTGTCTTCTTCGGCGACTCTACCACTTCCTCCACCAACCGCACCGAAGTCTTCCAGGTTTACATAAACCTCTCTCTCTCTCTCTCTATATATATATATATTATATTATGTTTTTATTATACAAATTTGCCACTAGCTTAGTAGCTTGTAAGAAAATGTTAGCTAAAAAACCAAATAGCAAAAATATTTCAGAAATTTGTTTGTTTGTTTGGTATTTTATTTTCTTACTTCATATATACATTTTTTAATTTAATTTCCATATCTCAAAAATTGTGATCAGATAAAAAAATGATTGATGTATAGTGCTCAGATAAAAAAAAATGTTTGAACGATCTTTTTAATATATATCAAACAAATATGTTTTAATATAGGCGGAATGTATGGGAAAGCTAATGGAGAAAATAGGAATAGGCAAGTATAGTGTGGTTGGAACAAGCTACGGCGGTTTTGTGGCGTACCATATGGCAAAGATGTGGCCGGAAAAAGTGGAGAAAGTAGTGATTGCAAGCTCTGGTGTCAACATGAGAAAGTGTGACAGTGAAAGTTTACTGAAACGGTCAAACTGTGAGGTCATCGAGAAAGTTATGTTACCATCCACTGCAGCTGAGCTTCGCACACTTATGGCTTTGGCATCTTCGTCGCGGATACTTAGTATGTTTCCCAATGCTTTCTGGAACGACGTTATTAGTGTAAGTAGCCCAAGTATTGTCTTCTTCTTTTGCTTCTTTTGCATTTGGGGGAAAAGAACAATTCTGCTGACATAGTCAATGACCATGCATCAAACGTTTATTGACATTTTCTTTTCTAGCAAAATTTTGAAACTAATCCGGACTTTATAATGTAGAATTTATATACAAAGAATAGAGCAGAGAAGATTGAATTATTGAAGGGGGTGACTTTTGGCCGGAACGAGAATTTAAACATCGATCCTCTTTCTCAGGTATGTACGTGATATTTATTACTTAAGAGTTGATATGAGTATACACTCAAATGCAATTCAGCTTACTATCGTTACGCATTTATACTTAAACTCCTAGGAGGTCCTAATAGTATGGGGAGACAAAGATCAGATATTTCCTGTGAAGATGGCTTATGAATTAAAAGAGTAAGTCAGATATTGTTCAAGTTTTGACGTATAAAATTATACTAGATGAATTGTTTATATATATCAAACATTCTTAAGCATATTATTTAATTGTTAGCTGTATAATGGTTGGTATATCTGTGTAGGGTTCTTGGAGACAAAACGAAACTAGAAATTATCGACAACACCTCGCACGTTCCTCAGATCGAATGTGCACAAGAGTTTAACAATATCGTTTTGAGATTTTTGAAGGGTTCTTAAGAGCTGTAATTTTGTATACATGCTACCATGCAGATTCTTCCGCTTGTTTAGTGTTAAGCTACTATTCGTTACGTAATCTTGCTATTTTTCTTGCCATGCTTTCTCATTTTTCATGTATAATTTTCCCTTTTAGTGCCATATTGTTTTTTTCCATTATATACGCATATACTTCCTTGTCGTTTATATATTCTTCTTTGATACGAATTGGTATGAATTGGTGCGAAGAAAGTCACTGATTTGGCCACCAATACAATGACAAAATTAAGTGGTTCAAAGTTGGTGGTTTCCGAAACTGCCAAAACTATACATCACTTTCTTCTCAAAAGTCAAAATTTTCTGACCAAGTATATCATCGTTACCGAATCCCTCACGGCAATGCTCACATTGTTATAATAAAAGTATGTAGTAGCCAGCAAGTTTGTCCCATTAACGTTTGAATAAAATCATCCTCGTTGCCGAATCCCTCACGGCAATGCTCACATTGTTATAATAAACGTATGTAGTTGTCAGCAAGTTTGCTCCATTAACGTTTGAATAAAAATCTCAGAAAGCATTGGAAACAATTATGAATCTCAAAAGAATTATGAGGATTCATTCATTACTTAATATATTTACAAAGATGTTCTACCATTTACAGTCCAAACAAGAGAAAAAAACTGACAAAGTCGGACAACTACAAACATTTGGCCATTAACATTTAGTAGAATTCTACAATTACCAAGTCTAAGCTTCCATTGTTCATTCTCTTAATGAGAAATTTGCATTGCCAAATTACTAATTGATGCATAATCAAGCTCATATGCATCAAATGATCTGCTTTGAGGCTGAAGCTGTGGAGGGTTTCTTCACAAGGGACTGTGCACAAGTATATTCTGATACGAATTTTGGTGGTTCTATTTCAGATGGGTCTAATACAGGAATAGCCTTGTCTATATCTTCTGCAGAGAAAGGAATGCTGCACACACACAAAAGCAAAAGAGTAAGGTAGATTTAGTGTAGACAACTTAAACTACATCTGAGTTATTCTAGATAAACATGATTAAAGAGACTCTTAACTCTCAACCAAATGCCCAACCAAACCCTAGAAATGCCAATCTACAAACATTCAGAACTAGAGATAAAATATTTTTGTCACTACCATATTCTTCTATCTACGTATAACTAAAAACTTGAGAGCCAAATAACTGTTGAGGTATTTCATTCAAATGACACAGAAAAAAAACGGAAGAGAATAATAATACCTCATATCATCATCCAGCAAGAACGAATTCGAACTTAGTTTTTGGTTATCCTTGTCCACAAGTACTCTCATTTGAGAAACCACCTACAGCGCAAAGACATGTGTTAAGGTGTTTTAATAGACATTCAACCCAATTAAACCTCAGGATTGAGAGTTTAGACATTAACTCACCTCACTTGAGACACTTTGAGTTCCATATTTATCGTCCCAGTACATCGTACTTATTCGATATATTTGCCTTATTGTCAATACCTATAACATAAAATAGTGCCGAGTTTTCATGAGATTGCAAAACTGCTTAATTGCCTGGAATTAAAATGAACAAAACCGGAAGCCAAAACAAAATATCAACGTACCGGGCACAGATCCTGCCTGATTTCATCCAATGATTTCTTTCTTTTTTGGTGTATAACCTAGGATGAATTAAAGAATGCATAAAATACAAACCAGTTAAATGCAAGCTCCCCTTTAAAAAAGAAACCACGCTTTTTTTTATCAGAGAAGAAGATGAGTTTTACCAAGAATCCAACAGCTTGTCTTATGTAATTTAACTCATGCCAAGATGTTCCTGCAAACTGCATTCACAAAATTTTAGAACACAGATAGCATCCATCTATGAAGCAACCAACGGGTGTATAACATGGTGTACCTCCTCCTTTACATTGGCTATCCACTTCTCCAATTCTGAAATCCCAGATTTCACATATTCCCCATTTGAAAATGTGCAACATTCACGACGAAGAAGAAGACTGAAGAAGAGTTCAGATTAAATATGCAGAAACAAAGGTAATCTGCAGTATGCTATACAATACAACAAAGAACTGAAATTAAGATCACATATACCTGTTGAAAAGTGATAGGTTGATAAATGAGAAAACCTGAGTCACAAGTTTGCGAATGAAGAACGAGGGTACCTACCAACACAATAGTCAGGTTAGAAAAGATTTTTAAAAAAACAATGCAGATATTCTTAAAGCACAAAGAACCATGGTACATGAGCAGTCATATGTGGAGAAACAGAAAAGGAACAAAGTACTATGTCTAAGACAATAATTTAGAGCAATACAATAAAAATCTGCATATGAAACAATGTCGGTAAAAACAGACATTATAATTGAAACTATGAGATATGCATACATGATTTTCGCGTAGGCGGGACATAAGAGAATCCAAGAATTTGAGTATACTTTCCCATTGACTACTTGGTGATTGCTGCGGCACACCACCTGGTGATCTAGATTTTCCAGCAATTCCTCGTGAAGCTTTGGGTGCCTTGAGAATCATTAAAGAAATTCGTGAAAAATCATAACCTATTTCCACAAAAAAATCTTGTATATAGAAACTAAAGAGATGATGAATCTCCACCACAATGCAGTAGAATACAAAATTTCTAGCACTAGAAGGTACCAACAATCAGTCAGATCTTCTGTCACATAAAAAACATATAATGCTGTATACAACTTTATACTATGTACTTCAAATAAGAAACCATAATTTCTCAATTTTATCTTCCCACCAAATGGCATATAAAGTCCCTGCAACTGAGTATTTTGATGAACTAAAAACAGTGACATCTAATCAATAATCTAGACAAGCAACGTCAAAGGTGCTGAATATGTATCTACTTTCGGATTCTTACCTGAATGCATGATCCCAGAAGCGGTGACAATTCCTTTTTCAAATTATCACGAATTAAACCATAAATCTTCTCCACACATGCTGTCAGCTGCTGTTTAAATAATAATGCTGGATATCTTGCTTCTATATGCGATGCACCATCGTCAGGTCCATGAAGTTTAAAAGGAGACCTTACTCCCTGGTACGCAAGAAACAGAATATAAGTTTACTAACTAAACATTTAATAACAAGTTTATTACCCTACTACTGAATCTCCATAGTAATCCAATTCCATAGAAATGAAACACGCAAACTACTCTCAATGCTTAAGTGGAGATATCAATTGAACTCACATATGTAGCCCTCCCAGAACGTTGAGCATTAGCATTTAGAAAACTATTCGACCGCAGATTCCTCTGCAAGAGACATAGAAGTGCTGAAGCGTTTGAGAGCCAATATGGTAATACACTATTCTCATCTTTACCCTGAAATAAACATATAAAAAACAGACGACAATCATTACATGAAAGAGTCCCTATCAATTTGTTGCTGGTAATCCAACTTGGAAGAAAGTAGTTACAAAATCCCTTCAACAAGGAGATCGGTAATATATGTAACAACACAAGAATCACCTTCAGGGCTTCATTGATTCCCTCGATAATGATGTTAAATATGGCTGTGCTCTCAGATTCAAA
>NC_025695.1:3912265-3913601 GCF_000633955.1 Camelina sativa | reverse complement strand
ACTCACATATGTAGCCCTCCCAGAACGTTGAGCATTAGCATTTAGAAAACTATTCGACCGCAGATTTCTCTGCAAGAGACATAGAAGTGCTGAAGCGTTTGAGAGCCAATATGGTAATACACTATTCTCATCTTTACCCTGAAATAAACATATAAAAAACAGACGACAATCATTACATGAAAGAGTCCCTATCAATTTGCTGCTGGTAATCCAACTTGGAAGAAAGTAGTTACAAAATCCCTTCAACAAGGAGATCGGTAATATATGTAATAACACAAGAATCACCTTCAGGGCTTCATTGATTCCCTCGATAATGATGTTAAATATGGCTGTGCTCTCAGATTCAAAGGCATGCCAGTGCAGAAGACATTTATATATCACACAAGCAGCCAGTGGCTTATCATCATGGAATCCCAAATTTTCCTTTATACACCTGGAGAGCAATTCGTAGTTCTCCTGCAATAGTGGTAACTTACATCAACATTAGATCCACTTTAGCCAACAACAAACAAGCATTATGTTATTATCACTTCAGGAAAACAAGTTCCTTCCATCATAGTCAAACAGTATTTTTTGAGAAAGTAGTAAAAAAAATTGACAGCTTAACAAAAATGGCAGTGAATTTGTACCAGGTTTCTTTCTGCAGTGAATTTGGATCGACGTGACTCTGACAGGCTATGTGAAAATGGCATGATGTGCTTTGAAGGTGTTGGTGTCTCCTGTATATATTTATGACTTAAGTAGAGTACTCATTTTCAAGCATTAACAGACTAGGAATAAAAGAAAAGATGGAGCAAATGAAACAAATAAAGAAAGATAGATGTAATGAAACATATAAAAAAAGTTAGAAGGTGTGGTTACTTACAAATATAGATCTCCTGTCATTTTGGACTGGTACAACAGCACTAGAATGTTTCTGTTGGGAGAAGGTTACAAGAAACTGTTAGTAAAAGGTGAAGACCATGATGACGACAAAGGTCTGTGTGCTCAGAGAAAATGAAAGCACATGTCTCAGGATATGTATCTATTTTACAGGAGCTATGCTTGAAGGAAACCAGGAAAACCTCAATCAATTAACAAGCAACGTGGAGAAACGCATGGTTCAAATATTAAGGAAATGCCACATTGCAGTACGCACATGCATATAACAGAAAGTGCAGCAGAGAATAGTCAAAAATTACATACTTCACCAAGTATCTGTCCAACTCTCTCTGGGGATGTGATTAGCGTCTTTTGCCTCAAGACATGGTTCTCATTTTCCAGATGAGAGAGTTTCTCCTCAAGACTGAATAAAAAGAATTTTAAGAAATAAAACAAAATGTGTGTTAAATAAAAA
>NC_025695.1:3908039-3909936 GCF_000633955.1 Camelina sativa | reverse complement strand
ATAGTGGTAACTTACATCAACATTAGATCCACTTTAGCCAACAACAAACAAGCATTATGTTATTATCACTTCAGGAAAACAAGTTCCTTCCATCATAGTCAAACAGTATTTTTTGAGAAAGTAGTAAAAAAAATTGACAGCTTAACAAAAATGGCAGTGAATTTGTACCAGGTTTCTTTCTGCAGTGAATTTGGATCGACGTGACTCTGACAGGCTATGTGAAAATGGCATGATGTGCTTTGAAGGTGTTGGTGTCTCCTGTATATATTTATGACTTAAGTAGAGTACTCATTTTCAAGCATTAACAGACTAGGAATAAAAGAAAAGATGGAGCAAATGAAACAAATAAAGAAAGATAGATGTAATGAAACATATAAAAAAAGTTAGAAGGTGTGGTTACTTACAAATATAGATCTCCTGTCATTTTGGACTGGTACAACAGCACTAGAATGTTTCTGTTGGGAGAAGGTTACAAGAAACTGTTAGTAAAAGGTGAAGACCATGATGACGACAAAGGTCTGTGTGCTCAGAGAAAATGAAAGCACATGTCTCAGGATATGTATCTATTTTACAGGAGCTATGCTTGAAGGAAACCAGGAAAACCTCAATCAATTAACAAGCAACGTGGAGAAACGCATGGTTCAAATATTAAGGAAATGCCACATTGCAGTACGCACATGCATATAACAGAAAGTGCAGCAGAGAATAGTCAAAAATTACATACTTCACCAAGTATCTGTCCAACTCTCTCTGGGGATGTGATTAGCGTCTTTTGCCTCAAGACATGGTTCTCATTTTCCAGATGAGAGAGTTTCTCCTCAAGACTGAATAAAAAGAATTTTAAGAAATAAAACAAAATGTGTGTTAAATAAAAACCTAGGGGTGACTAGAGAAGCGAACTGCAACTACAAAACCTTTGAACATTCGTCTGGAGTTCAGAACATCTTTTTTCAGCTTCCTTCAACTTCTGTAGTGTGTTATTGCAATCATTTTTCGCATTGACAAGCTCCTTCTCCAGAACCAGATTCTTCTTTTCCAAGGAGTTCATCGAGTTCTGTGAATAAAAGTGTTAAAAGTGTTAGCATAAACCCATGAACAGCCAAGACAACAAGATTTGGGTCTCTAAGCAAATGGGGAAAACATTTCTAAAAATAACCAATATGATGCTATGTTGAAAACAGATAGAGCAGCGAACAAAGAAAAGAATAAGACATGCTGATCAAAGATGTAATCACTTTAGAGACCATTGCTCAGAATCTCATACTAACCCTTTCACAATATACTGTATATCGAATTTCACACTCTCCCGAACCGGGATCATGTTAAAATAGTCGATAGCAAATTTCTACATAGCCAGAAATAAGAGGTGTCTATACTTCAAATTGCAGCCACCACTCTTCAAGCACCAACTGAGAATTATCGAAGAGCAAAAAAGCATGACCAACCAGCAAGATTAATTAAATCATGATTGCAGTTGACCTAGGGGAAGAGACTCAAAATGTCCTCTTATGACCAAGAAAGCTGAGAAGCTATTAGTACACTCCCAACCAATCAAGTGTCAGTGGTCATCAATTTGAAATGAAAACAAGGGATGTTTTTCAACATGCAAATATCATGTATTTGAAATTTCTATAGAGTTTTTTGCAAAGTCTTTGTCCAAGTCCCAAAATCTAACACAATAAGCTTTTTAACATATTTAATAGAGAAAGAGAGAAATTACCTTCAACAAGGCGTTATCTTTCTTTAGTTCCACCATCCCATTAAGCTCTCTTTCAACAGCAGACTTCTCTTTCATGGATATGTCTAGTTGCTTTTCAAGCACTGCATTCTTATTGCACTCATTAATGGTAGCCAGCCTAGCTGCGTCTAGTTTGAGGCTGAAGGATTCCAATGTTTT
>NC_025695.1:3860293-3906896 GCF_000633955.1 Camelina sativa | reverse complement strand
CTCAAGTTTAGTTTTAGCTAATCGCAAAGCACCTGTTTCATTAGCTGCCTGCAAGATATTGGTGTAAATGTTTCTAGTTTGAGTAACGGCTTAGTGAATTGAAATAATCCTGCTTGAGATCATAACTGGGACATACTTGTTTAAGTTTTCTAAACTCTCTCTTTGCAAGCTTCTGCCGCCAACGACACTGAATAGCAATAATAGATGATTGACGGTGTCTGAATGCTGAACGAAACTTATGGATTCTCCAATGAGCCTACAAGATTTACAATACACAATATTCAAGCACAAGAAATGAATTAGAAACTGAAATCATGAATAAGGTTAAATACATCAGGAAACTAGACGACTCTAGATTACCCTATTAATAACACAAAAGTGTAACAGAAATGTACCGTACAAACTTCCAGATCGTAAGTACCTGAATTATAGAGGCAGCTCTAGTCTCTTTTTGATGTGAAAACTTTAAGCGAGTTGAATTAGCGCGGATGCAAGACTGTATTGCAATGGCAGCTGATACAAGTTTTACAAATGCACATCTTGACAGCCTCCTGCGTACATGCTTTTGTACCAAGACAGCTGCTGCTTCATTCCTTTTCGTGACATAAACATTTCGAGACAGGCATCCTTGCCAACAGAAATTATTATTAGGCTTAGAAATAAAACAGAGATAGGGGAAAAAACATATACAAAGGCATTCATTCACTAGTAACGACAATTTGCATGAAATATTCATGTGAGCATGCTTAGCAAAAGAAATCAATACAATATTTTTCAGAGAATAGCACATTTGACTACAAGATTTGATAAAGACTACAAAATTTCGACTACAAGAGAAAAGCACTTGCACAAAGAAAGAAGAAAAAATATAGTAAATGAGAAAGAAACCTCTACAGTATGCCTGAATTGAAATTGCAGATGCCCGCGCAGAGATGAAGTTTTGGTGCGTAACAAATGTTCTCAGTCTTCGCTGAATTAGTCTTGCAGAAGCATCAAGAACTTCAGCCCGCTTAGAGTCCAAAATGCCAATTTGACCAGCTCTAAGGAACACTTTTGTCCGGCCTAGCTGTAAATTATGTTCCAAATATTAACAATTCAATTAGAGTATCTAGCAAGAGCCATGTAGCAAAATCGTTTGGTTTTCAGCCCACCAAGAAGCATACCTGATAATTCCCAAGACCTAATTTCCTCAAGATTTTTTCAGTCAGTGCCTGCTCATCATTGCTGCAGATAAAGTATATTAAGAAGTTACTCGTGGTTGACAATAAGAATTATTCAATGCAGGATACAAGAAATTAGACACATAAATGACATCAAGGTCAAGGGTATTTGTCCTGTCTGGCCAGAAGCTATGTATAGTGTTTCAGTTCTATAGATACACCATCTAGTTTTCCTCAATCAAATGGTCACAGAAACATGTCAAATAACTTTGCATGTATAGAATAAATAACACTCTGAAATTAATCTTAATTTCATCTCACCTCTCATCCATGAATTCTGGAGAAAGCAGACCAAACCGATCCACGAAGTCTGAATAATTTCTTCGAGTGGGGTACCCTGCTAGACTAATTCGAACAGCTTCTAGTACACCCTATCCAATTGTGAGATACCAGACATCATCAAAGTTAATAAACCAAACAAAGGAAACGAAGATAAAGCGTGAATATGAAAAGACTAGTACAACCAGCTGAAGTGTAAGCCAGATCACTTTAATGGTCAACTTAAGGACACAATCAACAGGTGTAGCTTAACATGTACTACAACATTAGACAGCACAATGGCCTTAAAAAGAGAAGGCTAAGTTCATTTAGATTGCGTCAATAATGCATTTTGATCTTTACGAACTCACATTTATAATAGATGATGAAGACCAAAAATATGAAGTTAATAAATGAGCAAAAATATGAAGTTAATAGCCTATTATGGCTGGGAAAAAATATATGCATTCTGTGACAAGAAAAATATATAATCATGATAGAAAAACATGACACACTTCATTTACGTCAAAGAACAGAACAATTGAGAATTTGAGATACCAGACTAGCTACAAACAAAAACGAAAAAAAAAAAGCTGAAGCTTTCTGTAATTATAAATAGACCCTGATTACAAAGGAAAATGGAAAATAGAGTAAGATAACGTAATCCACTAACCCCACAACGAAGTTGATGTAAAACACTAAGACTCTCGAACTTTTGAGGTTTGTTGAGTGAGTTTGGCTTCACACAACGAACATAATGAGGCTCCGTTTTGCTGAGAGTTTCCATGAGGGCTTGAAGTTGTTGCTAAATTCAAAATTAAATGATCAAATCGATTATTGGTTTTACGATCAATAGTTCTTGATACACGCAACTTTCATGACCGACGACCTTGCAATGAAAAAAAGAAATTAGCTGGACAATTTCCCTACCTTAAATCTGGAAGACACAGAAGAAAATTTGTAAGAAGATCTGGCAGACTCTTCCGGGGCTGGGGGAAAAAGTCCAGCAACGAAAGGGCATTTGGAGGAAGACAGCAGATTGCAATGTTCCACTATAGTATAATCACGGTTTTTATCCAAAAATGCTTCAGTTTGATAAGTAACCTGCAGAATTGGTATGGCACAAACTCATTGAGATCTTAACGGAACAAAATAACATTTAGCTATGTCCTATAGCAAGACTTGCCTTGCCAGCGTAATGAGAGAGGGTAAAATCCGTCTCTGAAAACTTTGCCTTCTCCAATCTAGGATGACATTTAAAATTCTGGAACAACTTCATTGAAAATGACTCATGAGTTGATCTAGGAAACATGCTGCATATACGGCAAACAAAGATATGTCAGCGCAAAGAAAATATAAGTATTGGAGACACAAGATGAGACAAGATATTGTACCAAGCTTCATCCAAGAGTGCAATTACTCCAATAGGCTTCTGCAGACGGCAAAAAATAATAATATTAGAATAAGATGAAGATAGATCAATTTTGCTACCAAATTTTGAAAAGAAGATATACCATACCAGAAAGCAATTAAAAAATTTAACCAAAATAGAAAGTGTCTTTCACAGAATTCTATTATTCTTGCATTTATAGACTGAAGCCGTGATCGTCC
The DNA here is from genome assembly GCF_000633955.1 of Camelina sativa. Lineage (NCBI taxonomy): Eukaryota > Viridiplantae > Streptophyta > Magnoliopsida > Brassicales > Brassicaceae > Camelina > Camelina sativa. The sequence continues at coordinate 3,903,807 of NC_025695.1, read as the reverse complement.
ATTTCTATCATGGGAATAACAATGGCATCTTAAATAATTTAGACCTGCCGGTAAATGTATTGGCTACATTAACCAGGCCAACGTATGCAACATGCAATATAACAATAGTGATACCATTTGTTTCTAAACTATGCTGACGGCGTTGAGTAATGTCAAAAGCAAGAGAAAGAATAACATTGAATTGAACCACACGATTCAACAAGTCCCTCTTTAAAGGGTGTTGAACTTTTGACCCAAAAAAGGGTTTTAAACTCTTTTTCCGACAAGCTAAGTAAAGTAACTGTATATAAATATACAGACATGAGATTTTGAAACCAAGACTAACAAACCATATTGAAATTCTGATACAACTTAGGTTGTTTCAAGTTTCAGAGATAACAAAAGGATATGGGGCAAGAAACTAGAACAGAACAGGCTCTAAAATCTAAATCTGATTGAAACAGAGAGAAACGTACCTTCTCAATAAGGTCCAAGACATCCTGGTTGTCAATAAACTCAATATAACTCCAATTAATTTCTTCTTTTCTATACTCATCCTGCTCCATCTTGAATACATGCTGAAAACAGAGCAGAGATCGTAAGGAGAGGAAGCAATATTCTCTGAAATTTATTTTGAAAAAGAGTCACCTATATTACCTCATTGAAATGTTGCTGCAGCTTTTCATTTGCAAAGTTGATGCAAAATTGTTCAAAACTGCAGAATGAAACAGCCCATATAAAGTTTACACAGTTCACAGCTAAAAATGGTGCCCCAAGTAAAACTAACAAAAAGTTAGGGTTGAGAAAGGAAAGAGCTATCTAATAATTAGTTTCACGTATCATTGCTAACCTGTTATTCTTAAAGCATTCAAATCCGTAAATGTCCAGGACTCCAATTTGAAAACGGGAGTCTGGATCTTGCCCAACAGACTTATTGATCTTGTCAACCAGCCTGACAGAAGCATAAAACGAATAGTTTAACTACAAGTGTAACGCATCAACAAATACCTATTAAATGAAGGGATTAATAAATTAAATGCAAACCAGTCAAACAGATGGGCGTAAACAGTCTTCGCAAGTGTATCCCGGCTAGCAACAGCAGCATTAGGGTCAAGTGCTTTGATAATGATGCCTTCACGGGTCACAATTGAACGTGTGCAGAGAGAAGCCAGCAAAAGATTTGCATCACACCTGATTAATTTTACATGGATACAACAAAGTAAACAAGCTATTTCTTCGTACACATGGTTAAAATGAGTACTATCAAAAAAACTTATGTACTTGAAAAGATCAGCAGCCATCTGCAGATGAAGTCTAGATTCCCGATCCTTTACCACCGACGAGTCGTGCTCTCTCCCTGAGTAAAACTCAACATTTCCAAGATGTAAAATCGCAGCAAGCGTGCGGAATATTCCTTCCTGATAAATGATTTGTGCAGGAAACAAGGAAGGACTTTCAGAAACTAACAGATGAAAAAAAACATATGAAATTCAATTATAAGTGAAAAAATAAAAACCTGCTCGTCATGACTTATGCCCACAATATCCATTGCCCTCCTTGTATTCTTATACTCTTCTGCACTGCTGACTCCTTCTAGTTCATAAGTCTTGCTTTGATTTAAATAATGAAATTGACGAGGATTGCTTAGTTTATATTTCTCAGCGTCCTAAACAAAGTAAGAACATTAACGAATTAGTAATCAGCATATGTAAATTGACCAAATCAGTGGCGGCGATCAGATAATAAGAACCGAAACCAATATCTTATGAGATGTAAACACAGCAGGAAGAAGAATTACATTCCCTGAAGCGCACAATTGATAAAAACAATGATAATTCCTCTCGGGGTCTGTTATCCGGACTACACGTGATCTCTCCAGAAGATAGGTTCTGATTGCAGCACCAGATATTCTACCATTTGCATCAAACTGGATTTCGACAAACTTTCCAAAACGGCTAAACAAACAAAAAATCAGTAGATTGGTCAGTAGATCGTATAATTTAATTGGAAAAAGCTAGGCCACACAAAAAATTATTGCAGTAACAGAACATCTAGATTCCATAATGCATTAAAAAATTGCAGAATAAGATTCTAGAATCATCAACTCTAATTACTTCTTCACATACGAAATGAGAACAAAAAGAAGGGTAATTCCTCCCATTAGCAGTAAGATTGTTACCAAACTTCAAGTACAGGGACTATTTTAATAAACCAAACAGACCTCATACTGCATTTCACACTGATACAAGGGGTCTTACAGTCTTAATGAAAAAGGTTGTCAATAGACCATATTATCTAAAGTAGAACCACCAGAGTTCAAAACTTTCCCAAGGAGATACCGACATCATAAACCGCCATTACCACTGGTTTCAAACAGCTCTAGATAACTCATTATAAACATAAAGGCATCCAAAAAACTCTTGTGTGTACTGATCAGTTATAACGATACTGATCAGTTATAACGATACTGTAATAAAAAAAATTGTTGCGAAATGACATAAGAGCACTTAAAGAAACACCTCCTAGTTTTCATTGAAATAAAAATAAACAGAGGAAAACAAAATTCCGTAACCCACCTGGAATTATCATTCCTCACTGTTTTCGCATTGCCAAATGCTTCCAAGAGAGGATTTGACTGCAGAAGAAGAATACAAAAATTAGAATAGATCACCCAAAAGTAAAGAAAGTCAACCAGAAACACCCCTAAAAATTTATCTGCAAACAAATACCAAGGAAGGAGAGTCAAAGGCATCTTTCCAATTTTGTTTTTCCTCATTGACCAAGATAAAAGATACAAATTATCTAAGCAAAATCTTACTTCAAGGACTTGCTGCTCAACACTTCTATCATCTTCAGCAGCACGTCCCCCAACAAATGTAAGATACTGCATGATCAGTTTTGTTGTCTCAGTTTTTCCAGCTCCACTCTCACCGCTGACGAGTATCGACTGACTTCGACTGTCTTCAATCATCGCTCTGGGTTAAAAAGTATAACTAGGGTTAATTGATTAACATGACTGACAGAAAAGAGTTAAAAAAATATCAGAAACATTAAAGAAAAGAAGAATGGACCACCTGTATGCAACATCAGAAACAGCAAAAACATGTGGACTGAGCTCACCAAATGGTGCTCCCTTGTACTGCTCCATCATGTGCCCATTGTAGAGATGTGGAAGCTTTTTAAACGGATTAACAGCGATCAGAATGCTTCCAGTGTATGTCTGCAAAAATAAAAAGAGCGTATTATTAAGAAGATATGCAGTCAGGAATGATATACTAAATGAACTGCGTAAGAAAATGCTGACAGTTATGAGTGGCAACACGAATGAGACTGGAATTATTTCCACCAATAGTTCCAACTAAATATTATCATCTCAATAGGGACATAAACAATTAGACACCAAGCTGCAACCAAAATTTTTACAAAGGGCAAGCCAGCATTACAAGGGAATCTAGCTGTGTATAAAACCGTCTGAAACATTATACTTTCACCAACTCATTACGGAAAGGAAGCCTTCCATAACTTTAGATGGAATTTTCAACCTATATATATAAATCAAAGGCAGTCGAACAAACTAACAAAAAAGTGGTTACGAAAATACAAACTTAATTATACCGCCAATTGTCGTGCTTATATAGGAAAAGCAATAGTTAGGGTTGGATCACGAAGATGTTTTACGTGCAAGTGGATACCAAATAAGCAAGTTTTTTCAAGTGAATGCCTGTAATGATAAATGCATTTAGTCACAATAAATTTCTTCACTTCAATATCTACCTATATTTCGATTAGATAAGATATCAGATCACAATTATAATACAACATCTAGAGGCATCCATGAAAAAGACGCACAAAAACAACAAGCGGAGGGAGATTTTCCCTAAAAATGTAATCTTTCATCACAAAAGGTAGGCTGATCAAAAATGTTTTCTCAAAAACAACGCACTAGACCTCAATTACATGGGTCATTTTCAAGTACTTAAAGCACTCGGGGGGGTCAGTTTACTGTTACCTAAGAAATTCCATAGAGAAGAGACTTAAATGCATACTTCACAGCTAAATCTTAAATCTTCAGGGCACTTGTCGAAAATGGAATATAGTAGCGGTTAGCACTTCATATGGAAAAAAACGACTTACACCACAAATGTATACCCAAGAAACTCCAAAAGCAACCATAATTCTCGTTCTAGAGTACGATATTACCAGGAAGAAGAGTAAAGAGTCCATATGGAATGAAATCCGACTCAATAAAGTAGCCCAGGAAGTATAAAATACTAATAAGATCCAAACTCCAAAATATAGTCACGAAGAAGACATCTTTCATAAACAATAGTGGAAAAGAACTCACATATATATCATTAAGAGCGTATCTCCTCTGTAGATTATAAAGAACACCAGCTTCGTGCAAGTATGTCAGCTTGGTCATATCATCAACTCCATTATGCTCTTCATCGTCAGGATCCCTCCGAAATAACTTCTCCGGGGAAACTAAAACCTAAAACCCCAAAAAAAAAAAAACGCACAACGGCAAAGAATTAGCATAAAGAAAGCGCGAGGAAGAAGAAGAAGAAGAAGACAAAACAGAACAAAATCAGCCAAAAAAGAAACGGTTAATCACACACCTTTTTCCCAGTAGAAGTCTCAACATGGATCTTGTTAGCAAAAGAATCGAGCACATCAGCAGCAATCCAAGCCAAATCCTTATCTTCCACCCAAACCTTGTCGCCCTTGCGCAGATTCATCTCCATTGGAAGGCAATTTCGAGAGCTCGGTGAGAATTTTACCCTAGAGAAATAAATTGGGGGAAGCAAGAGTCATAGAGAGAGAAAGAGAGTCCGTGGAGGTTGGTTGCGCCAGAGAATTTTTCAAATTTCAAAACGAAGAAGAATGAGAGAAACCCTAAGGAGCGAGATAGACTAAGAGAGAGAAGCGATGGAACTTTTACTACTGTTCAGTTTTTTTTTTTTCAATGGTTCAATTTAAACCGCTTACCCCAAAAAAAAAAAGAGTTCCCAAAGAGCAATAAAGGCAAACAACGTGACCAAAATAAAATAAAATAAAAAATAAATAAATACTTCCCGCCCTCTAATGCTGCAGATATAAAACAAAAACAGAGATTAATTTTTGAATAACAATTTCTAAAGTTCTTCAATTTCCAGAGTAAATTTTTGTGTTTGGGTGATAAATCTAAGTTTATTATTATCTTTCATTGAAATTGTATTAGGGTTTACTTCGCTACACGCGAGATTGAAATCAAATTCAACGAGTAAACTTACTAAATTATGTCATTTTTAGAATTGATAATTTCTTTAATTGTAAATAATGGTCAAATTAGGTATATAATATGATCAGGTCAAACCGAAGACCTGTTTCTTTTAATTGCTACGTTTTTTGTAGTATAAAATTATTAATCATATTCACGGTAATACATTTCCTCACACCATGAACACATGGCTTCCTTACTCTTCTGCTAACATAGCGATATATCACTCGTTATTAGTCAGCAATATGCATTAAACAGGTTTGAACTCGGAATGCATAAGCATAAACAAATTAGATCAAACTCGTTAATTTACCCATGAGAATTGAAGTTAAAAAAAAAAAAATTTGAAATTGGTAGGTACTAAGTCGTATGTCAATCATTAGATTCAGGCTTTTAACACTAGAATCTAAATCTTGAATTTTTCAGTCTTTCTTTGACTAGATAGATGTCTGCATTATATTAATTTCTGCATTTCCAGTTTGGTATATTTTCTTCCTGGATTTGTAAGATGTATTTCCATTTGTTGGTCAAAATGATCTTCTATAATAACTTTTTACTATTTTCTTTCTTATTCAGAAACAATATATTCTCTTGATATTTTTCCTATTGGACAATCTTCAACATTTTGTTTTCGTTTTTTTTAAACTACTTATCAATCACACTCCCCTTTATGATTTCTAGTGGAGACCGGTAGTTATGTGGTGTTTTCTCTTCACTCTATGGATTAAGAGATCTTTTATGAGAAACTCAAAGCCATTAGCCATATGCCTCTGCATACATTAAGAAATAATTATTGTTACAACGAATTCTCCAACTACTAGTTCCACGATCAAGATGTCCTTTAATCTCATTTAGTATCTTTTAGATTCTTAGCTCTGTTTGAGACTTTGAGCTTAGAACCTACTTAAACCCAATTTTGACACTTCGACTGTATACAGAAGACTCAAACTTACCCATTCTCTTAGTTTGACCCTATATAGTTTTACCTTTTATAAGAGAAATACTAATCGACAAACAATTTTTGATTGAAACTTAATAGGGATTGTGAGTCCATATGGATCAATGCTTACAAGGCCTATTGATAAGGCAAATAGAAGAACTACATATAACAGTAGCAACATTATCATGAATCACAAACACCAAATATTAATGTTGTTAGGTTTGTGTCATCACACAAGCAGACTAAGGAGGCCACAGTACGAGCTCCAGAGGCCTATATGCACTACTGAAACTCATGACTTGGACCCATTTACATCCCAAATACCACACAACACGAACACATTACATTATTTCTATAATCTGCAGAAAAAGTTGTATATAATAAAACATTCCGCGCAAAACCCTAATCTTGCAAAAGATTCGGACTGCTGAAGACGCGTTTCAAACTAGGGCACACTGTTCGGAACTTTGTCATGCTCACCGAGGATATCTATTAATCACCAAAACAAGGTTATAATTGTTACATCAAAATGAATTAGTTGCTAAATTTTGATATCAAAGTAAACACTCATTAATTGTTAGTACCTTTGGACAGAAACGGAGATCCAATGTCTCGAGTGAGCTGCATCCTGATATTGCCGCTTCAACTCCTGCTTCGTCCATGTTACAAGACTACCAAAGAAAAAGGTACCAAAATGTATTTACTATTTAGTGATAACATATGTAAAAGTAATTCTGTCTATGAACAGATATCCATGTTTAACTCATATAAACACATATACGGAGTTTATTTAAACTAGCTTCAAGAAAAACCGAGACAAATACAATATAAACAGATACCAGTTATCGGGCAGAAATATACCTGAAGAAAGAGACTAGCCAATCTTGGACAGTCAAGCTTCAATACTTCCAGAGAGCAACAGTTGCTAGACAATTCATTTCGATTTGAAATGGAATTAGCAATAGAATAACGAACATAAGTTATATAGTAAATGCAAAATCCTCATACCTTAGATTAAGTAAAACAAGGTTGGAACAGGCGAGATCAACCTCCTTCAGATTGACCGATAACGAAAGGTTCAGCGTTGATAAATGGTAAAAGCAAGCAGCAGGTGGTATTAACACTTTTCTGATATTGGGGCAACCCACACAGTTTAGGTTTTGCAGTAACCGATTGGATGTTTCAGCTGGTTCCTGGGCATTCTCACTACAACTATAGACCCCCAAGTAATCAAATAGCTGTACACTGGTTGAACCCCAATCGAGGTCATGCATATTTACACAGCCGTTCAAGCTCAAATGAGTCAAGTGTGTGCAGCATGCAAGTAGATCATCTATCGCAGTCTGACAAAGAGTTCCATAAGACAGGTCCAGCTCTTCAAGTGCCGGTAAAGCACCTTCTTTGTATAGTGGCTCCAGTGATGAGTCAGTGAGATATTTGCAGGCTTGTAATTTTAGCACCTAAACAATAAAATGTCAAAGAAATCCCAAAAGTAATATGATAATATGATAGGAATAGACATGAATGGATGATGATATACAAAGAATGCACCCAAAATAACTCACAACTTTCTCATTGACAGTTGATAAATATATGCTCTAATGCTGACAGAAAGGAAAAACATTCAGCATCATACAAGTCAAAATGCCTTAATTACCTTCAGCTGAATGCAGGACTTAAAGACAGGCTCCAAATTCATCAAGAAAGTGTATGATAAATCAAGAACAGTCAAATTTGGGAGCCCGTTCAAGGAAGACAAGCCATCGGGGCCAATAGAAGGGCAAGACATTAGCACCAGTGACTCAATTAGTGGGCAGGAAGCAGTGGTTGCAGACAGACAGTCATCCCTCAGTTGACTGGAAAAGGTAATGAGGTAAATTGATTATCAGCACCATAATATCAGTCACACAAATGGAAATTAACAAAAAAAAAAAAGATATTTACCTGCAGAAAGACGCATCTAAAGATGTCAATAGAGGACATATAATGATTGCGTCAGACAGTACACCGCAACCTTTCAGTTCAAGAGACACCATATAAGGTGCTTCANATACAAAGAATGCACACAAAATAACTCACAACTTTCTCATTGACAGAAGATAAATATATGCTCTAATGCTGACAGAAAGGAAAAACATTCAGCATCATACAAGTCAAAATGCCTTAATTACCTTCAGCTGAATGCAGGACTTAAAGACAGGCTCCAAATTCATCAAGAAAGTGTATGATAAATCAAGAACAGTCAAATTTGGGAGCCCGTTCAAGGAAGACAAGCCATCGGGGCCAATAGAAGGGCAAGACATTAGCACCAGTGACTCAATTAGTGGGCAGGAAGCAGTGGTTGCAGACAGACAGTCATCCCTCAGTTGACTGGAAAAGGTAAAGAGGTAAATTGATTATCAGCACCATAATATCAGTCACACAAATGGAAATTAACAAAAAAAAAAAAGATATTTACCTGCAGAAAGACGCATCTAAAGATGTCAATAGAGGACATATAATGATTGCGTCAGACAGTACACCGCAACCTTTCAGTTCAAGAGACACCATATAAGGTGCTTCAATATTGAGCACACTCAGTTTTGGGCATATTCCTAAATTCAGAGACCGGAGCGCGACCTATTCACAGCCAAAAGGAGAAGCAAGAAATCGATTAGTTAAGATAAGTTAGCTATTTGATATGAGAAAAGGCAACACTCACAGGCTGGAATAATGCAGTTTCGAGATGATCACATCCATCTAAACAGATCTGCTCTATGCGAGGGCACTTCAACTCAAGAGAAGTAACAGCACGACAGCCAACAAGGGAAAGACTTGCTAACGATGAATTGCAGAACCGCACTGCTGTTAAGCTCTACAAGAATATAAAAAAAAATAGACACGGTTAGGAATTATCATTCTTCTATCCAATGCAGGCAATAGCTGCAGAAAAAAAGAAAACAAAAAAACTGTATCACACCTCACAGTTGTCAAGAATTAATGATTTCAGCATTGGGCATCCACCATTATCACTAAATATTTCACAAACAGTATTGGACAATGATTCACAATCAGAGAGATCCACTTCTTGCAAGGAATGGCATTGCAGAACCAATGTTGTCAAATTCTCCTGTTTCTGAAGAGCTAATCGCTGCAACAAAATGAAGAAATATTCACGGGTTTATTAGATCAGAAATCCTAAATAAAATGCAGAGTAACAAAATCATGATTAATTAAGTGCATACTTGAAGGGAGTTGGAAGTGATTGTGATACGGCGAAGCGCTGGACAGTTTGAAACAGTGATTGATGAAAGCATGGTGCTGTGCAAGTTCAGATCTGTAAATCTGTTAAACACAGCAAAGAGGGATACATGAATGAAATAATAGCAAAAGATAAAAAGAAAGGCATCACAATAAAATCTGTAGGTTGAAAGCAAACCAAAGATGAGAGTTATACTTGCGGCAATGGACTAGGCTTATACTCTGCAAACGTGAGAGATGCAAAGATACAGATGTCAACAGATTGCAATTGTCAAGCTCCAAAACCTGCAATAGATTATATGGTTAGGTTAACCCAACTGAAATTGTGGTCTTAGTTTAAAGGTTGTAGAACAATATGCATGTGGGTGTGGAAAACAAAAGAGGTTGGTAAAAAACAAAAGAACATAGTTAAAGGTTGTAGCACACGAACCTCTAGTGCAGGACTATTAGCAATCCAAGTCATAGACGCGGATGTTATACCCTCACAGCTATGCAGCTTGAGAACAGTCAACAATGGAAGATGTACTGACTTTAAAGAAGAAAAGGACAATCAAGTCAGAAACAAAAGGAGAATGAGAGACAACAGAAAGGGAGGGAGCGAAGCAGGTAGATAATAAGACCAACCTCAAGAGATATATTGGGGCAGTATGAAGCATTAAGAATATGCAGATTAGCACAAGCCTGCGCTATTTCACGCAAAGTTTCATCACTGACACAAGAACAGTTTGAAACGTCTAGTGACTCTAACTGAGGACACGAAGTGGCCGCTGAACGGATAGCAGCATCCAAGAGCTTATGGCATGAGGCTATATCAAGATGTTGGAGGAGTGGACAGTTAAGCATCGCCTGTGACATATTGCTTCTTTTTAATGATAAAGACCTGAGCTGCGGACACCTAAAAGATAGAAAAAAAAATAATAATAATAATAATTAAGAATGAAATACACATACACGATTAAGAATGAAAATGATATGATAAAAAAACTAATTCACCTGATAGACAAGCGCATAACGCGGCATTTCGTAATTTTGAGTTTGCGTAGCCTATCATGAACCAGGTGTATTTCCTGAGCACCATTTCCCAGAAGAGCCTCATTTACAGTCACACTCCTCAACATATTACACTCTCCCAATGCCTGGAAAAAGTTTTCACTGATATGACCCTTTCCTATAGTTAAGACCTCAAGATACCTGAAACAGATCAAAAGCATTACGATGGATATATAGTTACTTAATTTATAGAAACCATATCTGAGGCTAAATAATACAGATACCTCAAAGAGGTAGCGGCTTTCATAGCCAGAGCGTTAACAGCAGGAGCACCATAAACATTCACTTCGGTAGCATTTGGATAGCGACCACACATGCTTTCAACTGCAAATAAAGCAACCGGAAGTTATATTTTTTATCCAATGTATATTAATGTCATCCAAACATGCATCAGTAAAACAGAAGAAATACGAGTTTAGGTAACATAGTGTCTTGACATAGATAAAATAGATCAAATCGGAGGCATCTTTGGGTGCTTAGATTTGATATTGAAGGCCAATCTCATCAAAAAAAAATGCAGACTGAGTGCCTTCAAAATGCTCAATTTCTATTTCACTCACTGAATGGCAAACAAATGTACAAGAATACAAGACTCAATAAACCCGCTTCCAATCTCAAATTATTTTAAGGTTTCAACAATCACCAGCTGTTTAACATTGTTTACAAGCATTTCTAAACTTATGACCTAGTTTATTCTCTTCAAACACCAAATAACAGAAAAGACAGCTTAACATATGTATGGAGAACAACTTACATTGTTCGATAGAAATCCTGATATTTTCAAAGTTCAAGACCTTCCAGAAATCCTCATGAGCACTAGCTACTCTCCACTGCCGACATACCATAGCAGAGCGACAAAGGTCGACATGATTCAAGAACGAGAACACCTGCAGGAAAAGTTAAAAGAAGTTTAAAAACAAAGAAAAGGAAACCCTAGGTAGTTATACTCAAAATGCAAACAAAAAAAACGCATACCATATGCAAGAGGTCATCAGTCAAATCAATATGAACTTCAAAATCTTCAGCGTCTGAAGAACCGTTATCATCTCCATCATCTTTTCTGCCATCTTTCCGACTATAATTCAAGATGAAATTCTGGCAGAACATATCAGTATCCGACCGGGAAGAAGAGGCAATGCCAAAACTAACAGTTCTCTCCACTGACGAACCAGAATTCCCAGCATCTGAAGCTACCCTGGAAACCGACCTGCACTCACTGTAATTGAACGTAAGCGTCACTGATAAGTTTTAAGTCAAGATCCACTTTTTAAAAAGATTCTTCTTTCGGAGGAAAACGAATTCAAGAAAAAGGAGTTAGAGAGAGAGAGAGAGCTCACGGAAGCCCAGAGTACACTTTGGCACGCTTGTGATGCGAATCATGATCAGCTTCCTCCATCGTACTATCCTCAACAGCAGCAGTAGCAGCAGCAACAGGCGCAGCATTGCTACTCTCTCCCTGAACTAACTGATGCAGCCGAATCTCAGAGGTCCATAAGCGTTCCAATTCAGCGGCTTCACATTCTTCCTCCCTCGCCAGCATCTCCGCACACAGCCTCCAACTTGAGACTCTTGGTGCCCTCTCGTTTTCACCAAAATCGCCATCGCCGTTATTGTTGTTCTCCATGGCCGTTGCTAAAGAAGATTGTTTCTTCACTCTGCCGCTGTTTTCGTCTTCCTCTTCGTCGGTGAAGCAAGAGAAACACCAAATCCTCATGCACCTCTTAACCCTCACCTCCCCCCCCTAAAAACGAAACCTTGGGTCTCGATCTACCACATTTATTAAAAACCTTGCCACCAAAAAAACAGAATTTGGGGGAAAGTAACAAAATTGTACAAGACCCAGATCGAATTGAGAGAAGAGAGAATTGAGACTCTAATCTTGAATTTGAAAAGTATGAGAAGGAAAAGATCAAAACGCTTAATCTGAATTTAAGATTAGGGTTTGAGAGAAATGGTAAAATCGGATCAGATCTTGCGAGGGAGAGAGTGGAGGTGTATTGTGTGTTTTCTTTGTCTTTAAAAAGAAAAAAAAAAAAAAAACAAAAAAAAAAAGGGTGGTCGTCGATGGATATAAATCCGACGATTCGATTCGGAAGAAGAAGAGAAAAAAATCGGGGCGAAAACGGAAAGGGATATGAAGAAAAAAATCAAAAAGACAAAAAAACTAATCGGGAAACACAGCTCGTCTTTGGTTCTTGCTTCACCGTTGTTTTGTTCAGGAAGGACCATATCGAAACGATGTCATTTTGGTGACAATAAGTAAACTTGTGTACTGTGTGTAAAGTAGATGCTCTGTCTGAAAACTCTGAATACGATGTTTAAGTTCCTCCTACGATAAAATCAGTTAAGACACAATGGTGTGTATGTTTCAGTCAAAATACACCTGGTCAAACGAAATCACGTCACGTGAGCACGAGCGTAAGCATAAGACCGTCAGTGGGTTACCTCGAGCCATACAGTAATAATATACTCTTCTGGATGAAAAGTAAATACTAATAGTTACAGTACAAAAAACTTGTCGAGTCTTCTTGTTTAAAGTTTGAAGATCTGGTAATAAAAAAAATTATCCGAGTAAAAAAACAATTTCTACAGTGCTGTCACTTTTGTACCATCATCTTCAATTTCCAACGAAACCCATATTGAAATTGGGCTTGGTGTCTCTTTATGGCCCAATGGCCGTTTCTTCTTTGTGACTAGGTCACGTGACTCTTTGACTACCTTATTAGCGTCTCTTGACTTTCTTCCATGGTTACAAAATAAGCAAGGCACTAGTCGTAAACTTATCGTATAATTGGATGGCAAATCGGTTAAACAAATATTTTCTTGATCTAGTCGACAGCTAGCTAAATTATGAACTTGTTTACGATTATATCGATCATATATACAAGTAATAACGTCATTCAATAAAAAACTAAAAACGTAAGATAATAACACAGGTGGAGTTACAATTAAGAATTGATATGACGGTGGATGTTTGAAACAGCTGCATCCGAGAGCGCTAGTGCCGATACGACCGAAGCTGAGAATATCATTGAATGTGTGGGACGGTTGAGTTATAATTAAGATACATCATAAATATATTATTGAAAATATCAACGATGAAGGAACGCAAACATTGGGTGGGATCATGAAGTTAAGTCCCCCAATTTAAGATTTTTAGTAGACTAACTGTTTAGAAGTGGACAGAGAGGTAGTTGGAATTTAATACACCTCCTCTTTTTATAGGTTAAACTGACTCAAGAACTTCATATCATCAAAAAAAAACACACAAATTTTTTTTTTCTTTTTCTAGTTATTTTATTTATATTATTGCTACAAACTTAAGGTAGCTTTACAAAAAAACGAAAGAGACAGAGAGAAGAAAAATGTCATTCTTGAAGTATTTCTTGATCTTCTTGATCATGTCGGGTCTGTGTGTGTCATCAGAGGAGAATATGCAATACGAATACTTGAAAGTTCCGGCGAGCGAGTTTGTGGGCTCCATAAACACAATAGTGGAAGTTATAAGACAAGTGAGTACGATTTTGTCTCAGTTTGCGGATTTCAGTGGAGATCGCCGGCTGCAGAATGCGGTTTCCGATTGCCTTGATCTGCTTGACTTTTCTTCAGAGGAGCTGAGTTGGTCTGCTTCTGCTTCTGAGAATCCAAAAGGTACGCACCTTAAACTCTATAGTTTACAACATTTATCGAGTTTTATCGCATCCTTTTATTGTTGAAAACTTTGAATGCATGATCTTTTTTACCTCCACTTGTGAATGTAATTTTCTGATCACGAGGTCCCGAAATTATTGTTATCAGATTGAAAAACGGTTGGATAAAATCAATACATGCTTAAGTGAGATTTGAAAAAATGATAATCAAATTGGAGTAATCGAAAAATTAACAAAGTCCTCTGAAATAATTACCAAACGCTATCTATTAAATAAAATTTTGTTTCTAAGTCTGTATATATCAGTTAAACAAAATTATGTGGTCGTAGTTTGAGTGTTTATCAGGTGATGATGATGTTACATCAACGTTGTGCATTTTCGTTGATGAAACGAAAGCAAATTCTATAATCATTATAGTAAATGGCATGTGGGTAGTAGGGACACAGAACGTGGATTCAAAATTTTAGATTTCAGCGTAATAAATATAAGTGTGAATATATATATGACTAGGAACGAATGGTAGTGCTAAAATATAAGAATAGTATATCAAAGTGATCAAGAGAACTGAGAGAATGCGTGTGATGATTTTGAATGGGACCAGGTAAGGGTAATGGAACAGGGAACGTGGCATCGGACACAAGGACTTGGTTAAGTGCTGCACTATCCAACCAAGACACTTGTAGGGAAGGCTTCGACGGTACCTCTGGTCTCGTCAAATCCCTTATCGCTGGTAATTTAATCATTTTCTTATTCCATTCTTTATTGTAATCAATCTCACATTCGGTTTTTAATTACGTCCGGTTTGATTCAGATTGTTTTTTTGATGTATGATTTCAGGCAGTCTCGATCAGCTATATTCTATGCTTAGGGAATTGTTACCACTTGTTCAAACCGACGAGAAACCCACCAAGCCTATTTCTAAACCTGGCCCAATTGCTAAAGGACCAAAGGCCCCACCAGGCCGCACACTCAGAGACACCGACGACCACGAAAGCCTTCAATTCCCAGACTGGGTCAGATCGGACGATCGTAAACTATTAGAATCAAACGGTAGGAGTTACGACGTTAGTGTAGCACTGGATGGGACAGGCAACTTCACAAAGATAATGGACGCCATTGAGCAAGTTCCTGATTATAGCTCGACACGTTTCGTCATATACATTAAAAAGGGTTTATATTTGGAGAATGTGGAGATCAAGAAGAAGAAGTGGAACATCGTAATGTTAGGTGATGGTATCGACGTGACCATTATTTCTGGTAACCGCAGCTTCATCGACGGTTGGACCACTTTCAGATCAGCTACATTCGGTAATATATAAGATTACTTTTGTTGTTAGTTCATGTTTTCATAATAGTAATTATTTTAATAATACTGATGGATTTAAAACATTGTGTGACACAAATAATTCAGCGGTAAGCGGAAGAGGATTCTTAGCGAGAGATATAACGTTCCAGAACACAGCGGGGCCAGAGAAGCATCAGGCGGTAGCACTTAGGTCAGACTCTGACCTCTCTGTTTTCTACAGATGTGCGATGAGGGGTTATCAAGATACACTCTACACGCACACCATGCGTCAGTTCTACCGGGAGTGTACCATCACGGGAACAGTAGATTTTATATTTGGGGATGGGACTGTTGTGTTTCAAAACTGTCAAATTTTGGCTAAGAGAGGACTCCCTAACCAAAAGAACACCATCACTGCACAAGGCAGGAAAGATATGAACCAACCCTCAGGTACTTTACTTAGTTAGCCACTCTTATTGAGTCTCTTTTTATGTTTGTAGACATTCTCAATCTTTCATACGTATGTCCGGATCAATTTTCTTAAACAATTTGCGAAAAGCCACAGAGTTTAATTTTAAATTTGGAACCATTTATTGCTCAACTTCAGGATTCTCAATTCAGTTCAGCAATATCTCGGCGGACGCAGACTTGGTTCCATACCTAAATACGACACGGACGTATCTAGGAAGGCCATGGAAGCTATATTCAAGAACGGTTTTCATTAGGAACAACATGAGCAACGTTGTGAGACCCGAAGGATGGCTCGAGTGGAACGCTGACTTTGCGTTGGACACACTTTTCTACGGAGAGTTCATGAACTACGGGCCTGGTTCAGGACTCAACAGCCGAGTCAAATGGCCTGGTTACCACGTATTTAACAACTCGGACCAGGCTAACAACTTCACAGTTTCTCAGTTCATTAAAGGAAATCTTTGGCTGCCTTCTACGGGGGTAACGTTTAGTGATGGCTTGAATATCTGAAATTGCTCGGTGTTTCTATTGTGAATGTTCCTGTTTTTGTTCCTTTATATTTTGTTTTGTATTTTCTTGTAATGTTCTTCTGAGTTGGTTTTGGAAAAATATTGCTATAAGGGGACAGTTTATGGGGTGATTAAGCCAATCGGTTGAAGTTGAACCGATCATATTACATTATTACTGATATGGTTGAATATATTTTTGTACGTTATAAAACAAAACAAAAAAACATTTATTTTTCGTTATAAAATATTTTACATTGGTATTGGATTCTAGTATTCTACCAAACTTGCAACAAGCTAAGGCATACAAGCAACAAAAATAAATTATGTATGAATAATTGAATTTAAAACTAAATAGGGTCAATTTAATTTGTATATAATTAACGTTAATGCGAGACATAAAATTGAATGAAAGTTGCAGGTTTAACTAGGGAATTGACTAGTAACTACTGTATATTTGACCACAATGTAACTAGTATAGTATCTTTGGTGACTTCAGGCGGGAAAATAGAAACCCGTTGTTTTGGGGGTTAGAGGGAGATAATACCGGTTGTCAGGTGAAATGCTCAACAGATTACGTGTTCAATTTCGAACCTTGCGATTAGGGATAGCAAATCTCATATGATATCTTCTCTTCAGTAGGATTGACGTGATAGATGTAGCTGTTATTTTGTGTTTGTGGTAGCTAGGGATTTAAAGTGTGGAGTAATGATAGTTTGGACGAGTTAATCGAAGCAGCCAGTTATATTAGACGTAGTGAAATGATAACGAAGTGATGTAGATTACACAGCCAGCCACAGCCGAGTAAAATAAATTGTAAAAGCTTATAATAGTTGCGTAAATTTACATTTCTGACCGTGAGTTTGGCCGGGTTTTGATGGACCAAGATATTGACCCGCTTAAACCGTCCGGTTTAAAAATCTAATTTCGTATTTGTGAAATACCGGAAGGAAAAAACAAAAAAAAACTGATGGCAAAGAACGAGATTTTTTTATGCCTAGAGAAAGAAGTGCCAGGTGGAACCCTAACGTAGGTCTCAACTCTCAACGACAGCTACAGATACTGCGCCGCGGATATATCTCTCCACCCAATGAAAAGTGGCGTGACATTTTTCTACCCTACGAATATGACTGATACACACCTACGAATATGACTGATACACAGAGGATAATAAAGGCTACTCAGTGAAATGATTGCTTTTAAAGAAAAAAGAGTCAAATTATGGTGTTAAATATATATAAACACATCATACTTTTATTATCTCATAAAAATTGATGTTTTGAGATATTTTTTTGTCCAACAAAAAATTGATGTTTTGTAAATTTCAAAAAGTAATCATTGAAAATATTTAAAATTTTGAATTGTTATTAGTTTAAAATTAAATAATATTTCTTTAATCAAAGAAAAAATATATTTAAATTCAGAGGGAGTATATGTAAAATGTGTAAAAGTTTATAAACATCAAATGAGACAGAGGGAGTATATGTTTCGAACCCCCTACTCTACTATATAAACAAGGCATCAAAATCGGTGAACGCCGAACCGGAAACACCGTTTACAGTTGTTAACATCCTAAAAAGTAAGTGCTCTGTCTTCATCTACTTTTTAACCCTTGATATATGTAAACAGATTACAGTTGTATAGAAAAAGATTATTCAGTAATACCACAAACACAAAACTGATTTCGCTTTCGATTTATGTGGACAGATGGCGGATCTACTAGTTCGCGTGGTAAACGGGAGATGGGCACAAACTTCCGATTGCGGTTGGATTTTCATAATCAATTCAAAAGATGTTGTCAAAAAACTAAAAGTTCGTCATGGGGATGGGCTCGTACGCAGTAGAGAGATTATAATGGATGAGTTTGGGCTCTCTCATGACGTGTATCTGACGTTTCAGTGGCCAAAATGGATGGATGTTGGTAGCGCCGCATGGAAACAGACTTGCCCTGTGACGATTACAAACGACGAGACTATGGAAATATACTTGGCTATGCATGAGGAGACGAGCGAGGTGCCATTGTATCTCTCCGAACTGTCCGTTGAACTGACAAAGATGCAAATGCGTTACGAATCCTTGAGGAAAAAGTGATGGAAGAAGATGATGACTATGGCTTCAACTATTAGCAACAATATCGTGATAGGGATGATGTATATGGAACATCATCTGCAAATGAGGTATGTAATATGCATATTAATTAACGATATGATATTTTGTGACAGAACTATATAATATTATCGTGATTGATTTTTTTTAATACAATGACATTGAGGTTTGCAGACTGCAGTGGAGTACAAAGGCGATGAGATATATGTTGGACATGTCTTCACAAACAAACGTGATTGCCTAGCCAAACTTGTTGTCTACGCAATGAATAGGCGTTTTCAATTCCATCGTACGGGAAAGAAACTGACTACGTTGACCTGCATATATGATTCGTGTCCATGGCGTGTGTATATTGTCAAGCTAGAAGATTCTGACAATTACCTGATTACGAGTGCTAACTAAGACACACATGCTCCATTGAGGATGAGGATCGTAGTGCATACCGTATACAGGCGAAAACCAAGTTCTTAAGGAGCTTAAAAAAATCAAAGTTTGCTCAGGCGATTGACCTTCTGAAACTTCTTCTAGACAATCATAAGGCGATGGTGTCTTACTGGAAAGTGTGGGAATCACGTGAGCCTGATAACAGTTTCGCATTGCTGCCTTCTTACCTCTATTGTATAGGTCAGGCTTATCCCGGAACCGTTACGCACCTCCATCAGGAAGCTAATAAGTTCAAGTACCTCTTCTTAGCATTCTCATTCTCTTTAAGTGGGTTCGCATCCATGCGTCGTGTCATCATCCTTGATGCAGCTCCTATACGTGTGAGATTCGAGGGTTGCCTCCTAATCGCAAGCTGCCAAGATCCTAACTTTCAAGAATATCCATTGGCGTTTGGGATTGTTGACGAAGATTGGGATTGGTTTTTCCGCATGCTCAATACGGTCATACCAGATAGTGATAATTTGGCGTTTGTTTCCAAGTGGCATTCCTCAATTTGCGTTGGCATACGCCGGGTAAGTTATCATAATGAATTTATTGCATCAGTTACTATAGCAAAGGTTATTGGTTGGTTGGAGATATATTATGATATTGAGTTTAATTTTATGTCAGCATTTTTCAGTATTTGGTTATGAAGACTGCCATAAATATTGGTTGCTAGTTTGAGTTGCCAAGTTATTTACATTGTCGCACAAAATAGTGAATTATGTTATTGATAATAGGAGATTAGTTATTTAACATTTGATTCAAAAAAAAAAAAACAGGAGATTAGTTATAATAATGCTATCATTTAATAAGCCAGGCATGATATATAACTGTTCAGCGCATTATGAGGATTCCAGAGAATATATCCACCGAAAGTAAGTAACCATGACTTTCGTTTTGTTGTAGGTATATCCTAAATCCTCGCATGGGGCGTGTGTGGTTTACTTGCACCGTGAGATTTGCACTATTTTCGACAATCGTGATCTTGCTGACCTTGTTTCTGAAGCTGCACGTGCATATCGTGTAGACGAGTTTCATGCAGCCTTTGACGAGATTGGTAGGATTGAGCCGGAGTGTGCAAACTATCTAGAGGGGATAGGGTTTTGCCATTGGACGCGTTCACATTGCATGGGTAACCGGTTCAATATTATGACGTGTGATGTTGCCAAATCTGTTAATTCCGTCTTAAAGGAAGCAGGAGAATTGCCCATAATACCGCTGCTGGAGTTTATCCAAACAACCTTGCTGACATGGTTTGCAATGAGGCGAGAGGCTGTGATAGCTGAGACATCTTCATTTCCTCCAAAGGTTCATGAATGGATTTGCCAAAACTTAAAGATCTCCGAGGGGTTAACAGCTCCGCGTGTTGACGCATTTGAGTACTATGTGAAGGGCGATTTAAGACGACATTCATTCCATGTCAATCTAAAGCGAAAGACATGCACTTGCCGGGAGTATAATTCATTGGGTATACCATGCTCGCACGCCATATGTGCCGCTGTGGCTGACGGCTATGCGATCCATGAGCTTGTTGGTTTGGACTACACTACAGGCTAGATGTTTTCGGGTTTTAGAGAAAGAAGTTCAAACTTTCTCTTATCCGAGATATCTTAGAGAAAGCTACTAAAAGCGACAACACACGTTCAATCATCTTTTGGGATCACTGAAAACGTTTTCTGTATGTACTTAAGTTGTGGCTATGCATTGTTCAAACTTTTAATATCCCTCAGTTGGTATGTACAAATACTTGTTGATGAACTTATCTCAGCACCACCAATACAAGTTGACGTTATGTCATATTTTCACACATTGTTAATTGGGAATACCGTTCCATCACAAAACGCCTTAAAACTTGTTTCGTGTCAAAAAAATTTCAGTAGAAATCTATCTTTAGAACAAGAAATGTTGTTGCTGTCTTTTTTTCATAGATTTTTATCGTCTTACTTTTTTGGGAAATTTAATGACCAAAATAAAACCCTCAACAATTTGTGTCAACATCTATATATTTGGTTTGGGGGTAACCAAAAACAATCTCAAATAGTTCAACTACAGGTAATATAATAAGCCCATTAATAAGTGATGAGCCCATTCACAATAAGTTTTATGTTCAATTTACGTCGGCAGATCCTAAACGTCGGTTTGATATTATTACTATATATAGATGATTTGTATAACAAGTAAATATATAGAGAGAGTCGTATCGTACGTAACCCTAGTATTTTACTCTCATACACATCATATACTTTTTCTTCCCCTGCTTTCTTTACACAGAAAACCCTAATGATGCCGAGAAAGCTTCCATTAAATCTGGAAAAAGAGATACTCGTTCGAGTTCCACCTCTATCTCTTGTTCGCTTCAGATCCGTTTGCACAGAATGGAACACTCTTTTCAACAGTAAGAGATTCGTCAACAAAAATTTTGCTTGCGCTCGCCCAGAATTCATGCTAAAGACACATTCTCAAATCTCTTCAATAAGCGTCGATCTCAACGACGATCCAACTATAACAGTGACTGATTTATGCTTAGATTTACGCCTTGGCCATTATTATCTCGATGGGATATGCGATGGTTACTTCTTCATAACAGACTTTGAAAAAGGATGCTTGGTTTGGAACTGTTGCTGAGACACACTAAATGGATTGCCAAGGATGATCAGATATGTGGCAGAGATATGGGTTACGATGGTAGAAACCCCGAAAAGAGTTACAAGATTATTGGACATTGCAATAATAATTTGATCCGTAGATTTGCAGTCTTGGAATTTGCAACCAATACGTGGAAAGTAACTCATCGTCCCTCTTCTCTCAAAGAGTTAACATCACATTCACATGACTCCTATCCTAGGGTGTGCCTTAATGGAAATGTGTACTGGACAGGTTCTTATTATCCCGAAACTGGCGAGTATTTCATCAAAATGCTTGATTTTTCGAATGAGATAGAAAAGATCTTTTGTAAACTACCGTGCGAGGGAAAAGAGCTTCTTCCCATACTCGTGTCCTCTCGGTTTACAAGGGAGATCGGTTTTCAGTGTTACAACAATCCAAAAGAACAAGAGAGATTAAGATTTGGGTGACAGAGAAGAAAATTGGTAATGGGGACGTTGGAGACAATGTGGTGTGGATCAAGTTCATGCCTTTCTCAAGACCTGACTTCCCCATGGTACTTGCTCACATGTCTATAAGTTACTTCGTGGATAATAACATCTATGGAAAGAGCTTTGTTCTGTGTTGTCATAGCAAGAAACCTAAAGAAGCTTGGGTCTATATTGTAAGGGGAGATATGTGCAAAAAGATTAAGATAGATGGAGTGGATTGTAGGTTTAAATCCTCTGTCTATATTCCCAGTTTGATCACTATTGCTTGAGAAACTTCCACTGAAGCTAGTTTAACAAAGAAGAAGTACTTTTACAAATTCGATTTTCATTGTTGTCTTCTTTGTTTTATATTGTATTTATTAAAAAATCATTATCTATAATCCAGTTGGGGATTGTCTAAATATCGAGCTTGAAAAGCTATAATAACCTTTGCTGATCATGGCGATGGCGCATATCCTGATTATTAAGAACGTACATGTAATGACTACTGCGGAAAGGTCTTCTTGTTTATCTTTACTGATGAATGTCAAGGCCAAATAACATTAACAATGGAGTTTGTAGTTTTTGTTTCTTTTGGTGCAACCATGTATATATATACTTTACTACTGATAATAAGATGTGATCACAACAACACAACTTAGGATCGTTTTGCTAAAAGGTGATGATAATGATATCCGTGGTGGAACCACTTGTGAATAGTTTAGGCAAAATCCCAACTAAAGCACTCTCCTCTTTTGTGAAAATATATATTGTCAACTAATTTTTTTTCTGGCAAAAGAAAAAATGAATAAAACTTCTAGACTTAAGAATGTTATATTGCAATATGCATTAGGTTTCTACGATATAAAGAGTAACAATACATCAATAGAGGGAGGCCAAATCAGATCAATCACATAGAGAGGAAATAGTGTTTTGGGCTTTTTGCATTTGTAAATACTAAATACATTCAAATATTTTGTAAATTATCATTAAATTATATTTGAAATGTACATAATATTATTTATACATAGCCTTAAAAATAATTTAAATATATGCATTTAGAAGTTTACAATTATGAAGTGTGTATTAAAGAATGACAGTTCTCACAAATAGCATTAACATAAATTTTGTTTCATAAAATCTATTACCACATAGTCGAATTCTTACTATGAGATAATACTAAACAAAATAAATCGAAAATAATTAAAAATTTGGTACAACAATAGTGTTCACATATCGGCTGGTGGCAGATGGCTCTACGAGACCTAGACCTAGTGGAATCATATATGCTTCTCTAAATTTGACATATGATTGCTTGCAACTTGCAAGACAAGAAGATGAAACCATGCTTTTTGTTATGTGCTTCGTGTCTCGGGGGTTGCATAATCATGGTAAAAGAAGTTGTGTGCCTTATGGTGGCTAAAGGGATTATTGAAGATTGCGAGGGTTGCCAAAACAAGGGCCTTATGTTGGTTGAAGGCTTGAAAGACGTTTGTCTTCTAGTTTTAGAAGACGGTATTGACGATGAGATGGTGTCAATGCACGATTTCGCCCGATGGCTTATGTCCACAGACGAAGGAAACACTGAGCAAGAGGTGCAGCTAGATGATCAGTCCTCCTCTCCCATGACAATCCCGTGATGTGATGATTGCTTCTCTGTTTTGAAACTATTCTCTTCGTGATCCTTTCCTTATCCGTTTTCATCCTTCTACTTCGATAAATAACAGCAGATTCTTTTGTTTTTTTTTGTCTGTTGAAAAACGAAGCTTTTATACTTGTCTTATAAGAGAGACAAGAGCACTACTGAATATGAATTTCCACATGTTGATATAAATTATCTTTGCAATATATATACTATTATCGCATTAGATTGTCGATATTCATAATGGGGCTACGAGATTATCTATTCATAATGGGGCTACGAGATTAGAGAACCAGACATAATTATCGCATTAGATTGTCGATATTCATCTTCATTACAAATATTTTTGGCTTCTTAGCCATCACATTTGAACTTGTGACTAAGAAATTTTCTTTCTTGTCTGAGCTTCTCTCATCATCAGACAACAAAAGAAGAATGTCATTATACCAAGAAGCAGCAGTTGAATCTCTACTCCTGTTCACTCCTTCCTAGTTTGGGAGAAAAAAAGTATAGAATAGCTATCAAAATGGGATAATTAGCAGTGGAATCCAAACTGAAGATATTAAGAAGGCAATCTTACCTCCTCTATAGGCGACATAAAGACCTTTCGGAGCTTAGAAGACTGAGGGTCATAACCTCCTGTGCAAAAAGTTTCTTTGCTATGAATCAGAACTGGCGAGCAAGTCTTTGTTTTGGAAATGCCTGTAACGCTTGATGATGAATCATCAAATGGTTTCCTCCAGTTACAGCTCTCAATCATATTCTTGCTTTCATTTGCTTGATCATTCTTGCTTGAAACTCCACAATGAGGCGGTTCACTTTTGGAATTAGCTGGAAGAATACTTGAATCATGACCTTTGTGGAGATGATAAAGCAATTCTAAGATGTATCTACGCTTAAGTGAAGCTTCCTTCGCAGGAAACCAATTCCTAGTTAGCTGAAAAGAAGCAGAAAATAAGTTGAACCATCCCATCCAAATCACTGTTTCTCGGTACGTATCACAAGAAAAATGAAGATCTTTGCACAAGTTGAATTATTTACACAAGTAAAAGCACCTACATTACAACTCAATATTGAACGTAAATAAGATTCTAAAAGTTTGTATCAATTTTCGATAATATTAATTCTTGAAACAGGTAAATAATTGCATTACTGAACTTAATAAGATTCTCAAATGCATGTTTCAACAGACACTCTTTAAAGTAGTACGCTAAAAACGATCTGCTTAATATGGCACAGTAAATTTAGTATGTCAGATGCAACTTCATCATATCCAAGGAGATGGAAACAAGACTACTTCCCAAATTTTCTGATCTTGTGATAAAGGATGGATTGAATTTAGCAGGAGCTTGAGCCACAAAAAGATCCAAATATATGCGGGAGCTGAAATTGTCAAATGAAGCAATAGCATTAGAAAAGCCACTGAAGAAATTCACAAAGTTCACAATGAAAATATCAGTTGATTCCACTAGAATAGTAAAACGTTTTTTTCCGAAGATAACCGAACAGCCAAAACTGATTTGATATGTTAGACACAAACAAGTCTACAGAACCCAGCTTCACCTATGACCTATTAAGCTCATCAAAATTTTTATCTATAGAACGCATACATGCAGGAGTACTATGTATAAAAATATTATCTAGAACCAGGGGTTTACAACATTATGACAGAACTATATTTAGATGACCAAATAGATAAAAAGATCAAGGAAATGGTGATCTCTGCATACAGCCACAATTCCCCTCTTGAAGGACACTTTCTGAAAACACATTCTTAAGAATTAAACTACAAATTAAGTAATTTCTGATCAACTGAAACCAAACAGATAGCCAAAAAATCGTAACCAAACAGTTATTAATCTATTAATATATACTATTAAAAGGAAATATTTTAATAAAAAGACATAAGGTTAGAGATTATTACAATGAAATGCCACTGAAATTAGAATAAGAATAATTTTTGAAGCCAAACAGATAACCAAAAAATCGTAACCAAACAATTATTAATTGTGTTAAGTTTGCTCAATAAATCGATTTAAACAAAAAGTAATAAAAAAAATATAATATTTGTAAACGATAATATATTGCAGATGCCATTAAAGGTAAACAAATCTACCCACACAATTAACACGCCATAATTTAATGTTACATATAACACAATTCAAATTATATTGTTAAGATTAGAAAAATCCAGTCTGAGAATATCTTTCTTAAAGGTAAATATACGGTTAATAAATTATCAATTTGACATTTTGCACCTAAATTTCGGATAGTTAACATATGATAAATGATTCTAAAATATTCTCATTTACAAAATCTTAGCTAACTTACCAAAGTTTGGTAGACTATATGCTACATTTATTTTCATCCTTAACAATATAGCATATTCTGAGGAGTAACATGTATTAAAGATTCCTTGATTTGACAATTAACATTAAAAACAATCAAATTTAGTTTTTTAGCAAAACTTGACAAACTAATGAATAACTTAACCGACTAAATGTATCTATAAATAAGACAATTCACAATAACTCATTAGTCTAAAAAAGTCCAACAGGGTTCTTTGTGAAAACCTTATTTTCTGTGGTCAAAATTTATTTGTTCTTTGTTTTTCTTTAGATATTGTTATATGCTTAGATGTCCAATTTATTTTCCTTTAGTTTATGATTATTCTATTTAATCTCAGTAATAATTTAAATTAATAAGGTAAATAATTATGATATGTTTATGTAGGTTTTAGAATTGGAGAAGCCTATGTGGTGTTGTCTTCTAATTTCAGGTGAGAAGTTAACACATTTTTTTATTTAAATTGTATAATAGTGGTCTCAACTTTTCAGAAGATATTTCAATAACATTCTCAACTTTTCATGTATAGGTTAAGAGATGAAGTTGCTGGGATAACATGACAGTACATGTTGTGATCAAAGAGTGGTACTTCACTATTACACAAAACTATCATTGGTATAATAGATGTCAGCCTAATTTTGTGTACAATTTATTTCCTGTAAATATTAAGCATACCTCTATGCCTATTACCTCACAACCAATGAAGAAATTTTTTAAAGTAAATCAATTAGTTTTCTTTCTCAGATGTATATTACCAAATTCTACTAACCTCTTATGCGTATTCTTATTGTTTTTCGTTTTAGGGTCAATACTTGATCATAAGTCGATTTATTGATCCGTTCAAAAACAAATATAAATATTCATAGATGTTATTCACTTAATTTGTATCTAATTTCTTTTCAAATACATACTAATCCGATATTTTTATCTATTTCCAGATTGTGAATATTGGCCAAATTGAGATAATTTATTTTAAACGTCAAAACATCAAACTCCATTCTTAACTCCAAATGCAATGTATTCTTATCATGTATGGTGTTAGAAATATATTTTTTTAATTCATTTTATGGTTCTTCATATGTTTTTTAATATATGGTTCTAATTTTTTTAGTAGAAAAGTTATGTTTATATAAATTGTTTATGAGGAGAAGTCAGAACTGTCTTCTTATTTCATGTTAACACACCTTTATGTTTAGAGAATATCATATAAGCTAATTTCTGGTGGATGTATTAATAGTGGTTTCTAAGCACAAGTTACAAGTGTATATATGCTCTTCACACTACAAGATTAATATATTTTGTTCAAAATATGGTTCAAACATTTTCACAAAACTATCGTTTTATGTTTTTTTAATCGTGAAGCATTTAGAAAGAATTTTTTTTGAATGCATTTAGAAAGAATTTACTTCTCACGTGATTTGTTTTCATCAATTTCACTTCATCAGTGTTATATATGGAGCAAACATGCATCATCTTTTGTTAAGGTTGGGACACAATAATTGGAGAAAAAAATCGAGAATGAGAACAAGACATAAATTTGGAAATAATTTATTTTTTGGGTCAACAAATTTGAAAATAATTTATTTTACTTTATTAATGTCTCAAGTTAAAAGTACAACTGAAACACAATAGGATAGGAAAAAACAAGACGAAACCAAGAATTGCCAGAAAAAAAATGAAAATAACCACAAAGCAAATTTAATAAACTTTGTGATACATAATATTTAGAAATCGATAAAGCCAAAGAAATACCAACCTATATAATCCATTAGATAACACACATTGCCATAGTAAATTAAATGCATTTGATCCATATGAATTATAATAACTTCGAAAGTTTTGAGAAATACAAGAGGGACGGGATAGTAATATATATTTAAAAATTCTGTAAAGCTATTTATTTCAAATAACGGGTATGAGACGTGAACGATAATTCATAAAATAAAATACATTTTCTAAACTATTTCCGATTGAATACAAGATGAGAATTTTGGGTAACGAGAGGAAATTTGAAAATTTGGATGATTAAATATTTCTATTTTTAAAAAGAATCCCGCGGATTTTCAAGTTGTTTCTGAGCTTTTCAAAATAAACAAAACATCAAATTAGATATCTTATATTTTTCTCATATATATTATCTAATATATAGTATTAAAATCTTATAATAATTTGTAATAGATATGACATAATTATCCAATTTTGTATTTATGGTAAAACTATTAATTATTAATATTAATTAATTTTAGCTTGAAATATATTTAATAAATGAGAGAAAATGATTTATTGAGCTACCAGAGATATTTACTATTTAGATTTAGAGAGAAGGGTTTTTACGGGTAAAGAAAATATTATATAGGTTAGGAGATGGTTATTGGGACATGGTCTGGACTTAGTTTTTGGAATCAACCCCGCACGTACGTGCGGGTCAGAATCTAGTTTGTATATAATACAACTCACATGTAAAATGTACAGATTAATTGAATGAAGAAAGTATTTTCAAATCCTAACAAACTCTCTCTTTCTTCTTCTCTATCTTGTTCGTCATATGGTATCGGAGCCATCTGAACTCAAATTTTCTTCGATTTTGATATGTTTTCTCAAGTTTCGAGCTCTCATCTTCGTCTTTTGATCTCACCTTTAAGTCTTAATGGTGACTGTAGCTCGTGCGAATCGGAAACCAGCTCGATCGAAGGCTTCTACAAGTTCCGTTGTTCGAAGATCAACCAGATCCATCTTCGATGTCAACGTCTCTCCTCCGATCTCACCACCAGTGACCGATTCTCAGGTTTCTGGGGTCTGGCGAGTTGTTGCATCACCAGCGATCGTTGATCCGTCTCACTCACCCTTCTTCCTTCATAGTGCAGATCATCCAGGTTTGAACATCATTTCTCTTTGTTTAGATGAAACGAACTATGATGATTGGAGTTATGTGATGCGTATTTCACTGGATGCAAAGAATAAGCTGAAGTTTATTGATGGTTCTTTGCCTAGGCCTCTAGTTACGGATCCAAATTTTGATATGTGGTCTAGATGCAATAGTATGGTCAAAGCTTGGTTGCTTAATGCTGTCTCTCCTCAGATTTATTGTAGTATACTACGTATGAATGATGCTACTGATATATGGCGTGATCTCTACGGTCGTTACCACTTGACCAATCTCCCACGCACATATAATCTTACTCAGGAGATTCAGGATCTGCGTTAGGGTTCTTTGTCCTTATTAGAGTATTACACTCGTTTGAAGACTCTCTGGGATCAACTTGATGGTTCAGAGGAACCGGATGATCCTTGTGTGTGTGGTAAAGCTGCTCGTATATATTTGAAGGCAGAGAGAGCTAAAATAGTTAAGTTCTTGGCTGGTTTGAATGAGTCTTATGCTATTGTTCGCAGACAGATTATTGCCAAGAAAGCTCTTCCTCCACTTGTTGAAGTTTACAAGATTTTGGATCAGGATGATAGTCAGAAAGGTTTCACTACTGTCACTCCTCCTACGGCTTTTCAAGTGTCTCAATCACCGTTGGCTCATGCTCTCTCTCCTACTCTTGATATATTGTATGTTCAGAATGGTCCAAACAAGGGTAGACCAATTTGTTCTTTTTGTAACAGAGTGGGACATATTGCAGAGCGTTGTTACCGTAAGCATGGTTTTCCACCAGGATTCACTCCAAAAGGGAAGTTTGGTGAGAAAACTCAGAAACCACAAGGTGTCCAACCTGTGGCAGCACAAGTTTCTTTGTCTCCTATGCCTGAGAAACAATCGATTGAAGGCATCATTGGTAATCTCTCTAAAGACCAACTCGAGAACATCATTGCTCTTTTCAGTTCACAGCTTCAATCCACGGCTCCAGTTGTCACTCCAGCTGAAGCAAGTACTTCCCAGTCGGCTTTAGATCACACTGGTATCTCTTTCTCTAACCATGTTTACTCTTTCATTGGCATATGAGCGGTTTCTAAACACGTTTTGTCAAATGACACATGGGTGATTGATTCTGGTGCAACTCACCATGTGTCACATGAGAAAGATGTTTTTGTCTCTTTGGATGCCTCTGTTGAGAGTTTTGTGAATATGCCAAATGGTCAGCATATTAAGATCAGTGGAGTAGGCATGGATAGGTTGAACAAGGACATTCTTCTCACAAATGTCCTGTTCACTCCTGAGTTCCGTTTAAGCTTGATCAGTATCAGTTCGTTAACATCTGATCTTGGTTCTAGAGTGATCTTTGATCCCACTTGTTGTGAAATACATGATCCTACCAAGGGGGTGATGATTGGTAAAGGTCGTCGTATTGGCAAACTCTATGTCTATGCAGTGGTGGATGTCAGTGTATGGCACAAGAAGCTTGGTCATCCTTCTTACACAAGACTGGATGTTATCTCTGAAGCTTTGGGAACTACTGGACACAAGAATAAGAAGCCTGCTTATTGCCATATTTGTCATCTGGCTAAGCAGAGGAAGTTACCTTTTCAATCTGAAAACAACATTTGTAATGAGAATTTTCAGTTGTTACATATTGATGTCTGGGGACCTTTTTCAATGGAAACAGTTGAAGGATATAGATATTTTTTAACTATAGTTGATGATCACTCCAGAGCAACATGGGTTTATTTACTCAAGAACAAAAGTGATGTTCTAACCGTGTTCCCTGCTCTCATCAAATTAGTAGAAACACAGTACAGTTGCAAAGTGAAGAGTGTTAGATCAATAATGCAAAAGAGCTTCAGTTCACTAAATTTTATCAGGATCAAGGAATCATTCCATATCACTTTTGCCCAGAAACTCCTGAACAAAACTCAATGGTGGAACGTAACATCAGCACATACTGAATGTAGCAAGATCTTTGTTCTTCCAGTCGAATGTGCCATTGACTCTTTGGGGGGATTGCATTTTGACTGCGGTTTTTCTGATCAACCAGACACCGTCTCAGTTGCTTTCAAATAAAACTCCATATGAGGTTCTTTCTGGTAAGCCGCCTGACTACAATCGTATCAGGTCGTTTGGTTGTTTGTGTTACGCCCCAACCTCTCCAAAACAGAGGCACAAATTTCAACCTCGGGCAAGGGCCTGCATCTTTTTGGGCTATCCTGCAGGATACAAAGGATATAAAGTCATGGATTTGGAGAGTAACATGACATATATATCTAGAAATGTGGAGTTTATTGAGGATATCTTCCCAATGGCAGATCCTACGAAGCTTGATGTTCAAAATGCAGGTTTCACACCACTGGATTCTTTGTCTTCAGGTATTTTGGATCCTCCCTCTCTTTCACCTCCTCAAATTTCTCCCTCTTCTTCACTTCCATCACAAATTTCTACTTCGAGAATAAAGAAACCACCAACTCATTTGAGTGATTATCATTGTTATTCTCTTGACAGTGATATTGCTCATCCTATTTCCTCTTTTCTCTCTTATTCACAACTTTCTCCATCCTATAAGTGTTATATTAATAACATCACTAAAATTCCAATCCCTCAATCATATACTGAGGCAAAGAAATCCAAGGAATGGTGTGAAGCTGTTGATAAGGAGATAGGTGCAATGGAGCGCACTAATACTTGGGATGTTACTAGTTTACCCCCAGGTAAGAAAGTGATTGGATGCAAATGGGTGTTCACTTTGAAATTTTATGCAGATGGTAGTCTTGAACGTTACAAAGCACATTTGGTTGCTAAGGGGTACACTCAAAAGGAGGGTTTAGATTACAATGAGACTTTTTCACCGGTTGCAAAGATGGTCACGGTGAAATTGTTGCTCAAAGTTTCAGCCTCAAAGAAGTGGTTCTTGACTCAACTTGACATCTCCAATGCTTTTTTGAATGGTGATTTAGATGAGGATATCTATATGCGTTTACCAGAAGGGTATGCAAAAATTAAGGGGGACTCTATGCCTAAGAATGTTGTTTGTCGTTTGAAGAAGTCCATTTATGGTCTTAAACAAACATCTCGTCAATGGTTTCTGAAATTTTCAGAGTCTTTGCTTCGGTTGGGTTTCATTAAAGAACATGGTGATCACACATTGTTTACTAAAAGCCATGGTTCTGATTTTCTTGCCGTTCTTGTGTACGTTGATGACATTGTCATTGCCAGTACCTCTGAAACTGGTGCTCGTCAACTCACAGAAGCTTTAAAACAGAGTTTCAGGTTGCGTGAGCTTGGTCCTTTGAAATATTTTCTAGGATTGGAGATTGCTCGCAATACTTCTGGCATCTCTATTTGTCAACGAAAATATGCTCTTGAGCTTCTTACATCCTCTGGTATGTTGGCTTGTAAACCAGTGAATGTTCCTATGGTTCCGAATCTAGAGTTATCCAAGACTGATGGTGATATTCTTCATGACAAGGAGATGTATCGAAGTCTTGTTGGCAGGTTAATTTATTTGACCATTACTCGTCCGGACATCACTTTTGCTGTGAATAAGCTGTGCCAGTTCTCTTCTGCTCCTCGCACATCTCATCTCACAGCTGTGTATCAAGTTCTGCAGTACATCAAAAGCACCATTGGCCAAGATGTCTTTTACTCGGCGGATTCGGATCTCACTCTTAAAGCCTTTGCTGATTTGGGTTATGCAGGCTGTTGAGATATCAGACGTTCTACCACTGGTTTTACCATGTTCTTGGGTTCATCTCTCATCTCTTGGCGTTCCAAGAAGCAACAAACTGTTTCCCGCTCTTCTGCTGAAGCAGAGTATAGAGCCTTGGCTCTTGCTTCTTGTGAGATGATCTGGGTTACTACTTTGTTGTCTGATTTACGGATCAAGTCACCCTCTGTT
Source organism: Camelina sativa (assembly GCF_000633955.1). NCBI lineage: Eukaryota > Viridiplantae > Streptophyta > Magnoliopsida > Brassicales > Brassicaceae > Camelina > Camelina sativa. Next base: position 3,871,065 of record NC_025695.1, on the reverse strand, counting down.
CCGGTTCTCTTCTCAGATAGCACAGCAGCAATCTACATTGCCACTAACCTTGTCTTCCACGAACGAACAAAACACATCGAAGTGGACTGTCATACTGTTCGTGAAAAGCTGGACAAAGGTCTCATCAAACTTTTACATGTCGATACTGAAGACCAGGTTGCAAACATACTCACCAAGCCTCTGTTTCCTCATCAAATTCATCATCTAAAATCCAAGATAAGTCTTCATAATATATACGTCTCATCTTGAGGGGGACTATTGAGAGAGCTTTTGGTTTAATCTTGGTTTAAATCAATTAGTTGGTTAGCTGATTAACTCAAAATAGATATTTGTATATAATACAACTCACATGTAAAATGTACAGATTAATTGAATGAAGAAAGTATTTTCCAATCCTAACAAACTCTCTCTTTCTTCTTCTCTCTCTTGTTCGTCATAGAGACTCATCGGCGTCAGAATAATACTTGTTTCCCGACGGCTAGAGAGGGTTCGAGGATGATGCACATCACCACGAGAGAATGAATTTGAGTTTGGCTTTCCAATTCTGTCTTAGTAGTTTGTTTGACTTTTTTTGGTATGATTCGATTTTGAAATTTCAAATTGATTTTAAAATCGTACCGAACCGAACCAATCCAATACTCTGAGAAGGAAGACAGTGTTCCCGGTTCGAGGGACATTGTCGGTTTGATATTAAAACCGTATCTATACTAGTATTTTACTCAAAAAAATATTTTTTTGAAACATTTACCGTTAAATACCATTAAATTATTATATTCATATCCAAACAAGGTTTGTTAACTCTCTCTACTATCTTTATAACAAAACACAATTAAAATATTTTAAATATTCATATATATATAAGTTCTACAATTAATATAGATATTTAGAAGATTTATTCCAGATTTAAAAAAATTATTCTCCTATAATCTCTTTTTTATTTTAATTTTTAAATGTAGTGAATCATTATATAATACATAAAGTTAATAAAATGTATTTTTCTGCATTTATTGTGATTTGTATTTTTTTAAACGAACAGATATTACTCGGTTAATATAAAAAGTGTATGTTCAACATACATATATCTTAAATTTACTATATATAGTAAATTATAAAATTTTAAGAAGTTTATAATTTATGACTGATATATTTAAACTTAATATAATACAAAGCCAAAGCTTAAAATTATATAATAATACAAAGCCAAAGCTTTGGAAGCCGAACCAACATCATACACCTTCATAGGCCTGGGATAAAAAACCGAACCGAAATAACCGAACCGAACCGAACCGAACCGAGATTTTTGGTGTTCGGTTCGGTTTCGGTTATAAGAGCATAACCGATCGGTAGAAATTATTTTGGGTATTCGGTTTTCGGTTATTTCGGTTCGGTTCGCCTTAACCGATCGGTTAACCGAAACAAAAACAAAACCCTACTTTTTTCTAATTCTAATCAAACTTAACCTAATAGCCGTCGTGAATCTCGATTCCTACTCTTCGATGTCAACAGATTGACATGAACTTTTCTACTTCTCCTTCTTATTATTTTTCTTCTTATCCTTGTTTATCTCCTCCTCCTTCTTCTACTTCTTCTTATCCTTCTCCTTCTTCTTGTTGTTGTTCTTCTTCCTCCTCTTCATTCGATCTCTTCTTCTTCTTTTTCTTTCTTTCGGATATCTTTTATCTTCTTCTTCATATCATTTGTCGGATCTGCGAGGTTCGCCTAAAAGGTTTTGTCGCCGGTGTGTCTCCAGCTCGTCGATTCGTCAGAGGAAGCTCGTCGATTTGCTCACAAAAATCTCAAATATGTTTTTTTTTTCTTTTTGCTAATAGGCCTAATTTTTTTTTTAAGCCCAGTTCTCAAAGTTAAACTGGTCCAAAATTTTGGTTCTCATAACTGGCCCAATAGTCTTTTTTTTTTAACAAAAGTAGACAAAATTTCGGTTTTAATTCTGAAAACCGAAAATTAACCGAAAACCGAAGTAACCGAACCGAATTTTATTTTGGTTAGGTTCGGTAACATTTTCAAATATCAAAATAAACCGAAAACTGAATTAACCGAACCGAATTAACCGAATAAACCGAAATTTCAGGGCTACACCTTCACAACGTGTGATGGATTTTGGTAGTAATCCTCAAAAACAATGCTTCAAGGTCTACCGGAGAAACAATCCTCAACATCAGTGACATCGATTGTTACTTAGTGGCTGAAGGGGTTATTGAGCGATTCAGTGATTGTGATGATTATGAGGCAGCTTTGAACGCTCGATTCACTCATGTCGAATATCTGAAAAGATATATATTGTCAACTAATTTTTTTGGGCAAAAGAATGAACATATAAAAAAAAAAATGAATAAAACGTCTAGACTTAAGAATGTTATATTGCAATATGCATTAGGTTTAGTTTATACGATAACTGGAATAAAGATAGCTTGTGATCAAAGACATAATTGGTTTTGCAATATACAAGAAGAGTAACAAATACGTCAATAGAGGGAAGCCAAATCAGATCGAATCACATAGAGAGAAAAGAGTGTTTTTGGTTTTTTGCATTTTGTAAATACATTCAAATATTTTGTAAATTATCATTAAACTGTATATGAAATGTACATGATATTATTCATATATATCTTAAAAAGAATATAAATATATGCATTTAGAAGTTTATAATCATGAAGTATGTTAAAAAAAATGACAGTTCTCACAAATAGCATGAATATAAGTTTTGTTTCTAAATTTAGCACCAAATAAGTAAAGTTATGAAAAATCTTGTCATATTATATAAAAATTATTATCATATAATCGAATTTTTACTATGAAATAATACAAAACAAAACAAACCAAAAATAATTAAAGATTTAGTAAAAGAAGATAAAAAAAAGAATCATTTTTTAAGTAAATAAATTTAGAATGTGAACTAAAAATTAATGTAAAGTACATTATATAAATAACCCCAAATTTCTAACTTTCTCAATCACTTCGATCTGCTCTCTCCCCTCTCTCTCTCATCATCTGCGAAGAACTAACAACTCTTCGCTCTCTCTCGCGCGCTTTGCTCTTCTCTCTCGAATTTACTAACGCTTTCCATCTCTACAGGCTTTAATTTGATTTGTCTTTTATCTAATCTCTCGTTGTTTAATCTTCTTAGATCTTCTAATCTGTTTCGTTTCCCATCGCTTTTGTGTGTGTTTTCTATTTGTTATTGGATTTTTTGTCTTTTGTTTGTTTGTTTGTTTGTTTGTTTGTTTGTTTGTTTGTTGATAAAATGGATATAGGTTTGAATCGGTGCCCACTTCAAGAACACTTTCTCCCCAGGAAAACTTCCAAGGAAAACGTAAAGTACCCACCCCCTTACCTCTTCAATCATTCAGAATCATCGATTCCGTTATATGAATGATACCGTTCTGCCATTGTGATTTAGGGTTTTCCCCCTTTGAATTAGATAATTAATGAACGAATTGTTTATTCTGTTTCTGATTTGATTTGTTCTTGCTTAGATTCGATTTGTGGTATTGATTGAGTTGTACTGATTTGCTTTATGTGTTATCATCCACCAGCTGGACAAGTTCATACCCAACAGATCAGCTATGGATTTCGATTATGCACACTACGCTCTTATGGAAGGGAGAAAAGGTAAGGATCAATCAGCAGCGGTAAGTTCACCATCCAAGGAGGCCTACAGGAAGCAGTTGGCTGAGACCATGAACCTCAACCACACTCGGATCCTCGCCTTCAGAAACAAACCTCAAGCTCCTGTAGATATTCTTCCCACCAATCACTCTGCTTCTCTTCACCAGCAGCCTAAATCCGTGAAGCCTCGTAGATACATTCCTCAGGTATGTTATTGTATTTATTGTGTTTTGATCCTTTAACTCCCCACCTACTTGTTGCTGCTTTTGGAGTTGTATTGATCTGTTGTTTTAACTAACTTTTCTATTGTAATACTAGACTTCTGAGAGGACATTGGATGCACCTGACATTGTGGATGACTTCTACCTCAACTTGCTAGACTGGGGCAGTGCTAATGTCCTAGCCATAGCCTTGGGTCACACTGTTTACTTGTGGGATGCTTCCACCGGTTCTACATCTGAGCTTGTCACCGTTGATGAAGAGAAAGGACCTGTCACAAGCATCAATTGGGCGCCTGATGGTCGTCATGTTGCACTTGGACTCAACAACTCTGAAGTCCAGCTCTGGGATTCTGCTTCCAACCGTCAAGTAATTTACTCAAATTCCTCTCTTTTTATGTTGAGATATAATATCAAACATTTAAGGGTCTTAGTCTGATGTGTGTATATCATAATTTGCAGCTAAGAACATTGAAGGGTGGTCACCAGTCAAGAGTAGGATCATTGGCATGGAACAATCACATCCTGACTACTGGAGGAATGGACGGACTTATCATCAACAATGATGTGAGGATCAGATCACCCACTGTGGAAACTTACCGAGGTCACACTCAAGAGGTTTGTGGTCTCAAGTGGTCAGGATCTGGACAGCAACTAGCGAGTGGTGGCAACGACAATGTGGTACACATTTGGGATCGTTCTGTCGCCTCCTCAAACTCAACTACGCAATGGCTGCACAGGCTCGAAGAACATACATCTGCCGTGAAAGCTCTTGCGTGGTGCCCTTTCCAAGCGAATTTGCTTGCAACTGGTGGTGACGGTGGAGACAGGACCATCAAGTTCTGGAATACTCACACCGGGGCTTGCCTGAATTCAGTAGACACTGGTTCCCAAGTTTGTTCGTTGTTGTGGAGCAAGAATGAAAGAGAGTTGCTTAGTTCACATGGGTTTACACAGAATCAGCTTACACTTTGGAAGTACCCTTCCATGGTGAAAATGGCTGAGCTCACTGGTCATACATCAAGAGTTCTATATATGGCCCAGGTAATTTCATCAATTTCTTTTTTGGTGGTGAAAGTACTCTTAAGTCTTTGAGGTATTTTGTCCTAAAACTCGTGTTCTTTATTATGTTTTCTACAGAGTCCAGATGGTTGTACCGTAGTTTCAGCAGCAGGAGACGAGACTCTGAGATTCTGGAATGTTTTTGGAGTACGAGAGACCGCCAAAAAAGCTGCTCCAAAAGCAGGTTCCGAGCCATTTTCTCACGTGAATCGTATTCGTTGAAGCTGTGACTAAACACAACAAGGAAACCCATTGATTGTTACATAAAGAAAGAAACTATTTTTTTATTACTAAAGAATTCATTTTTTGTGAACTGTATTGACAAATAGAGATTGAGTTTGTATATAAAGATTACTTGTATATATTGAAATTTGAATAGAAAGATTATGATTTTATACTCTCTAAGGATATCCACTTTTACCATTCCTTAATGTGTTTTAGTACCTTCTCACTTTTGCCTTCTTTCGAGGGTCTGATGGTTATGCCAACTCCAGACTTAATTCAACGAAAAAGTGACTCATCGCCAATACAGTGATAAGGATTTTCAAATGTTTCTTCAGTCGTTAATGTTTGAAATATGGACAAGATTGAGTATTATAGTCACTAGTACTCTAATTATTGTGCTACTCTAAATTATTCAAATCAGCTCGGTCTTTACTGAAGAGTCATGATGAGTAGTTCAAGGCACTAATTCTTCTATCACACTACCTTGAGGTATGCAAACATCAGTACAATTTGCGAGCCGAAAAGTTGTACATTGAGTATTTAAATCACTTGTTTTACCTTTGCAGATTGGGAGGTTCTGAGATGAAGCTGCCAAGAATCGTCACATTCTCAAAGCTGTCCAGGTAACAAAGTTCTGGATTCATTGAGCACCAAGTGATTCCCAACTTATACTGATGTTACTTGTTAGCATACCTCAAGATAGCTTTTAACATGGATAGTGCCATAGTGGCATGGCTTAGTGTTGCAATTGACAAAATTGTAGGGTTCAATTTTAAATAATATAGACTCCTTAGGATTGTTCGATAAATAACTTTGACATTGGCTAAGGCAGAAAAACATATTTACCAAAAGAGTCCTTAGGAATTTCTATTATTCTAAATTGAACCCTAAAATTGTTTCTACTGCAACACTAAGCCCAGACGACAAAGCTTCGTCGTTTTACTCATAAACCCTAGATCCGTTTCATCTCAGCCGCGAATCATCTCCTCTGCTGGTAAAAAAATCCAACGAAGAGACAGAAACGGAGAAAGAGAAAGAAGGAGAGGAGAGATGGGAAAAGAGATCGAGTCCCCGCAGGAACAGAGCTCTTACACTGTTGAGCAGCTCGTCGCCGTCAATCCTTTCAACCCTGAAATCTTACCCGATCTCGAAAACCACGTTAACGAGCAGGTTCCTTTTATCAATCGATTTTTGAGCATCGCTGGATTCTGATTTAGGATTACATTGGAATGTGTTAAGCTTTATGTTGTTGAAATCTTCTTCCATTGATTGTTTCGTTATGATTTTGTTTTAGGTTACATCGCAAACGTATAGTCTGGAAGCAAATCTATGCTTGCTTCGTCTCTATCAGGTACTCTAGTTGTTCGTATGATCATCATCAAAACCATACCTGTCCAAAGTTAGTGTCTCCGATCGTTTACTGGTATTGTTTTTTTTTTATGCAGTTTGAGCCTGAGCGCATGAATACTCATATCGTGGCTCAAATCTTGGTTAAGGTATATCTGGCTGACCACTTTCAGATTACTACCATTGTTTCTTGGCTTATGTATGCATTACTCTCTCTGATTTTGTTTTCTCTTTTGTGAAGGCTCTTATGGCTATGCCAACTCCAGACTTCAGCCTTTGCCTCTTCTTGATTCCTGAGAGAGTGGTACGTTTCTTTCCTCTTATTTCCTAATAATTTGCTTTCATAGGTTTATGAGTTGAGACTATCGCCAGTTCAGAGATAGAAGATTTCTCATATGTTTCTTTAGTCGCTGATGATTGACAACTAGATAGGAGTATCGCAATCATCAGTACCCAATTTGTTTTGTTACTCGGAATTAGTGAGCTCAGTCTTTATTCTGAGAATTAATAGACGCACTTGTTTGTATTGTGGTTTCAGCAAATGGAGGAGCAGTTCAAGGCGCTAATTGTCCTCTCACACTACCTTGAGGTACGCAAACATCAGTATAAGTTTGGACTTGGAGCTGTAAAGGTGTACAATGAGTATTTGAAACACTTGTTTTACTTTTGCAGACTGCGAGGTTCCAACAGTTCTGGGATGAAGCAGCGAAGAACCGTCACATTTTTGAGGCTGTTCCAGGTAACAAAGTTCTGGATAATAAATAAATTGCTTAGTATGTATTAACAAGGTTCTGGATCTGGATTAGTTATTTAAGAATATATATGTCGTCTAGAAATGCCAGCCATCTGATCGTCTTGATTACTTCTTTTTGGTACTATCTATTCAGACATTGTATGTAGACGTCTAATATGCAAGAGAATAAATGCAGGTTTTGAGCAAGCTATCCAAGCATATGCAAGTCACCTTCTTAGCTTAAGCTACCAAAAGGTTCCAAGATCTGTGCTTGCTGAGGTATGATATTTGGTTTATGATTTTGGCAGTCAGCCAGACTTTAAACATGATTAGCTTTAGTAAATGGTAGACTTTTGGATGTGAAATCTCTCACTTTTGTATAATGCTTTCTTCCACATCATAGTTTTAGTAATCTATTTTGTTGAACTTTTATTGTCGATACATGCCTTTGCTCACTAGTTGTGAAACATTTTGCACAGGCTGTTAACATGGATGGTGCATCTCTAGAAAAGTTCATTGAGCAGCAAGTGACTAACAGTGGATGGATTGTTGAGAAAGAGGATGGAAGTATTGTCTTACCGCAGAATGAATTTAACCATCCGGAGCTTAAGAAAAATACTGGTGAGAATGTTCCCTTGGAACACATCGCCCGCATCTTCCCAATCCTTGGTTGAACCAATATTATGAGGACACCTGCAAGTTTTCCTTCTGTCTCTGATGTTCTTGTCTTGTACACAACATTAAGACACTGTAATGTGAATTTGGGCACTGGCCTTCCTCTTTTGAGATTTTCTTTAAAATCAAGTAGAACTCAAAACTGTTCTTGAATCAATCTTTAGACAACCGAAAAAACAAAAAGGGTCTCTTGGTTTATGGGAATGGGCACGGCAAATGCATATATATAAAGGGTCGTTTGAGTTATACAAGTATCATCATCTATATACTCGTTTAGTTGGATTGTCATCCTCTCTCTTACACAGATCACATCCGAAGATTGACAGCCATCCATTTTGGAAGCTCACGTGTTTGACACCAAATCATCGTCACGTGCTTCTTTTCTTCCTTTCCCATGCACACACACATTTTGACTGCCTCCACCCTTTTTTTTCTTTCTTAAAATTTTGACTGATTTAAAAATTAAAACTATATAATTAGTTAGATCATCTCGTATCTAAGATTGATTTGCCTAATTAAGACCATAAACTTTTGATTCTTTTATGTAAGCTAATCAGTATGTCAGCCAGCCATATACAGACTTTTGGAATTGTAATAACTGAACTATATTAATAATGAACCTATATATAAATAAATATTTTTTTAATATGGTCGACAACAATGAAGGAAGCTAATAAGTAATAAGTTAATTTTTCTTTGCCAGTCATTTCTATATAAAATTTTGTTGTTTTTATATTTAGTCGACATAATGAAGATCTATACATGTGATATACAATTATAGCATGTAATAAAAGTGTGTATTTTAATTAGAGATAGATACGTGTAAGATATAATGATATGGGATATATTCATAATATACGCGAATTAAAAAGTGAAATAGAAACAAGGCAACAAACAACAAAAACAAACAAAGATCAGACAAACAAGTCGTGAACATAAAAACGGGAGAAAGAAACAACAAGAGAAAGAAAAAAAAAAAAAAAGAGCAAAGGAGGAGCACAAAAAAGAAACTGCAAATCCAATCTTTGTTTATGTAATAATCCATTCAAACCTTCTTTTATCCTGATTTGTATCTGTTCAATTTTTAAGATTTTTTTTTTGTGTGTGTTTGTGTTTGTTTTCTTCTCCTCTTTGAATCTCTTTGTCGGGTATCCGAGAATTTCGAGGAGGAAACAAAAAAAAAAATCTGAGTTTTTGCCCGTTCCCATTATCTCAGCTTGGCACTATTCAGTGGGATTATGGTTAATTTGGTTCCTTGAAATTGATTTCATATTCTTATCCATAAGAAATCTTGTGCTTTCTGTTACCATTTTGGGGTTGTTTCTTATTTTGTCAATTAAAAATTACTTCTTTTCTTCTCCTCGCGTAGTTTAGCATTCGGAGTTTCGTGACAGCGAGAGTTGCTGGTTTCGTGGGGGGTTTTATTGGTTTCTGGGATCAAGACAGAGAAGGATTCGAGTTTGCAGAAATTGGAAGTGAGAGATCTAATGATCTTTGAATCATATCATCGGGCATAAATTCTGGATTTTGAAGTTTGAGAGTGACCCATTTGACTTGGTCCTCGGAGATATCTTATTCAATCCAGGTTGATAAATCTCTCTCTTTCATGTTCGTTCAGGTAAAGTTTGTTGATTTGAGTGGTTATAACTAATTTCATCTTCAGGGGATCAAGGATTAGTAGTAGACTTAATGCGGCTAAGCAAATGGGTTTATTATCATCATGATGACTCTCCTTGTTGCTTCTGGAGGAGATTCAGTAAATGGATTCACCGGATAACAACAACAAAGCAGCACCTGGATTTGTCGACATAGTCAAATCTTGGATCCCTAGAAAGAGTGAGTCCTCAAATATGTCGAGGGATTTTTGGATGCCTGACCATAGCTGTCCTGTGTGTTACGAGTGTGATGCTCAGTTCACTGTTTTTAATCGAAGGCACCATTGCCGGCTTTGCGGTCGTGTGTTTTGTGCCAAATGCGCTGCTAATTCTATCCCATCTCCATCTGATGAAACTAAGGATACTCATGAGGAACCAGAAAGGATTAGGGTTTGTAATTACTGCTACAAACAGTGGGAGCAAGGCATTGTTCCCCCTGATACTGGTGCTACTATTATTAGCCTTCATTTTAGTTCATCCCCTTCTGCTAGAAGTGTGGCAAGTACTGCCTCCAACTGCACCTCTAATAGTAGCAACTGCACCCTTGATTCAACTGTTGGACCCTTTCCTAAACCCAAGATGAATCCCCCGTCTAGCCGTCGTGTCTCGGCAAACATGGATTCTGAGCAGCAGAATTCATCATCGCGTAGGAGCTCAGGTGCTTATGGGCATGTGTTAGATTCTTCTGAAAATCAAGTTGAATTCTTTGTAAACAGGTAACTTTTTTTCTTTCTTTTCACTATTTTGTCTCAGTTTAAATTTATCTGTTCAGTTGCTCATTTTTGCGAGGATTAGTAGTGGCAGGAGTGATGGTGAAGCTGATGAGGATGACGATTATCAATCTGATTTTGCACAATCTTACTCTCAAGGAAATGACTACTATGGTGCCATCAGCCTTGATGAAGTAGAACATATCTATGGGTCAGATGAAGCTCATGACGTTGGTGTAAATATAGATCCAAACATAGGTTGCTTTCCTCCTGATCAAGATCTTGACTCACTGGATACGGAGACGATAGATAAAACTAGACTACAAGGGAATGAATGGAACGATGTGAAGGAGGGAAGCCCTCCTTGTGAAGAGTCCTTTGAGCCCGAAGTAGTGGATTTTGAGAGCGATGGGCTCTTATGGTTACCGCCAGAGCCAGAGAACGAAGAAGATGAAAGAGAAGCTGTGCTATCTGATGATGACGGTGATGAAGGTGATAGAGGTGATTGGGGGTACCTTCG
>NC_025695.1:3856609-3860198 GCF_000633955.1 Camelina sativa | reverse complement strand
AATTTATCTGTTCAGTTGCTCATTTTTGCGAGGATTAGTAGTGGCAGGAGTGATGGTGAAGCTGATGAGGATGACGATTATCAATCTGATTTTGCACAATCTTACTCTCAAGGAAATGACTACTATGGTGCCATTAGCCTTGATGAAGTAGAACATATCTATGGGTCAGATGAAGCTCATGACGTTGGTGTAAATATAGATCCAAACATAGGTTGCTTTCCTCCTGATCAAGATCTTGACTCACTGGATACGGAGACGATAGATAAAACTAGACTACAAGGGAATGAATGGAACGATGTGAAGGAGGGAAGCCCTCCTTGTGAAGAGTCCTTTGAGCCCGAAGTAGTGGATTTTGAGAGCGATGGGCTCTTATGGTTACCGCCAGAGCCAGAGAACGAAGAAGATGAAAGAGAAGCTGTGCTATCTGATGATGACGGTGATGAAGGTGATAGAGGTGATTGGGGGTATCTTCGCCCATCAAATAGCTTTAACGATAAGGAGTTCCACTCTAGGGACAAGTCCAGTGGTGCTATGAAAAATGTTGTGGAAGGGCACTTTAGGGCTTTGGTAGCGCAACTTTTGGAGGTTGATAATCTACCTATGGTCAATGAAGGCGATAAAGAGGGCTGGCTTGATATAATTACATCATTGTCTTGGGAGGCGGCAACGCTTCTCAAGCCAGATACAAGTAAAGGTGGAGGAATGGATCCAGGAGGATATGTGAAGGTTAAATGTATCCCTTGTGGCTGTCGCAGTGAGAGGTGACTTTTTTGGACCCTTTGTATGGGATGTTTTCTGTGCTTGATGTTTGTTCTAGATACAGTGACATATATGGATTTTTCCAATACTGTTCATGCTTTTTAACTGTATGATTAATGTTCTGCGCAGTTACATAATGGTTGACAATTTCATCCATTCTCCTTTAGGATTAACTTTGAATGACATTTATTTTGAATTTATGAGAGACTGTTCCTGGATTTGCATTCATCAATTATCATTATCTAAGTGCTCACAATTTCTATACGTGGAAGAATGTTTAAACACTTCTATTTCGTTATTGTCCGTTATTGATAGTTTCACTACGTAAATTCTAATTGAAAATACTGTGCTTTATATTAGCTTCATGTGATTGTCCGTTATTGTCCGTTATTGTTCGTTATTGTCCGTTATTGTGCTTTATATTAGCTTCATGTTTTTGTTGTGAATATTTTGTGAGGATTTATTCTCTGTCAATTGACTGCTAAACTCTGCAGTACTAATTAAACTGGGATGGTATTTTTTTAGTATGGTCGTGAAAGGAGTTGTTTGTAAGAAAAATGTGGCTCATCGGCGAATGACTTCAAAGATCGAGAAGCCGCGTCTGCTAATCCTTGGAGGAGCTCTGGAGTATCAGCGCATTTCTAACCAGCTGTCTAGTTTTGACACTTTGTTGCAACAGGTCTGAATTTTTCTTCTTCTATATTTTTCGCTGTAACTATGGACTTGAATCCTTTCACTGAAAGAAAAGGAAAAGCATAATTCTGTCGCTTTAGAGATGTAGGTGGTTAGAAATTTCTGCATTATTAAAGGCTATCTCTGGTGTTTCAGGAAATGGACCATTTGAAGATGGCTGTTGCCAAAATTGATTCTCACAATCCCGACATTCTATTGGTGGAGAAATCTGTCTCACGGTTTGCTCAGGATTATCTTCTTGCAAAGGACATATCTCTTGTGTTGAATATTAAAAGGTCCCTTCTAGAACGCATATCACGCTGTACTGGTGCGCAGATTGTCCCTTCGATTGACCAGCTCACATCACCAAAGCTGGGTTATTGTGACCTGTTCCATGTGGAAAAGTTTGTTGAGAAACATGTTAGTCCTTCTCAAGTTGCAAAGAAAATGGCCAAGACTTTAATGTTTTTTGATGGCTGCCCTAAGCCTTTGGGTTGTACGGTAAGTTCCCCAACATGTTTTTGGTGTTTTAAGACATGGGATCCTTAACCTGTTATAATGACTACGCATATATGGTATATCTGATTTTCTTTTAAAAAAAGTTAAAGTATGGCTGCTTGATCTGTTTTTTTCAGATATTGCTCAAGGGGGCTCATGAAGATGAGCTAAAGAAGGTGAAACATGTGATTCAGTATGGAGTTTTTGCAGCATATCATTTGGCTCTTGAGACATCTTTCCTGGCAGATGAAGGTGCTTCCCTGCCAGAACTTCCTCTGCAGACCCCAATTACAGTGGCTTTACCTGATAAGCCATCAACAATTAACAGATCAATATCCACAATACCTGGTTTTTCTGTGTCAAGTGCTGAAAAGTCTCCAACTACTGAATTAAGGGATGGGCCACATAAAGCCAGTGTCGACCTTACTGGTAATTTCACTTCTAGTAAGACTGATTTACAAGGGAGATTGGATGGAAACGACAGGATTGACCCATCTGAAAATCTGCTTCACAACTTGGATACTGTTTACTGTAAGCCTCCAGAAATTATTACCTCTAAGGACGATGGATTAGTTCCTACTCCAGAACCCAGGCAGCTATCGTTTCACAAGGAAGAACCTTCTGTTCAAAAAGATGAGTGGTCTGTTTTACCCTGTGCCACAGAACAAGTAACCGATGGTGCTTACACGGATCAATCCACAGTAACAGGAGATCAGAATTGTAGTAGACAGGAACAGATGGACTCTTCAAAAGGAGACTTTCTTCCTTCAGCATCTGACCATCAAAGTATATTGGTTTCCTTATCAACAAGATGTGTGTGGAAAGGATCTGTGTGTGAACGGGCTCATCTACTTCGTATCAAATACTATGGGAGCTTTGACAAGCCTTTAGGACGGTTCTTAAGGGATAATCTCTTTGATCAGGTACCTGTCATTTTAAGTGTGTTGTTTATCTCTTAGTTTTTAACACACCATGTTTCTTTTAGCCAATGGTGAGCAAATTGAACCAGGTGGACCAGCTAATCCAACTAAAGTCCTATGGACACTTGTTACCTTTTTATTTTTACGTGGATAATTTTGGAAGCAACTTAAATAGGTTCCAGATTCATAAATCATAAAAGCAATCCATAAAATAGTAAGTTTAAGAGAGTGAAACTGGAGGGAAAAGCAGAAAAATGACATTAATATGGTTCAAAGATTCCAGAATAATAAATGTGTAAGACCAGAGATTAATAAAACCTATCATGTTGGTATAAATTTCTGGTTATTAATAGCTGACGCTTGCATTAATCTCTTGTTCAGGATCAGTGCTGCCCATCATGTACGATGCCAGCGGAAGCACACATTCATTGTTATACTCATAGGCAAGGTAGTCTGACAATATCTGTTAAGAAATTACCTGAATTGCTACCTGGGCAACGTGAAGGGAAGATTTGGATGTGGCATCGATGTCTGAAATGTCCTCGGATCAGTGGTTTTCCTCCAGCCACACGCAGAATTGTGATGTCAGATGCGGCGTGGGGATTGTCTTTTGGCAAATTTTTGGAGCTGAGCTTTTCTAACCATGCAGCGGCTAGTCGTGTGGCCAACTGTGGTCATTCCCTTCACAGAGACTGTCTCCGGTTCTATGGGTATGTAGAAATGCTTCCTAATAAACACTT
>NC_025695.1:3851553-3855449 GCF_000633955.1 Camelina sativa | reverse complement strand
GCCACACGCAGAATTGTGATGTCAGATGCGGCGTGGGGATTGTCTTTTGGCAAATTTTTGGAGCTGAGCTTTTCTAACCATGCAGCGGCTAGTCGTGTGGCCAACTGTGGTCATTCCCTTCACAGAGACTGTCTCCGGTTCTATGGGTATGTAGAAATGCTTCCTAATAAACACTTCCTCTGTAGACTGTTTCGCTTGTTACATGTTACTATTTTTTTCTCTTCCAATATATCTGATTCTCAAGTGCATTGCGTAATGCAGTCAAGCGTAACACTAATACACTTTACATCAGATATATAGTCTAGATAGGCTCCGCGTAAGTGGTTGTGTTGGTCATTCACATCTTAAATCCATAAGTATCAGTCTATGTTTGAGGGTGGTGACCTTGTATTATACAAGCTTGAACATGTCAGTACTGAGTGTCATATATATTTTCCTCACTACAGTTTTGGGAGAATGGTGGCTTGCTTCCGCTATGCGTCAATCAATATTTATGCAGTTTTTCTGCCACCATCAAAACTTGAGTTCAACTATCAGAACCAGGAATGGCTCCAAAAGGAATCCAAAGAGGTTACAAGTTTCCCGTCTATCTAGTCAAACATTTGTACATTATAAACAAAAGCAGGAGCTTTATAGTACTCATTTGTCATGTTTGTATACTTTAGGTGATTCAAAAGGCAGAAGTCCTTTTTAATGAGGTTCAGGAGGCTCTTGGTCAGATTTCAGCGAAAACAATGGATGCAGGTTCCAAGGGCAGCACTCCCAACAAGATAAAGCTTTCTCTTGAAGAACTTGCAGGACTTCTTGAGCAACGTAAAAAGGAATATAAGGTACCTGTCATGCAACTTATACACCGTTAGACTTGAGAAAAAACAGAGTTGCATGTGCTTGGTGCATGTCATCACTCACTGTCACACTCGCACTCACCAACCACCCGCACAAACACCTGCATGTTTAAATGTGGACATTTTTGGTATATACATATTGATAGTTAATTATCAACACCCGACTACAGATACGCATATCCACTTTTCATGTGTCAACTACTGTCACTGACACTGTGAATAGACTATTTCTTCATTACACTCCTAGTGCAGTACTTGGTTGTGCTCAAAAAGGGATCNTTATTTCAGATAATGGTATTGCCCGTCCGCCTAGCAGAGCTGCTTCAGCAAATGAAACTCAGATTCCTGATTTAAGGCTATTGGGTTCAGAAAGTGGGCTGAACATTAAAGGCGTCCCTACCAGTGATGAACATACAACACAAGTTCAAATGCCTTCTCCTAGTTTCTACTATTCACTCAACAAAAATTATTCGCTTAATTCTCGCAAGCATATTATGGCTGAAGACCGGCCTGTCTATGTTTCTTCATATAGAGAGCTTGAATGGCGAAGTGGTGCTAGGCTGCTACTTCCTCTGGGAGTTAATGACTTGGTACTGCCAGTGTATGATGACGAGCCTACTAGTATCATAGCTTATGCCCTTACATCATCAGAATATAAAGCCCAGATGTCTGGATCAGATAAGTCAAGAGATCGCTTGGATAGTGGAGGTTCCTTTTCACTTTTTGATTCTGTTAATCTTCTCTCATTGAACTCTTTGAGCGATTTGTCAGTCGACATGAGTAGAAGTCTTAGCTCTGCTGATGAACAAGTCTCGCAGCTTTTACAGTCTTCACTTTATTTGAAAGATCTGCATGCTAGAGTTTCGTTTACAGATGAAGGTCCTCCTGGGAAAGTGAAGTACTCTGTGACATGTTATTATGCTAAGGAGTTCGAAGCCCTGAGGAAGATTTGTTGTCCTTCAGAAACAGATTTCATTAGATCTCTTGGTCGTTGTAGAAAATGGGGAGCCCAGGGTGGAAAGAGCAACGTTTTCTTTGCAAAAAGTTTGGATGACCGTTTCATCATCAAGCAAGTTACAAAGACAGAGCTTGAGTCCTTCATCAAGTTTGGGCCTGCGTACTTCAAATACCTGACCGAGTCCATCAGTACTAAAAGCCCTACAAGCCTTGCAAAGATCTTGGGCATCTATCAGGTACAAAATAGTTGACTAACAATCTCTCTGAACTACATGATATAATTGAGAATGCTTTTGTTCGACTCAAACCGTAGTTTTTCTTGTTCTTCACTTTTGTTGATATTTAGTGAGACTCATAGTTCTTTGCTAATTCTTTCAAGGTTTCATCCAAACACCTTAAAGGAGGAAAAGAGTTCAAAATGGACGTCTTGGTGATGGAGAATCTTCTGTTCAAGCGGAACTTCACTAGGCTTTATGACCTAAAAGGCTCCACACGTGCTCGTTACAATCCTGATACAAGTGGTAGCAATACAGTTTTGCTGGACCAGAATCTTGTTGAAGCGATGCCGACATCTCCAATATTTGTTGGGAGCAAGGCAAAACGGCTTCTTGAAAGAGCCGTCTGGAACGATACATCCTTTCTTGCTGTAAGTTCTGGTTGCTAATATTCTTTCGAAATACTAACTTGTTTGTGGGCTTTACATAGTAATACTGATGCAAGACATGTCTTGGTTTGTTTTTTTGGCTGAAGTCGATTCACGTAATGGACTACTCCTTACTAGTTGGGGTAGATGAGGAACGAAACGAACTGGTTCTAGGAATTATCGATTTCATGAGGCAATACACCTGGGACAAACATCTAGAGACTTGGGTCAAGACTTCAGGGCTACTTGGAGGACCGAAGAACTCATCTCCCACAGTGATATCGCCGCAGCAATACAAGAAAAGATTCAGGAAAGCAATGACGGCTTATTTTCTGATGGTCCCTGACCAATGGTCGCCTGCAACGGTAGTGCCAAGCAATAGTTCTTCAGCAGAGGTGAAGGAGGAAGAAGAGCGAGACAATCCTCAAGCAACAGTTGGTAACAAGTCCTGAAGCATTTTCTGCAAGATACATACAGAATCAATATTCAGTTAGCCAATATAGTTTTTTATTTTTTTGGTTGGAATGGTCCTTGGGTAATTTGTGTTTATGTACTACCCTTGGCCTTAGGTGTGGCATATGCCTCTTCCATCGCCTTTTGCATCAGAATTAATAAAAGCAAGATGCAATTGTACATACACTGCTTCAATCTTTTAGTGTTGTTCAGTTACTTTTGTTTACTAACATTTTGCTCAGTAAGTAAGTGCGTCAACTGCCTATAATATTATTTTCATTTCTTTATAACGCATGCATTTTTTTAAAGATGGGATCTTCAAGAACTTGGCACTTGAACTCTATTTATATAAGCATTGTAAGATCAGAGTTCCAAATTACTACTTGAACTCTATTTATACTCCATCCAAACGCAACAGATGTAGGGCATCCAACCACCAGCAGACGATTAGATTTAGAATTTGAAGTCCGTCTTTTGGAGAGGTTTCTCTACTTTTTGATGTATTGGGGGACTTCTTTTTGACTTCTCACTTTTAAGTAGTCATACATTTTCTTGTTTCATATAGGAAAGCTAAAATTAGAAAGCATGATATTGGCTCATGAGAGAAGCAATATACATCAATCAAAACAGAGGAAAATATAATAAACACAGGAAAAAAAAATAAAAAGATTAATCTTCCAATTTACCCTCGCTGCCCTAGCTTGCTTCTAAGGCAGAGGAAAATTCATATTTTCTTCTCTCAAAGTAAAAAGACAGAGGAAAACGTTTAAAGCAAAAATGGCTTTTCAAGACTTCGACAAGATTCAAGAACGCGTAAATGCAGAGAGAAAACGTAAATTCAGGAAGAGAATCATCTTGGGATTCGTCTCTGCGCTTGTTGTTGTTGCTGCCATTATTGGAGGTGCTTTTGCTTATGTTACATATGGAAACAAAACTCATGAACAAGCGAAAACTACAAACAACAAAACCAAGGATACCCCCAAGAAAAGCGAGAGCCC
>NC_025695.1:3812763-3850565 GCF_000633955.1 Camelina sativa | reverse complement strand
AAATGGCTTTTCAAGACTTCGACAAGATTCAAGAACGCGTAAATGCAGAGAGAAAACGTAAATTCAGGAAGAGAATCATCTTGGGATTCGTCTCTGCGCTTGTTGTTGTTGCTGCCATTATTGGAGGTGCTTTTGCTTATGTTACATATGGAAACAAAACTCATGAACAAGCGAAAACTACAAACAACAAAACCAAGGATACCCCCAAGAAAAGCGAGAGCCCTAGCCAGAAACCTCCATCATCCGCTGCACAAACTGTGAAACCTGGCCAAGTCGATAAAATTATCCAAACTCTTTGCCATTCAACTCTTTACAAACCAGTTTGCGAGAAAACTCTTAAAAATGGGACAAAGAAAGATACTCCTTTATCTGATCCTAGGAGACTTTTAGAATCTGCGATTGTAGCTGTCAATGAAGATCTAGACAGAGTATTCAAAAAGGTTTTGAGCCTGAAAACAGAGAACAAAGACGACAAAGACGCTATAGCGCAGTGCAAGTTGCTTGTGGATGAAGCTAAGGAAGAACTTGGCACCTCTGCGAAAAGAATCAACGACACTGAGGTTAATAACTTTGCGAAAGTAGCTCCCTATTTGGACAGTTGGCTAAGCGCAGTCATGTCTTATCAAGAGTCATGTGTCGATGGATTTGAAGAAGGGAAACTCAAAACCGAGATACGTAAGAATTTCAATTCTTCTCAAGTTTTGACAAGCAATTCACTCGCGATGATAAAATCTTTAGACGGATACCTTACCTCGGTTCCAAAGGTTAAAACGCGACATCTTCTTGAATCAAGATCTTTAGCTGTACAAACAGATCATACTACGTCTTGGTTAAGCAAGAAGGAGAGACGAATGTTAAAAGCTGTTGATGTGAAAGCTTTGAAACCTAATGCTACAGTTGCTAAAGATGGCAGCGGAAAGTTCACAACCATTAACGATGCACTTAAAGCCATGCCTGCTAAGTACCAAGGAAGGTACTTAACCGTCTCATAATAATGCTTCATATTTTATAAACAAGGCTTCCAGCTAGGCCTAGGCTTTATGCTTCATATCTTTTTGTAGGTATATTATCTATGTCAAACATGGAGTTTATGATGAATCTGTGATTGTTGACAAGAAGAAAGCTAATGTTACAATGATCGGTGATGGATCACAGAAGACGATCGTGACGGGAAACAAAAGCCACGCTAAGAAAATTCAAACGTTCCTCACAGCAACATTTGGTATAACCCTAATTTTGCTTAGAATATTTCAAAGAGACAACTGAGAGGTGCAATAACCTTATTTGTGCTTGGTTTACTTTATAGTGGCACAAGGAGAAGGATTCATGGCACAATCCATGGGGTTTAGGAACACGGCTGGGCCAGAGGGACACCAAGCGGTCGCAATACGTGTCCAATCCGACCGTTCGGTTTTCCTAAACTGTCGATTTGAAGGTTACCAAGACACATTACACGCGTACACGCACCGCCAATATTACAAAAGTTGTGTTATTGTCGGAACAGTCGACTTCATCTTTGGTGATGCGGCCGCCATATTCCAGAACTGTGACATCTTTATCAGAAAAGGTTCACCAGGTCAGAAGAACACGGTGACGGCTCAAGGACGAGTGGATAAGTTTCAGACGACAGGCTTTGTGATTCACAATTGTACAATAGCTCCAAACGAAGATCTGAAACCCGCAAAGGCACAGTTCAAGAGCTACCTTGGCCGGCCGTGGAAAAAACATTCTCGAACCGTCGTGATGGAATCAACAATCGAGGATGTGATCGATCCTGTTGGTTGGTTGAGATGGCAAGAGACGGATTATGCTGTCGATACATTATTTTACGCGGAATACAAGAACGACGGTCCAAGCGGAGCAACCGCTTCTAGGGTTAAGTGGCCTGGTTTTAGGGTTATTAAAAAGGAAGAAGCGATGAAATATACGGTGGGACCATTCTTACAAGGGGAATGGATCAATGGGATAGGGTCTCCGGTTAAGTTTGGCCTTTATGAAGCTTGATACTTGCTATAGACGTAAGGTGGTGACTTGTTTTGTTTTTCTTTTAATTGATGTGGGTAAAGATGATATTCCATCTTGGAAAATACAAGATTATAGAACATAAACATAGTTGAGGTAAAGTTGAGTTACGATAGCTGTCAAAAAAAAAAAAGAAAAAAAAAATAAATAAATAAGGGCTTCTAATTTAAAACTAATTGGAAGAGGAAATTGTTTTGGCGAAAAAATGAGTTCAAATTGGTTTTGGAATTGTTACCATCCTAGGGGAGCCTTTGAACCTTTAAACCGGACAGAGCTTACAACTTCTCCGTGGGATGAGAATCTTTGTTTAGATGTGTTTGTCCATTTTGAATATTTGTTTTTTTTTCCCTAGTTAACCTCAAAAGTACCAGTTATTCATATTATTAATAACTTTTAAAAGTTAAAAGTACATAATTCATTTTCAAAACTGCCTACTTTACTAGTATACTAAATCCAAAATAATATCATGAGATTGATCAAAAACTCTACAAAACTCCTTACCATATAAAAGTGTGCATAGTAGTCTGATAAAAATTAATGAGGTTTCAAGATTGATGAAGCTTTCTAACCATATAATGTGTGCATAGTTCTTGTATCATCTGACACATGTAAAATAAAATCTTTCTATTCAGCATTCTGCAAAGCAATTAAGTTTGACTCAACAATTCACAAATATAAAAAATTGTACAAACTACTCCTTTCTTCTCAATACAGTTCATGAAGAATGAATCCGGAAAAAAAAAAAAAAAAAAGATGATTTTTTTGGCTTCTGTATTAACAACTGTCGATGGGTTTCCTTTTCGTTGTTAATCTTCACAATTTCAACGAATACGATTCACATGAGAAAATGGCTCCAAAGCAGTTTTTGGAGCAGCTTTTTTGGTGGTCTCTGGTACTCCAAAAACATTCCAAAATCTCAGAGTTTCGTCACCTGCTGCTGAAGCCACGGTACAACCATCCGGACTCTGTAAAAAAATACAACAAACAACACAACTTTTAGGGCCAAAGACCTCACAACACAAAGCTACTTGGCAGCTAAAGATAAAGAAGATTTGATTTATATTTACCTGAGCCATATATAGGACTCTTGATGTATGACCGGTGAGCTCAGCCATTTTCACCATGGATGGGTACTTCCAGAGTGTAAGCTGATTCTGCGTAAACCCATGTGAACTAAGCAACTCTCTTTCATTCTTGCTCCATAACAACGAACAAACTTGGGAACCAGTGTCTACTGAATTCAGGCAAGCTCCGGTGTGACTGTTCCAGAACTTGATGGTCCTGTCTCCTCCACCACCACCAGTAGCAAGCAAATTCGCTTGGAAAGGGCACCACGCAAGAGCTTTCACAGCAGATGTATGTTCCTCAAGCCTGTGCAGCCATTGTGTGGTTGAGTTTGAGGAGGCGACAGAACGATCCCATATGTGCACCACATTGTCGTTGCCACCACTCGCTAGCTGCTGTCCAGATCCTGACCACTTCAGACCACAAACCTCTTGAGTGTGACCTCTGTAAGTTTCCACAATATGTGATCTGATCCGTACATCGTTGTTGACAATCTGCCCGTCCATTCCTCCAGTAGTCAGGATGTGATTGTTCCATGCCAATGATCCTACTCTTGATTGGTGGCAACCATTCAATGTTCTCAGCTGCAGAAATATGATAAACACATTAGGTCAAGGGTTAAAACATGAAAACCAGGTTATTGATATCTAAACAGAAGAGTAAGGGATTTGAGTAATTACTTGGCGGTTAGAAGCAGAATCCCAGAGCTGGACTTCAGAGTTGTTGAGTCCAATAGCAACATGACGACCATCAGGCGCCCAGTTGATACTTGTAACAGGTCCCTTCTCTTCATCGATGGTGACAAGCTCGGATGTAGAACCAGTGGAAGCATCCCATAAGTAGACAGTGTGGTCCAAGGCTATGGCCAAGACATTTGCACTTCCCCAATCAAGCAAGTTGAGGTAGAAATCATCCACAATGTCAGGTGCATCCAAGGTTCTCTCAGAAGTCTATAATTACAACATAGAGAATAACAACAGTCAGATCAATACAAACTCCAATCCAAAGCAACAAGTAACTGGGTTCTTTTCATTCAAACTCAATAATCAAAAACATAACATACCTGAGGAATGTATCTGCGAGGCTTTACAGATTTAGGCTGCTGGTGAAGAGAAGCAGAGTGATGGGTGGGAAGAAGATCTACAGGAGCTTGAGGTTTGTTTCTGAAGGCGAGGATCCGAGTGTGGTTGAGGTTCATGGTCTCAGCTAACTGCTTCCTGTAGGCCTCCTTGGATGGTGAACTAACCGCTGCTGATTGATCCTTACCTTTTCTACCTTCCATAAGGGCGTAGTGTGCATAATCGAAATCCATAGCTGATCTGTTGGGTATGAACCTGTCCAGCTGGTGGAAGATAACATAATCAAATCAGTACAATTCAATCAATATCACAATCTTCACAAATCGAAATCAGCAGAACAGAATCATAAAACCCCCCCAAATCGAAACCCTAATTCGTAATAACAGAACGGGATCAAGTAAATTACATCGGTTCTGAAGAATAATCATAAAAAACCCCCAAATCGAAACCCTAATTCGTAATGGTAGAACGGAATCATGTAAATTGCATCGGTTCTGAAGAATCAAAAACCCTAAATTGAAACGACAGTAAAGAATAAAAGCATAAACTTACGTTTTCCTTGGAACTTTTCCTGGGAAGGAAGTGTTCTTGAAGAGGGCAACGAGTCTGCGCCTTTAAGTAAGAAGGAGTGCTCATACCTGCATCCATATTATCACCAAAAACACACACAACAAAGATAACAAACAAAAACAATCCAAACAAACAGCAAAAACACAATAACGATGATGATATAATACGAAAAACGGATTAAAAGATCTCAATCAGAGAAAGACGAATCTCAATCAAACAATGGCAGAGACGGAATCGTAAGTAAATTCAAGATTAGAGCAGAGAGCGCGAGAGAAAGCGGGAGAGATGAGTTTCGTCGCTGATTAGATGATTGAGACGGTGGTGATAGATTTGGGGATTTTATATAGCATCGGAGTCTCTCAATTTAGGGTTTTTAATTGGAAACTCTGTAACGGCTCTATTTTGGAGAGAGACGTTATGGATATTTTATTTTGCTGGTATACTAATCTTTTATTTGTAGAATAAAAATCAGCAATTGTTAGGCTCTAAATAGTAAATATAGCAAAAGATACAACATTAATTATATCGGATTTTATATATTACAAACCAAAGCAAAACCACTTGGTTATGACATATGAGTTATGATGAACATAAAACATGACTGAACCAAAAGACAAAAAGAGTTGGTTTAGCCCCAAGTGCCCAACACGAGAGAAAAGGCAATGCAAAAAAAAACCGAAAACGAAGATGATTGAGGCTACACTAGAGGAAGCATAGTGAGAGATGATAGATTACATTACACATAATTCTTACATTAACCTTTATATATAAGTTTTCATCTACGCTAGCTACTTCTACTTACTTGCACTACCGGTTGAAAAAACAAACATTTGTTGCCTGCCTGGCTTACTTTTTTTACATATCGAGTCAACCATTGTTGCTACTTTCCGCTTCTGCAGCACGAAAAATATAGACATGGAGATGAAGCGGTTTTGTTTCAGAATTTGTTGGCTCAAACACACAGACATCACTCTCCCGCAAGTTGTTGTCTTGTACAAACTTCTTCCACCCGGTTGATATCCCACCACGACCACGTGATCCGAAAAAGTTAAACTTCATGACCCATTTCTTTTGATCCACCTGCATCACCACTTCTTGGCGTGCTAAAAGATTGTTCTTCAGGCACCATTTGTATGGGATTGTCTGTTTTTCAATAGAAAACATTACTTTTTTCTTCTTCCAATAATCAAAAGATGATACACAAAGCGATGAGAAGTCTTTACCAGAAAACACTTCGACACATGAGAGCGTTTCATGACCACCATGAAACCATCCGGCAAAACGACTCTCTGAGCCAGAGATAAGGCTTTATTGCCACCAGCTGAAATCATCTCGATGTCTTAAGATATATATTAGTATTTTTAGATGCGTAATAAAATGAGATAGAAACTGATAACTATATGAGATTAAAAGACATATGATCAAAGGCTATATAGCTAGTATTTAGTGAAGTTCGAGAACAAGAAACTGTTTGTACCAATTGAGAGAACTTTTTAATCTCCACACCTAATCTCCAGAATCATAGAATAACCAAGACTCAGGACTAAGTTACTCCAAGTTGTTATGACAGTAACATTCTCAAAACCTGAAACTCTAATTTAAACAGTTGCATGCAAAATCGAGACTAGGGTCCAGGGACAGGGCATATCAGATGAATACCAAGAAACTGGTGCAATGTGTAATCAATAAGTAAGAAGATTTTCATACCAGGTTTATGATCGAGACTATCATTACTTATTTCTCCTCGCATCTTCTTTAAACCGCTAAAGGGATACTTCTCTTTACTGACTCGTCCGGTACTAGTTGGAGAGATAACAGGAAGCTGGGCAGATGCTGTATCAATGTCAGAGTTAAAATGTTCTTCTTGATCATAACCGGTCTGAGATACTACAAGACGCGGAGTTAGCATTGTGTCAATTTCAACATCAATGTCAATGAGGTCTTCTAGCTCATTAATATCAACTACTGGAGGAGATATAAGACGTTGCTGGTTTGGTGAAGTTTCAACATCACCAGGGTTAAAATGTATCTCAGGTGATCTCGAAGAGGTAGCAGTAAAATCAGTACCTNTAGCTAGTATTTAGTGAAGTTCGAGAACAAGAAACTGTTTGTACCAATTGAGAGAACTTTTTAATCTCCACACCTAATCTCCAGAATCATAGAATAACCAAGACTCAGGACTAAGTTACTCCAAGTTGTTATGACAGTAACATTCTCAAAACCTGAAACTCTAATTTAAACAGTTGCATGCAAAATCGAGACTAGGGTCCAGGGACAGGGCATATCAGATGAATACCAAGAAACTGGTGCAATGTGTAATCAATAAGTAAGAAGATTTTCATACCAAGTTTATGATCGAGACTATCATTACTTATTTCTCCTCGCATCTTCTTTAAACCGCTAAGGGGATACTTCTCTTTACTGACTCGTCCGGTACTAGTTGGAGAGATAACAGGAAGCTGGGCTGATGCTGTATCAATGTCAGAGTTAAAATGTTCTTCTTGATCATAACCGGTCTGAGATACTACAAGACGCGGAGTTAGCATTGTGTCAATTTCAACATCAATGTCAATGAGGTCTTCTAGCTCATTATCAACTACTGGAGGAGTTATAAGACGTTGCTGGTTTGGTGTAGTTTCAAGATCAACAGGGTTAAAATGTATCTCAGGTGATCTCGAAGAGGTAGCAGTAAAATCAGTACCTTTGGTCTTGTCTGCATGTCCACATTTCCTGACGAAATAAGAAGCGGGTCTCTCACACAAGGTCTGTCCATCGAAAATCAACACTTCAAACTCAGACACTCCATGGAACTTGAAGACCAATAGATCATTCCCCTTTAGCGAATGATCTTTCACAAACTTGTCCCACCCACAACGAAATGCCAGTGTCTTTTCAACATCATCTTGCTCGACTTTCACATTGTATATAGCGCCACTTGGACTTTTGAGAGTCACAATCTGAGGTAGCTTTCTTTTGCAATGTATTGAAAACTTTTGAGGTATGACCTGCAAATTAGTTGCAAAACAAGATTAAACGAAATTGATACTTCTTATGTTTCTAAAACAGGGCAATCTCTGGATTCAAATAGACAAAACTCTAAGGAAAGTGAACACATCAAAACAAAAATAAAATCAAAGGAGGAACTGAAGAAGGATAGAGAAAGTAATAGAAACATACGAGACAATGATGGAAACCAGGAAGGAGGAGCTGAGAGAAATGAAGGGTCTGGAAATGAGTCCAGTAGAGTTCTTCTTCCCATTGCATGCAGTCCTCGCAATTCTCTTCCATCTTCTTCCTCTCTCTCTCTTGCCAGTTGCCACCACCGAGAGATATCTTTACTTTTTAAGGAATTTATTAGTGAAGATAACAATTTCATTTGTTCTTAAAGCACTAATTTTATTCCGTGAGAGAGAGAAGTCCGACTAGATTCTGAAAGCCCACGACAAGCCCAGATCATCTTTGGTCTAAGCAACAAAAACTACAGGAATTAATTACATTGAGGCAAATTAACAAGTAATTTGGTTTACGGTTTATATACAAGTTGATTAACGTAACCGACTCTGACGACAGCTTTACGGGTTTACGATCCTTACTACTCATCGAGCCAATCTAGGCTGAAACATTTCTCAGCAGCTTCAATCTTTAATCCTGGAACGGCTCTCTTAACTTCGTCCCACATAAATGCAACGTCTGTATCGCATATTACATGGCGTAGAGACTTCAGTGAAACAGCAGAGCTTGGTCTACCGGAGAAACAACATTCTCTCATGTCGATCTTCTCAAGCCTCGTTAGCTTCCCAATCTTCTCTGGAAGACAACTCAAGCTGACACATTGTGAGATGTCGAGGTATTTAAGCCGACTAAGCTCACAGATTTCTTCAGGCAATGCTTTTAACTCGGGGCATGCATATAGCCTTAGAAGCTCAAGACCTCGTAGCCTACTGAGGTTTTTGGGCAACTCACTGAGGCGTGGACAGTTTGTTATGCTTAAGGAGTTAAGAGAGGTTAGGCCGCAGATGCTTGAAGGTAGTGCCACGAGATCATCACAGTGATCTATTGTTAGATCCCCCAAGTTTGGGAAGATATCAGAGACGTCAACTCCGGTTTGATCAAAACTGTTATTGATCTTGCACAGAATCAGAGACATCTTGTGGAGATTTTTCAAGGGAATGGTTGTGTTGGAGAGTTCAGGGACATGAACCCTCTCGAGCCAGAGACTCCTTAACTTCGACAAATTGGCAAATAGTGAAAAGTCATGGAGAACCGCAGGGGACATGCCGTTGTTTATTATCACTAGGACCCTAAGCCGGCTCATCTTAGTGATAAAAGGAGGAAGGACATACTTGTCTGAAGAGAAAATCAGAATTAGAATCTCTGCCTTGGGGAACATCATGTCAAACCAATCCATTTCATTCAGCTCCCCTGCAAAAACAAAATGAAAAAAGTCCAATCCAGTATTACGATCCCGGGTCATCATCACATGAGAGAACAGAGTAATATAAAAGACTGTAAGAAAGAAAAAATAGAAACTCTTACCAGTATGGATAGAGACAATTTGGGCATCATATTGCTCATCACTGTTCCTTTCCCATTCTCTTGGAAGCACTGACTCTCTTTTTGGCATCAGCAACCTCTGTCTGCGGTTTACTTTCCCTCGGTTGCATAGATGAAGGGCTAAGTCTCGCAGAACATCATGCTGTGTCACAAATATATCATAGTGGCTTGCGTACAAAGAGCCAAGCCTGCAAATTCAGATACAGTAATAATATTATTCAAAAAACTTTTTAAATCTTATAAAAAGTGACAGCTACTACTACAAGTCATGTGATCCCTTACCGTGGATCTTTCCCAAGAGTAAGAAGATTCTTGTCTGACAAATCAACAAGAATGGCAAAAGCATTTCCTTCCTCTATATCATGTAGTTCAATCCACATGTTGATGAGAACATCAAGAGGAATCTTCCTATCTTCAGGGAATGCGCCAAGATCCAAGAAACACTCTTTGGTTGTCTGATCGAGATATTCTAGACTAGCCTCCATTTGATGAAGCAATCTAGTCTCGTGAGTTTCGTCAGCAGGTTCACCTTTTGATAACCTCTGCAATGCGCCCTCCCAATATTTTTCAGGTCGGTCTTTTAATGAAGCGCCTGTAACTTTGAGAGCCAAAGGTAGACCTTTACACTCATTAGCAACCTGTGTCAAACAGAGAAAAAAAAATCTGAGAATCGAAAAGCTTGGATATACTTTTTTGCATGTATCAGTTGGAGAAGAAAGAAACCATTGAAACTACCTGCTTAACCAGATTGCTGCAGAAACCAGAAGGGACAGATTTCTGACCGAATGCACAGAGACAGAAGAGAGAGATTGCTTCATCTTCACTTAGTACTTCCACATCATAAGTGGATTTAGGCTCTGTGAGTTTGGAACGTGAGACCACAAGTGTAGTGCAACCAGGCATCTTACGCGTCAAGTGTTCCAGCGCCTCCCTGGTCCAAACATCATCAAGAATCACTAGCTTCGGCATTCTAACCCCACCCTCAAACTCAAAATTCAAGTTTGTAACAGGATTAATAGTTTCACAACCAGTTAAAAACCCCCATATATGTGTCCTGAGCTCCTCAAGCATTGGAGATTGTGAAACAGTCAGAAACAAAATCCTGTTCTCGAAGTGACCTAAAGTAAAAAGCAGCAGTGTAAATTCACCATCCCACAAAAAAACAATCTCTAAACTAGTCAACTCAATCATCAAAACAATACTTACATCGGACTTGATCATCCCGTTCAAGCTCTTTGGCAAGAGTGGTTTTGCCAACTCCCCCCATACCACTAATCCCAAAAACCCCACCTTGAGCTTCAAACATCATCTTCTTAACCTTCCTCTTCCCCAACTCCAAACCAACCCCAAATTTCTCAGAATCATCATTGGTCTCAATCTCCATAGTAGCCTCAGCTCTCTTCATCGCATCTCTAATCAACCCACCTCCACCTATCTTCATAGAACCGACTTGCTCAATCATCCTCTCGAGGCTCTTGTCAACGCGGTCAAACCGCACATCGGAGTTAACCCGGAGAAGATGAACGTCAGCGAGGATATGCGTGTGAATCCCAGCTTTAAGGAAATTAGAAATAGTCTTCTCGAGCTTCTCCATCTTCCTCGCTAGGGTTAGCTGTCTATAGAGATTCCAACGGTGAGAGCCTAGGACTTTGTCAGTGAGTTTCTTGCCTTTCTCCAAAGATTCGAAGAGCATACGGATCTGAGTCTGGCGGTGAGGAGGTAACTCGACGCCGCTGTACTGAATCTCCTTGACCGTCGGTTGAATGGTTTCGATTAATTCGAGGAGTTGTTTTGCGGTGTTTTTGTATCTCCATGCTTTTGCTGATATCATAACGAGCTGTTTCAGTAGCTCCGTCGCTATTTCACCGGCGAAAAAATCGGTGACTGCCATTATTGCAAACGAAGGTCGATGGATGGAGCTCCACCGAGAGAGAGAGAGAGAGAGAGAGAGAGAGAGAGAGTAAACAACTAAAACGAAGTGTACAAAGTCACTTTTATTTAACCCCAAAACAAAAAAAGAATCAAATTTTGTGAAGGAAAATTTCCAAGCAAATTCGCAAGTGACAGTGACACTCTAATAGAATACAATAAGTTGACGAAGACAAATGTATACTGTTATAAACTTATAATTTTATAAATAATTGAAATATTATAAATTTTTAGAAAATTGTTACAGATTTTTTTGTTAATTTTTTAGGAGACTTGGTAAAGTCTACGGGGAGATAGGAAGTGAATTATTGGGAATACTATCTTTGTTTAATTAAATTCATATATTGTAACCACACAAGTTGTGTTCGTAGTTCACATTCATATCGTGGATGGATGACACAAAAGATTAAGACAAAATGAGACGGAGGTAGCCAACAAGATCGATCAAGGTGTACGACGTCACTATGAATATCTGATTATTTTCTGCCTATTCTTTTTTTTTTTTAATATATAAGTTTTGAAGTCAAGTCCACAAAAAGCAATACAACATTGAGAGGCAGACACACACACTAATTTGTTTGATACTTCAATATTTAGGACTACTAGAAAAATTCCAATGCATTATTGCATTGGTTATATTAATATAATATTAATATATACATTTTTCAAATTCATTTAGCAAATAAATTTTGAAATTGGAATCCATTTACAAAGAATACCATGGCATTTATTATTATTTTTAAATCTAATTAGTAAAGATAATTTTTATTTTAAACGTTTGGATTTCAAGAAATAAAGTTATGAGAAGCCTATAAATCAGTTACATTAAATTTTGTATATCACTAATTACTTACCACATTTAATTCCAAAATATATTTTCTCCTCAAATCTCCACATTACATCATAAACCTTCTTTACGTACGATGGATTATTAATAGCATTCTTCAAAGAAATAAAACCATTGTGCTTAAATATATTCTCTCCTCAAAACATATGAAATGTAATGAAAAATAATTTTGCACATGTACTCCACATACTCCTTTTCAAATATTAATCAGTTCGAATATATGGTTCTACATTCTATTTCCCATTTTTTTTTTTTTTTTCAATTTTCTTAAAAAAATGAGTGTCTTTCAGTTCTTTTTTATTTTGTGAAGAGGGTGGGAGGAGTTTTGTCCGACTTCAGGAGAATCAAAAATTGGGTATGGAAATCTACTTGATGACTCCCACTACTGCTCATAGAATCAAAAGTTTGATTATCATTTTTTTTTTCTGTATTCAGTCTTTTAGCTTCAAATTGACAAATTCAGTCATTACTCTAACTGGTGGAGATTATGCAACTTGACATTTGATTTTGAATTATCGATCTCTGTACAAATAAAATATCCATCACCTAATAGTAAACGGGCTCTTCCTGACAAAATCAAGCCCGTTTAAGTATTAGCTAGCCCATATAGACCTAACCTTTTGAATCCAGAATAGCCATCGAATATGTCAATATGATATGGGTTAGACAAAAAAAATATATATATAGCTAAAAACACGAGTTTTAAAATAAAGATGAATATTTAGCTCCAAAGAATTGTAATATCATAGACGTGGTCTACCCAGAAATAGAAAGAAGGGACAAATTGGAAAATAATGGTATCTTAGATATCGTCTCTAAATAGGAAAAAAATTAACCAATCAAATAAGAACGGCGTCGTCTTGGATCAGTAACGTTGATCTTCCAGTGGTAATCAGTGGAACCTCTAAGCCTTGCTTTCCTTCTCTCCCAATTGATCTCGGTCCTCCTCTTCTTCGTCAGCCTGCAAAACTTTTGCAAACCTTCGTCCATGGCATCGTGCACTTTCCACCACCTAACATGCGCCGCGTCGCTGGCGTACACCAACTGCTCGTCCACGTCGTAGTTGCAGTCGTAGTCTCTATAGCAAAGCCATGGTTTCCAACCTAAGTAGTGGACCGCGTAGAGCTGAGGCGGCTCCGCGGCGAAGAGGTTGTTCTTGATGTTTCTTTCGTTGGTTGTGTTCGACCAGAAGTTCTTTAGAAAGTTTACTCGTCTAGGCAATCGGTGCCACCACACGAATATCTCGTTTAGATACCTGAAAACATATGTGACAACACAACTTATATAAAATATATATATGGTTTTAATATATGTTTTTTTTTTAATATAAAGTTATAATTCAAAAAATTGTAATATTAAAAAATACTTACCCTTGATCTCCGCCGTTATATGAAACGATGTCGCTTCGTTGGCTCATGATCGTACTAAACGTACAATTAGAAGGCTCAATGACCATGACGCCGGAGTTAAATATCCATACATCATTCCCGGTGGCTGACATTTGAGGAAAATGGAAGAGAAGATCAAGGTTACGTAGAACGATGATGTCAGCGTCAATGAAGACCACTTTGTCGTAATCCGTCAACTGCCACAGTCGAAACTTGCTGTAGTTATATTCATTGTACGAGTCCTTCTCGGCGAGCGGGTTTCTGATTCGGATGATTCGACGAAGCTTCCACCCCGCGGCCGCGAGAGCTCGAAGTTTGGTAGTGGAGATGGAGTCATCGTGGAGAAGGATGAGATCGCGTTTGGTGTTTGTCTGAAGGAGGCTTTGAGCCAAAGTTATGGCACCACAGACATAAGACTCGGAAGAGTGGAGGACGGTTACGTAGGCTTCACGTTTCGGTCGTTTTGTCTCTGCTTCTATCTTTGTTAGGTCATACACTTTGTCCACACCTGCTTTTCATTTTTTTTAATTAAAATGTATTAAGTAAATACTATCATACTGTGCATGGATAAATTGTTATATATTTGTTTTTTTTTTCAGCAAAAGATAAATTGTTATATCAAACTCAAGATTTAAGGGCAAAATAGCATTTTTTTTACTGGAAAAATGAAGTATCGTATTTACAATCGTATCTAGTAAGTAATATTTAGTTGATAAACAAACAAATACACAAATTAACGAGTTGAATCTAATATAACAGCATATAAACTATCACTATTTCACTAACCTTGCTCGATGACATTCGTTTTCTTAAACCACAAGCCATTTAGCTAACTAACTCAATCCACCAAACGAATAGTGTTATTTTGAAAAGATAATTAATTAACATATTCTAATATCTCCGTAAATTAAACATGTAAGTAAGCTTGTGTTACAATTCATATTTGGTGGTTAGCTAAAAGACATACCTAAAACACAACCACTAACAAATCTAATTAACACACACCAATCATTTATAAGCAAAGTAACGAAACATATCGAGTTCTTTTATATTACACAATAAAGTTGGTACCTTTCACATCAATTTCACGGAAGCAAGTACTTTTATGTTACAATGTCTTATTCACTTCATAGCTCATCTGACACACTTTCGAGTTTCGACTATAGATCATTTTTACGCTTTCGCCACAAAACTCGGTTAATTCGATTTCAAGTTCAGTTCGACTTATATTTTCTGTTTTGGTTAGTTTAACTCGGAAATTTATTTTATAACCAAATTCAAAAACAAACGAGTGAAAAATTTGCTAATGATATATAGTCTAAATATATTAAGAATAAGACAAAAACAAAAAAGTCTTTGGTTTCATCATAATTTGGTTATTTATATATACGGTTCATCGTAATGTTCTCTTTAGTTTTGCGTGGTTTACTTATAGTTACTTTTGCTAAAATTATAAAGATTACCTTGTGATGCCCACAAAGGAAGAGCAAGATTGCAAGATCCGATTGGCAAACTAAGCTTCTGTTGTAACCTAACCACCTCAGGCCGATACAACCACCAATCTGACTCCCTCTTCTCCAAATCATCACACCGGAAAATCTCAATCATCGGTTGACATTTGCTCCAAAACAGGACTTTGCTTTTCCATGTCCAGTCCGTCTTCCCTTTCTTGGCTGCCAAGTTAGCCGCTACTAGGTTCACTTGCAATCTCAAAATCTCTCTTCGCCACCCTTCTTCAGGGTAATTACAAGGCAGTTTCACTACTATCAAATCCAACTTCTCTAAGCTTTCGAAATCAGGCATTGGTATCTCAGGACATGTGGGAACCTCGGTTTCTTCCTCTTCATCTATCCACTCGGGGAATAAGTCTTGCCATTTGAACAGCTTAGAGACACGCTCAAAATATATGTGAACCGCTTCGCCATAACGTTTCCAATCAGTAAGATCATATTCATCCATGTTCACCATCCCTATCTTTGTTTTCCTTAACCCTCTTGTTAATATCTCCTCCATGAAGCTTGGTGCCTCCAGCTTGGTTTGGTTACTAGCGGTTAGCATATCTCTCTTGTTTATTTGGTTCTCTTCAACGAGTTCTTGCATCTTCAATCCTCTCTCCACCTGATCAAATAGCAATATAAATATATAATTAGTATGACTTTGAGCATAACATTTACCCCGATATATATATCAAAGCAAAAGGTAAACTCACCTTACCTTGGGAGTGCAATCACGAAAGGAGCATCCAACAAAGGAAGCTGCGCTGCTGAAGTAGACTGATGAAGAAGGGTGGACAAAAATGGCAGTATAGAGAAGAAAAGAGAAAGCCAACAAGACTAGATTGAAGCGTATCAGTACGGATTTGGATGGTGCCATCTTCATTAGCATCTTCATTATCGTCCTCTCGTTTCTCAAAGACAAACATTTCTCTTTCATCTTCTATATATATACTCCTAAATCAAAATATTCAAAGGTTTTAAGGGAAATTGTGTGTAGGATTATTCTTTATATACGGAGCGCGTGAAGGGTAGAGAAAAACAGAATAACAACATGGTAATTAGTACTATGTATAACAGGGTAGAGGTTGAGTTTTTGAGTAAGACGTCTAGAAGATTTTCATTGGACGTGTCAAAAGTTTTTCTTTACTCAAACACAAGCCTGATGGATTATTAATAAAACAAAGGTTTGTCGCCAACGATTTTGGGTGGATGGGATACACATAATGACATATACGTATGCCTTAAGTTACGTATTTGCTCTCTCACCTTCAACTTTAAAATGCGGGACCAAAATTACAATGTAAAGGATACTATAGTAATAGAAAAACCACCGCATTTTCTAATTACCTAACCTACATATCACATTACCTCATCCAATGCACAACCAAAAAGGGCTTCATAAAGTTTTCTACCATCATTTAATTTGGAGATACTACTACTATCAGAACATAGACATTTTGTTACCACTTTTATGATCCATTCACAATTTTTGGTAATTAACGAGGCAAATCGTGAATGCGCGCTGTTTCATTTGGAGAAGATGTGATCTCTGATAGAGACAATACAGCAACTTAGCATAAATAAAATTTTAAGTGGTAGTCGTAGCTCAATTAAATAAAAGGAAATATTATCGAAGGAACATAAATACATAATAATATATATATTTTCCACGATTTGGTGATCTTTTAAAAAATGATGTAATATATGTTATTAGAAAATAAATTCTGTAAGAAATTTATTCACAAAACCTTTACCAACTGCAACTTTTGAAAAATTGGTACAAAAGATCATAATGATGCTTCTAAGAACTTCTATGGGGTAAATGGAACATGCTTATTGGGGGAAAACGTCAAATAAACTTCTACTCCTTTTCTTTTTCTTTTTAAATATAATTTTTTTTCAAATCTTTTATGATTTGTGAAGTGTCCAAATCGTTGTGAAGGCATTCATCTTTTAAGTTGTTGACTGAAAAAAGCCTTCAAATTTGTTTTGTATTCAAAAACATTGGCAGGTCTAACTTTTGCGTGTGTAAAACTTCAAAATCTAATTAAGAAAAAAAACCTTACCATATATAATTAGTTTAGTACTATATTTTTTTGGTAATATGTAGAAATCATATAAGTATAACTGATTGGACTTCAGCTTTCGTAGTATGAGATATTCAAAAATATACGACGTGAACATCCAGAATCGACTTGCTATGGGCCTAAATTTTGAATTGAAAAAAATCGTTACTCGTAATACAATTTATTAGTAGGTACAAAGAGAGAGGCAAAATCGTCAGAATGAAAAATGCGACGGAGGAAGTCAAGCAAGCAACATGTTTAGTTCTCCTGTCAACATCGCTTACTTACGCTTACAGAAAGGATCAATGCTTTTCAAACAACCTCTCATCTCCTTTTCTTCTTCTTACTTCAATTTTTTTTGTTTTTCTTCTCAAACAGTAATAATTAATTCGTCTCAATCAGACTATCATAGATTTTAAGCTGAGATGTCACAGGGATTATGATGAGAAAGAAAGAAAGAACGATAATGAAAATAAGGAATGGTAAGACATCATAGTTTTATAATCATCGTATGTCAACCAAATTTAATGAATCATTAACCTAAACCAACATACCTCATTTAGGTGCCTCAACCTCCTTTGATTAAAATTATGTAGGCTGTTTTAATCTTATGAAAGATGGATTACACCTTGATTTTTTATACGGTTTGGTATGAAAGATCCATGAATACACGTTTATAATGTGTTAAGTGGTTAAAGAAAAACCAAGTTATTTGAACTGTGTGGAGGAAGCTGTTTTGGCAAATGATAATATTGCAAAAACTCAAAAGAAGCTGTTCTTATCAACTAAAAAAATACACACATTGTGATGCAGCGTGCATCGTCCAAGCTGTTGAACGTTAGAGTCGCTGTCGATTGTGTGTTCAACAAGCGTTGTTGCTGGTCTTTATCTTTATTTGGTTTTCTTTTGTTTTGGATAAACTCGAGTCTTTGCGTATCTTATTAGGATTAGCTCGTATCTTTTATTTCTTTGGCCTTATATAGAGTCGCAAATCTTTGTATCAATATCATTGATTTGAAGTTGAATAAAAACCAAAAAAAAGAGGCAATCTTAATTGTCCAAAGAGCTTGTGTCAATCCCTGAGAGGAGGACTCTCGTTACGTTATTGTTCCGTTCGCTTCACCATTCCCGTACCGTTCGTCCCTCCCCTCACGCCCCACCGTCTCACACACACCATGTTTCGTCATTCAAAACAGAGCACCTATCACCAACCCCCTTTTAGCTTCCGCCCCTACACCAGTTGGTATCAGAGCCTCGGCGTTCCTGGCGTTGAGTCCTGATCTGTTGTATCATGCCTCCAAAGCCTGAAACTGTTGCCGGAAATTTTCCGGATAACACCATCAACTGGGTGGAATTTTGTGATGCCTTACTCGAGTCGCAGACCGCGATGCAGAACTCCATCACGACATTAACTCAGGCTTTACTCGCCAATCATGGTGACAACAATCCACCACTTGTGGCCGCCATTGGCGGACAACCTCCTCCCCAACAAGATGTTCCAGCTGCTGACCAGAGGCTTCAACAACGAGATCTCGCCATTGTGCGACCTCAGGACCCACGCTTTCCTGACACTCGATGGGAAGCTGGGTTTCACCTAGATATTCCAGAGTTCCATGGTGGAATTCGTGGTGACTCACTATTAGACTGGATCGTTTCAGTCGAAGAGATGCTTGACTTCAAAAACGTTCCTGATGATCGAAGAGTGTCCTTGGTAGCCACAAAGTTTCGTGGCCATGCAGCCTCTTGGTGGCAGCAAACAAAACTAACCCGATCTCGCAATGGAAAGGGTGTCATTCAGTCATGGGATAAGCTTAAGAAGAAGCTTAAGGAGACGTTCATGCCTCACAACTATGACAGAACCATGTATACTAAGCTCCAAAACCTGAAGCAGGGTACTTGTTCAGTAGATGAATATGCAGAGGAGTTCTATGTGTTGCTTACCCGCAATGACGTTGCGGATAGTCAGATACAGTTGGTATCCAGGTTTATTGGTGGTCTCCGACCTCAACTGCAGAGTTCTCTCGCCCAGTTTGATCCGACCACCATCGCTGAAACCCATCGACGTGCCTCTTCTTTTGAGCAACAGTTGCGTTCTTCTCAGTGGAGTTCACCATCGTCTAAGCCTCGTTTTCCTGACCAACAAACTTCTTCGTCTTCTTCACACTTGCGGGACGGCAAGGACCTGATCAAAACAAAGCCAAAGCTTGGTTTTCGAGAAGATGAGAATGGAGTGAAGCGTTCAACTACGAATGCACTTAAGTGTTTCTCTTGTGGTGAGTTAGGGCATCGCCAGACAGCCTGTCACAATCCCCAACGTCGATCTATGCTCCTTGACGATAATGGAAACAATCTTGATGATGTCTACAATTCAACAGAGGAGGTCGACGGAGCCCAAGGTGATGATACACACCTTACCTTTGGTGACACGGGAGTCTCCTTGGTCTCTCGACGTGTGTGTGTGGCACCTCCTACTCGGACAGATAATTGGCTCCGCTACAACATTTTTAAATCCACTTGTACCATTTGTGGTCGCATATGCACTTTTATCATTGATTCAGGGAGCAGCCGTAATGTCATCTCCGAGATGGCGGTTCAAAAACTTGAATTACCTGTTGAGGCTCATCCATGCCCATACTCTCTCACGTGGCTACATGATGGCGTAGACTTGCGTGTTTCACATCGTACGTTGGTGCCATTTTCTATTGGTCCTTACTACAAGGATCGGTTCTACTTTGACATCACACCAATGGATGTGAGTCACTTGATCTTGGGTAGACCTTGGGAATATGATCGCAAGATTATACATGATGGAGCCAAGAATACCTATACGTTTCTTTGGGAGTCGGATCAGATTGTCCTGCAACCATCTCCTGACTTGACTTGCAATCCATCGCCTACCAAAGTTGAGCCTACTACTCGACCGTCCGTTTTTACACGTCTGTCTTTGCCGCCTGAAGTTTCACGACCACCACAACTGTTGTGTTCTTACACTGCTTTCAAAGAGGAATTCAAGCTTGAAGGCATGGCCTTAGCGGTGTTCACAACTCAACTCAAGTCACAACACCCGTTTTTGATACTTTTCTGCAGGAGTTTGCGGATGTTTTCCCCGCTGAGTTGCCGGATGGTCTGCCTCCGTTGCAGGATATTCAACACCACATTGACCTCACACAAGGCTTGACATTACCTAACCGCCCTCACTACCGAATGAGCCCATCAGAGCATGAGGAACTTCATCGTCAGGTTGAAGATCTCCTACGTAAAGGGTATGTTTGTGAGAGCCTCAGTCCGTGTGCCGTGCCTACGTTGCTTATTCCGAAGAAGGATGGTTCCTGGCGAATGTGTGTGGACAGTCGCGCCATTCACAAGATCATTGTGCGTTATCGTTTTCCGATTCTGCGCTTAGATGACCTTCTTGATCAAATCGGTAAAGCCTCCATCTTCTCCAAAATCGATCTCAAGAGTGGGTATAATCAAATACGTATACGTCTCGGCGATGAATGGAAGACAGCTTTCAAAACGCGGGAAGGCTTGTTCGAATGGTTAGTGATGCCTTTTGGCCTCTCCAATGCCCCTAGCACATTTATGCGTATTATGAATCAAGCTCTACGACCATTCATTGGCCGTGGTCGTGTACTTTGATGACATTCTGATTTTCAGTAAGTCTCTGATCGAACACATGCAGCATCTTCATGACGTCCTCTCGGTGTTGCGTCGAGACAAATTTTTGCAGCCCGACAGAAATGCGACTTCGGTACTTCTGAAGTTCAGTTTCTTGGCTATGTGATTTCCGATAAGGGCTTGACAGTGGACCGTGTGAAGGTTGAAGCAGTGAATTCGTGGCCCGTGCCTCTCTCTCTTACTGAGGTTCACAGATTTCACGGATTGGCTTCATTTTACCGGCGGTTTGTTCCTCACTTCAGTACTATCATGGCTCCTATCACAAGTTGCATGAAGGAGGGGAAGTTTGTATGGTCTGCAGATGCTTCCGCGGCATTTGCACTTATTAAGGAAAAGCTTACCACGGAACTGGTGTTGGTCTTACCCGACTTTGCTCTTACCTTTGAGTTGCATTGTGATGCTTCTAAATTAGGTATTGGTGTTGTACTTAGTCAACAGGTTAAACCGATCTCTTTCTGTAGTGAGAAGCTTTCTGGTGCTCGCTTGCGCTATAGCACATATGATTCTGAGTTCTATGTGATAGTTCAAGCTATTCGTCACTGGCGGCACTACTTGTTCCATAGAGATTTTGTTCTCTTTACCGATCATGACGCCCTTCGTCACTTGGATAGTCAAGCAAAGGTTTCTGCTCGGCATGCCTCTTGGATCGCGTTTCTTCAACAATTTACGTTCTCCATCTGCCACCAAGCAGGCAAGAGTAATCGTGTAGCGGATGCACTGAGTCGTCGACATGCTATGTTTGCTTTGATTCACTCAACCTTTCCGGGATTTGAGACGTTCGCATCTCTGTATGTTGCCGACCCCTTCTTCTCGCCTATTTTCCACGACGTGGAACAGGGTTTGCCTAGTGACTTCACTATTCACGAGGGTTTCTTGTTTAAAGGGTTGCGTGTGTGTATTCCTGATTGCAGTCTTTGTTTGCAGATCATTCGTGAGCTCTATAACGAGGGTCATTTTGGGTGGGATAGGACCTTGACTCTTGTCACGACATCATATTTTTGGCCCTCTGTTCGTCGTGATGTGGAACGTTTTGTGGCGCATTGTCATGTGTGTCAGAAAGCAAAAGGCAAAGCCTCAAATGCACGGCTTTACATTCCGTTACCAATTCCCTCACAGCGGTGGACTCACTTAAGTATGGATTTTGTTCTTGGTTTGCCTCGTACCCAGAGAGGTCATGACTCCATCTTTGTTGTAGTTGATCGCTTCTCCAAGATGGCACATTTTATTCCTTGTAAGAAGACGTCCGATGTCGTTCATGTTGCTACTCTCTTCTTCCGGGAAGTTTACCGTTTGCATGGCCTTCCATTGTCCATTGTTTCTGATCAAGATTCTCGGTTCTTGAGTCACTTCTGGAGGTCATTGTGGAAGATGTTGCGTTCGTCTCTCGACATGAGTACCGCCTATCATCCTCAGAGTGATGGTGAGACGGAGGTGACCAACAGGTCTTTAGGCAGTTTGTTGCGTTGTTTGGTGGGCGATCACATTCGCCATTGGGACTCTGTGTTGTGTCAAGCTGAATTTGCTCACAACCACGCTTTGAATTGTAGTTTGGGTTTTAGCCCATTTCAGGTTGTCTATGGTTTGGTCCCTCGCGGTCCGTTGGATCTCGCTGCCGTTCCGGACCATACTCGTCTCCATGGTGATGATGTCGACTTTGTTACCGAACTGGAGCATGTCCATAAAGTTGCAAAGGAGAATCTTGAGTCTGCTACAACTAAGTATAAAGTGGCTGATGATGCTAAGCGTCGTGAACTTTTGTTCGATCCCGGTGATTTGGTGTGGGTTGTGATTACAAAGGATCGTCTTCCCGCTCGCGAATACATAAACTCAAGGCTCGCCGGTTGGGTCCGATAGAAGTTCTGGAGCGTATTAATCCCAAT
The DNA here is from genome assembly GCF_000633955.1 of Camelina sativa. Classification (NCBI taxonomy): domain Eukaryota; kingdom Viridiplantae; phylum Streptophyta; class Magnoliopsida; order Brassicales; family Brassicaceae; genus Camelina; species Camelina sativa. The sequence continues at coordinate 3,827,991 of NC_025695.1, read as the reverse complement.
GCCTATCGCTTACGACTGCCGCCGCATATGAACACGTCGGATGTGTTTAATGTGAAGTATTTAACGCCTTATCTTGGTGGTCCTGACGAGCCGGATTCGTGGACGAATCCTCTCCCAGCTGGGGAGACCTGATGCAGCGTGCATCGTCCAAGCTGTTGAACGTTAGAGTCGCTGTCGGTTGTGTGTTCAACAAGCGTCGTTGCTGGTTTTTATCTTTATTTGGTTTTCTTTTGTTTTGGATAAACTTGAGTCTTTGCGTATCTTATTAGGATTAGCTCGTATCTTTTATTTCTTTAGCCTTATATAGAGTCACAAATCTTTGTATCAATATCATTGATTTGAAGTTGAATAAAAACCAAAAAAAAAGAGGCAATCTTAATTGTCCAAAGAGCTTGTGTCAAGCCCTGAGAGGAGGACTCTCGTTACGTTATTGTTCTGTTCGCTTCACCATTCCCGTACAGTTCGTCCCTCCCCTCACACCCCACCGTCTCACACACACCCTGTTTCGTCATTCAAAACAGAGCACCTATCACCAACCCCCTTTTAGCTTCCGCCCCTACACCACATTGTGTCTTCTCTCATCATATTACTACTCCTTGATCACCTCCTGCATGTGTTGTGCATAACTTCTTCCCAGTGGAATGAATATTACATCTTCCCAACCTGAATTCTTCTCGCTCCTCTATACAAATTATTCATTTCAAATTCTTATTAGACTACTACTGGTTTTCTCGCATTCATACTTTTCGGATTCTTAAAACAATTGAGAAGAGTGAGTACCTCCATCTTTCTCAATACATCTTCCAGACTCCCAACCTAAAAAAGACAAGATTAGTTCCATGGTGAAGGTAAGCGAAGCAGATCATATGCAACTTCGATAATGATAAAAGCTCGGAATTCATTTTAACTTATAGGTTCATCAAGACGAAGGATGGAGAAAAATGGCAGTATAGAGAAGAAAAGAGAAAGCCAACAAGACTAGATTGAAGCGTATCAGTGCTGATTTGGATGGTGCCATCTTCATTAGAATCTTCAGCATCGTCCTCTCGTTTCTCAAAGACAAACATTTCTCTTTCATCTTCTATATATATATACTCCTAAATCAAAATGTTCAAAGGTTTAAAGGGAAATTGTGTGTAGGATTATTCTTTATATACGGAGAGGTTGAGTTTTTTGAGTAAGACGTCTAGAAGAGTTTCATTGGACGTGTGTCAAAACATTTTCTTTACTCAAACACAAGCCTGACTGGTTATTAATAAACAAAGATATGTCGCCAACGAGTTTTGGTGGATGGGATACACATAATGACATGAGTTTGCCTTGCCATACGTATGCCTTAAGTTACGTATTTGCTCTCTCACCTTCAACTTCAAAATGTGGGACCAGAATTACAATGTAAAGTGAACTATTAATAATAGAAAAACCACCCTTGTCTTGATTTTGCCTTGCCATACGTATGCCTCTAAGGATATTATTATATCACTTAATTTCATTCAATGCACAACCCTAAAAGGGCTTCACTACCGTCATTTGGAGATACTAATATTAATGGTGCTCCAGACCAGAACTTAGAATTTTTGTTACCACTTAATCTATTCAAAAATTTCAGTAGAGGCAAATCGTGAATGCGCGCTAGCTGTTTACGACAACTTAACATATATATACATTTTTAAATGAACTAACAAATAAAAGGAAATGTCATCGAAGGAACATAATAAAATATACATCTCCATGATCTTTGAAATGCAATGTAACATATGTTTAGAAATAAATTCTGTTATAATTTTGTTCACAAAACCCTTACCAACTACAACTTTTTAAAAAATTGGTACGAAAGATCATAATGATGCTTCTAAGAACTTTTATGGGATAAAAGTTCCAAGATGGAACATGCATGCTTAGTTATTGGGGGAATTAAAACACCAAATAAACTTCTACTTTTTCTTTTCTTCTTTTTAAATTTCAAACACTGGTAGGTATAATTAACTTTCTTTGTGTGTAAAACTTCAAAATCAAATTAAGAAAAAACCATATCATATTACAGTTTAGGAGTATTTTTTTGGTAATATAAAATCATACAAGTTTAATATTAATCGATTGGACTTCAACTTTCGTTGCATGATTTATTAAAAAGTATACGACGTGAACATCCAGAATCGACTTGCTATAATAGGCCTAAACCTAGTTTTTTTTTTTTTTTTTTTTGGAAACGTAGAGTTAAATAAACTTGAATTGAAAATAAACTCGTTACTCGTAATACAATTTATTAGTAGGTGTAAGAGAGAGGCAAGAGAAAATTACAATGAAAATTACGATGTTAGCAAGCAACATGTTTATTAGTTCTCCTGTCGAAATCTGTAATCACCAAATGAACATATCATCGAGTTTTAAGAAGCAGTCAACAAAAATGAGGAGCATTATATTCTTAAGTACCAACATGAGGACTAAATGATTTTAAAAGTTCTATAACCACAGATGATCCAATCATAATACTAGAAACTACAACATTACAAAAGAGAAATGTGAGTGAGCCTCAGATTCTTGCAGTCCCATCCTCTGGAGCCGTCAATATCTGGAGCAAGAGACTTTAGCATGATCAGACAAACATTCCAAATGTGGAAGTTAGATACGGATGCAGGACCGTGAGGACCAACAACTGCAAGTGTGGTCAGAAATGGTAATAGTCAGTTGCAGACCAATACGTAATGGAAAGAACAACTATCAACAAAGTTAACAGAAAGTCTAATTGAAAATTAAGAAGTAACGCATGCAAAAGAATATTCAGAGCTACTAAAAAGTTTTATAGTTTCAGACAAAAATTACCATCGTGAACATCCAGAATCGACTTGCTATAATAGGCCTAAACCTAGTTTTTTTTTTTTTGGATAAACTTGAATTAAAAAAACTTGAATTAAAAAAACTCGCAAGTCGTAATACAATTTAGTAGTAGGTTGAAGAGAGAGGCAAAGTCGTCAGAATGAAAAATACGACGGAAGAAGTCAAGCAAGCAACATGTTTATCAGTTCTCCTGTCAACATCGCTTACTTACGCTTGCAGAAAGGATCAATGCTTTTCAAACAACCTCTCATCTCCCTCTCTTCTTCTTGCTTCAATTATTATTTTATTTTTCTTTCTGAAACAGTAATAATTAGATCGTCTCAATCAGACTATCATAGATTTTAAGCTGAGATGTCAACAAAGCGATTATGATGAGAAAAAAAAAGAAAATTGAGAATAAGGAATGGTAAGACATCATTCATAGTTTAGTAATCATCGTATGTCAACCAAATTTAATGAATCATTAGCCTAAACCGAGATACCATTTAGGTGCCTCAACCTCCTTTGATGACACCATAATTTTTATACGGTTTGGTAAGAAAGATCCATGAAGACATGTTTATAATGTGTTAAGTGGTTAAAGAAAAACCAAGATATTTGAACTGTGTGAGGGAGCTCTTTTGGCAAATGATAATATTGCAAAAAACTCAAAAGAAGCTGTTCTTATCAAGTAAAAAAAAAATACACACATTGTGTCTTCTCTCATCATATTACTACTCCTTGATCACCTCCTGCATGTGTTGTGCATAACTTCTTCCCGGCGGAATGAATATTACATCTTCCCAACCTGAATTCTTCTCGCTCCTCTATACAAATTATTCATTTCAAATTCTTATTAGACTACTACTGGTTTTCTCGCATTCATACTTTTCGGATTCTTAAAACAATTGAGAAGAGTGAGTACCTCCATCTTTCTCAATACATCTTCCAGACTCCCAACCTAAAAAAGACAAGATTAGTTCCATGGTGAAGTTAAGCGAAGCAGATCATATGCAACTTCGATAGTGATAAAAGCTCGGAATTCATTTTAACTTATAGGTTTATCAAGGGGTGTTACAATCTGATTTCGGCTCTTTCTACAGTTTTCTAAAACTTTTCCCTCGTTGCTACTAGCTACTCCCACCACAAATTTAGTTATTAGTAAACCACATGTCTTTGTATCAAGGTGTTTCTATCTTACGTGGCCTATTTAAAATACAGTGTAAGTAGGAATCATTACCATAATTTGTTGATCTCCTCTTGATGCTCTCGTATATTTGGAAAGTTCCCTCTCTATATCTTCCTGAAAGCGGTCACGGGAGAACTTGATTTGTTAGCAACAGTAAAGCAATAACTATCTTCCTCTGTTTTGGCTTTTGAGAGATCTAGTATAAGTATTCTCTGATGTGCAAGAAGAAACTAACCAACCTTACTGAAATATACAGGGCAGTAACGTCTATTTTTTTTCCTCACAACAAGAAGCTCAGACTGCAGAGAGCACAATTACAAGAGAAAACAAAACAAAAAGACCAAAACATGAGGAATCTTTATTGGTCTAGAGAAACACAGAAAACATGTCGAGCAATTTACATACCTGGAAAACAGGAACTCCATCAAACCCATTCTTATTACCTGAGGATTTGAGCTGGGACGCAAGAAAAAATATAGCTTTAGAATAAGATTGAAATGAAAAAAATAAGTGTTTGAGAACTACTGTATGAATGAAAAGCTTTTTAGCATGAGCAAACCTCCAACGCATTCTTTATTTGGATTGGATCTGGCAAGAAACGAAATGAAATCCCTTCAACTTTTAACAAGTACACCTGTCAATCAAAACCATTCTCTTTAAACTTCAGGGATATGAATGTAGTAGGTACGAGGATCATTCTATAACATACAAATTTACCCTAATGTAGAGTTAAGTTCCAAGCCAAATATTAGAACAGATGATAATCATGCAAACCACTCTTTGCATCCTTTCATGCTCTATTTCTTGAGAGATAGAGATAACTTTTAAAAATGTTAAGAACTCAAAATCTCGAATTCATGTTTTCAAACGCCCCTTCTGAGTATTTAGTAGAGTATTACCAAGAAATATTGTTTGTTTTCACAAGTTCCAATTTTAATGTCCCTAACTAGTTGAATCAATGAATTGGTTCCACATTGTTCTAATGCAAAAACGATGATCACAGGGAAAAAGGAAGTACCTGGTCAAGAGTAATGGGAACAACCTTGGCATTGGTTTTCAATTCTCTTCTCCGAAGTCGCGCCTATATATAAAAAAAAAGGGTTTATAAGAGAAACTCAGATACTTTTCGATTTTTGGAAAGGAAAAAAAAAAAGCAAGAAAGAGGGAGAGAACCTGAGCAAGAAAAGCTTCAGCATCCTCTTGTCTAAAACAGAGCAAACCAATAGACTTGTCGCCGGTAGGATCCGAGATAAGAACGAATTCGTTGTTGGTGTTACTGACAGTAAACACCGACGTGCCAGCTAGAGCTTTAGCAACGAGAGATGGATTCAACGTCGTCGTTGTCGTCGTCGGTGTTCCAGACTTGGATTGCGAGACGGAGGCGAACGGTGGCGGAGAGAAACGTCGAGAAGCTAGGGTTTCGGCGAAACGTTTGGTGTCTTCGATTCGGGCGGAGAGGTCTGAGCTGAGACGTGTACAGTGGTGGTGAAGGAAAGAGGAGAAGGAGAGGAACGGATTGGGTTTTACTGATGACTCCATTTTCGATTCGCAGAAACAGAATTGAACAAAAAAAATTAACTCTGCTGAAGTTAACACTTTACTTAGGAAGAAGAGAGAGTGAAGAAAAGGGCTCAGAGTCACCTTCTGGGTTTTTATTTGGGCTTCTTATTCGGCCTTTCGATATTATTTTAAGGTTAAAAGTAACAAAACCTTAATGAATGAGATTAGTGGCCTTGATTAGCTTTTTCTTTTTAAGATGGCCTTATTATTATATTAACACATATGAAGGCCAATTCTCACAAAAAAAAAAAGCTATTTTCTCTTTTCAACTTCCACACCACTCTAAATACATGACTTACAAAAAGAGCTTTGTCACTTCAAATACATGTTAAGAGATAACATTCTTCCTAGATAACACTCCAAATACATTTTTTTCTCTATATATAAAAAAAAAACTAGATCAAGAAAACAAATCAAAACATAATTGTTAGAACTCAATAAGCGAAAAAATAATAATATGAGGAACATTACTACTATAACCCGAACAGTGTTACTGCTTGTCATTACAATTTTCATGGTGATTGCGTATCATGGAGAAGCCATAGCATGTCCGCAGGTAAATATGTACTTGGCACAATGTTTGCCTTATCTCAAAGCTGGAGGAACTCCTCCTGCAATGTGCTGCAACGGACTTAATAGTCTAAAAGCTGCTGCTCCTGCGAAATCCGATAGACAAGTAGCTTGCAATTGCTTGAAGAGTGTAGCTAATACAATCCCTGGTATTAATGATGATTATGCCAAACAACTCCCTGCTAAATGTGGTGTTAATTTGGGGGTCCCTTTCTCTAAGACCGTGGACTGTAACAGGTACTAGGCAGGCATATTTTTCTATTTCTTTATTGCCGAGACATGTGTAATTGTGAGAGCTTCTAAGTTCTAACTAATCGACCTATCTTTTACATGTTCTGTGAACAGCATAAACTGAAAAGAAGATTGACTACCAACGGCCATGCAGATACAATAAAGTGGATATACTAAGCACCAATGCACCATTGAACAAATTAAATGGATACTCAGTATTTTATCTTCCAATCATATAGTTTATAGATGTAAATCATATAGTTCTTGGCAAATAAAATGTGTATTTCCATATTTACATGTTTTTTTTTCCTACTCACAGCCTCTTAAAACGCAGCTCCCGAAAGTTTCTGAAATTTACCGTACTAAAAAAAATCCATGCTGATAGATCCAAGAAAATTTACTGGATTACTTTAGTAGTAATAAATATGATCATCCGCATTTGCATATAAAACGTTTTACATTTGTTTGACATACATGATTGAACCAAAGCAGTTTTCTAGTAAGAAATTAACCGATTGTGTTAAAAGTGCAAAGGTAGAAATAAAAATGTACTCATCATACTGAACAAACATTGGATACAAGGGAAACTATTATTCTTGGAAATACCTGAAAGATGGGAAATTGTAATTTCAGTATTGAATGACGCCCAAACTCTTCAACCAAGGGAGCATCTCCTCCAATCCTTCCTTAAGGCTTCGAGGGTTATAACCAAGTTCTAGCTTAGCCTTGTCACAAGAGTATGCCCACTGATGTCTCAGCACTGTCACTGTCTGTTCATTAACAATTACTAGGACTTATAAGATTATTCTATACCAAATGAGATAATCTATAATATGTTGGCAAGTAATTGAAACTCACCGGAGGACTAATAAGTGGAAGCTTTCCTGTAACCCGAGAGATTAGAACAGATACCCATCCGTATGCGTTGATAGCCCATAATGGAATGCTAAAGTTTGGCTTCTTGGTTCCAGTAATCAGTGCAGCCATATCAAATACAAGCTTGAAAGAAGCATTTTCCCCAGTGAGTAAGTATCTCTCACCAAGCCTACCTTTTTCCATTGCAGCAATCTGACCCTCCACAACATCATCAACATGGCTGAAGGAGTATCTATCATTCCCAGAGCCAATATATCCAGGTAATCTCCCGTTAAAGCGTTCGATTAACTAGAACAACAACATTTTGGTTAGTCTAACTATGACTTGTAATTAAAGGAAAAAAAAGGAGCAGAATGAAGAATTATACCAATCTAGCAACCATATTGCCTGTAGTGAGCTTGCCTGGACCATAGATAACACCAGGATACAGCAAAATTATGGGAAGACCTTCAGAAGCAGCATTCAAAGCAATCTTATCAGCAGTAGCCTTGGATCTCTCATACTCCGTGCAGAAAAATTTCTCACTATGAACCTTATCACAAGACCAGATCAAATTAGAATCGAATCAAATCAAATCAAACTAAAACACACAAGGAACAAAATAATGAAATCAGAGTTAACATACTTGAGTCTCATCAGCAACAGATCCATCAGTAGACCCAAGAGCGAAGAAGGAAGAAGTGTAGATAACCTTTTGCACGGTCTTCGTCTCCTTAACTGCTTCCAAGACGTTCTTCAGTCCACCAACGTTGACCTACGCTTCAAAATCACCACCACAACTCATGATCTCTCCGAAATGCACTCGCAATAGACGTTAAAAACGTGTAACGAAAAGCAAGCTTACCGAGACGAATCGAGATGGATCAGGAAGCCAAGGCTCAACTAAAGCCGCAGCGTGGAAAACAATATCGCAACCGGAGCAAGCATCCGCTAGTGAACGGTACTCCGTTACGTCTCCGTAAGCGAGCTCGATTTCTGGAGGTAGATCGGAGAGGTCGCTGGTGCGACGGACTAAGGCGCGTATAGAGTGGCCGCGACGGAGGAGAGCGTGGCAGAGTCGTGCGCCTAAGTAACCAGTAGAGCCGGTGACCAGTATTTTCATATTTTTTTTTTTAATCTTTTTGGAAAACACATTTTACATAAAAATCTATATGACGCTTTTATACCCAACACCACACGTATTAAGTAAAAATAGTAAAAAATAAAAAAGGAAGGTTTTGGTTGTATAATTAAAAGCACATAAAAATAAATTAAATAAAGCTCTCTGTCTCTCTATCTATCTTTTATCTTCCACGATTTGCTTTCTCCGGCGGAAGAAATCGAAATCGAATCTTCTTCTTTATAAGTGTGTGTAGGCCTGATTTGAAGCAGAGGAGAGAGTGTTGTTGTTAGTATTAGTATTAGTAGTGAGTTAAATCGGAAACTGAGAGAATGGTGGGATGACGGCGGAGTGGAGATGGCGAGGGGAGGAGGAGAATGGATCGCCACCGGAGGAGGAGGAGGAGGAGGAGCTGGAGTTCTCTCTTTCAAAAGAATCACTCTACTCGTTTGCTTTTTCAACATTCTCATCGCTCTCTTTGTTCTTCGCTTTCTCTATTCTTCTTCTCTCCACATCTATTCCAACAACGATTACGGTGCGTCTTCTGATTATGTTCTTTCTCCGATTGATTCGTCATCATGATGATTTTAGTCGTACTATCTGATGCAGAGCTCTTGTGTTTTGTTCTTTTTATCCAGTTGTTAAGTACACAGCAGATGAGATTAGGAAAATGGAGGAATCTATTCGGATTCGAAGATCAAAAGAACCTACCGAGCTTGTTCAATTGGTATAGTCTACTACTGAAAAAGTTTCTATTTTCCTCAGATAGATGATGAATTTGATTGATTTCTCATTATGTTTCCATTGCTCTCTACGAAACCATTAATTTTATAGGTGAAGAAGCTGAAACATGAGGTCGCCGTTGCACAATCAAATACTGAACTGTCTCCTAATGTTAAACACAAACTAGTTGATGAGATCCTGCAGCGTTTGAAAAGCTTAGAGGAGAAGTCGAATGTTACTCAACTCAGAGGTTTGTGCTATTCCCCTGTATAAGAGAAAGGGATCTTTCTGTTTTTGCTACTATACTTTCAGAATCAGTGTCAAATATATAAGTCGTTTATTTTCAAACTGCCACTAACTTACAATTTATGACTTTTTCTGATCAATTATCTGCTAAGGATCTGTCATCTTCCTAAATTTGATTGTAATTTGTCTTATTACCTGTGTGAAAGATGTGGTCGATATCAGGAACTCAGTTTAGTAAACCATTTATGTGGAAGTGGAATATAGCTCAATCTTTTCTATGTTCTTTAGATTTAGCTTAACTTAACATTTTCTATTTTGTCATGATATCCACCTTGTGAAGAAATTATATATGTCATTATATTCACTCTTACAATTTATTGATGTACTTACAAGGCTAATGAGCCATATGTGTTAAATTCATAGTTATTTACAATAAGGTGGACGGTAGGAATGGGTTAATTTGTTTTGTTAAAGAAATGGCGAAGTCCTAACTCCTAAAAAAGTAGACTTTGAGACACTGGATTGCTTTTTGATGCTTCAAATTGAGTTCTAAATAGCTATGTTTTCCCTTGTGGTGTTAGTAATATATGTTGACTTGTTCCTGTTATCTCATTACCATAGTTATCATTTGGCACATTCATGTCATCCCTGTATTGAACCTTAATACCTTATTATTTTCATTTGGCCAACAGAAACTGTAGAATTGTGGCGCAGTGAGAAGCTGAAGGAAGTTAAAGAGATGATTCAAGAACAAAATGGGGTAAACTCCACCCTCATATTGGAGGAAGCAGGTATTTTCCTTTAGATTACTGATTTTCTCAACTTGAGCTAAGATTCATTTTATGAGATCCTCCGGATACTCTATCATTGTATTTTATAATTAGAGGGAAAATTCTTTTGTTCTGTAAATATCTAGGGATGCTTGTAAGAGCTTTGGAGATGGAGTGGGATGTGCTGTCTGAAGAGATCGGTTTCTGGTTACCTGCTGAGGTTACCAATGAAGAACACGATGATAAACCTGAAGGAGAGGAAGAGCCTGGTAATATTTCTTATAAAAAATTTGTACTTTCCTGATCTCTGCTTTTTGGGTGGAAAAGTGTGCTGACACTGGCGGATTCAAAACTCATGAGGTTGCACTTTTTTTCTTACAGAGGAGATATTAGCAGGCAGACCAGTGCCAGCTGTATGCAATGCAGAGCTTCACACAGATTATGGTGGTGCTGCAGTGAGATGGGGACTTACACATCATAAAGAGAGTGCAGCTCATTGTTGCCAGGCTTGCTTAGACCAGGCAAGGCGTGCAAAACCTGGAGAAACGAGATGCAACATTTGGGTTTATTGCCCATCTGAGTTTGGTTGCTTCTCTCCAGATATTTATGAGCATAAGCATCAGGAATGTTGGCTTAAATACGTAAGAGCTTACCTCGTTCACTTACTACTGTATACCCAGTTCTCAGTTTCCTTGAGATATTACTCGTCCATGTTGGATTGAAAGCTTGTCTGATACAAATCATGTCTCTATGTGAATTGCAGGCAGAGAAGCCAAAACAGAATTTTAAAGACAGATATTCGGAGACATACAGAAACAACCACCCAAAAGCGCCTTCTATAGTTCCATGGGTTTCAGGTGTTGTAACGGCTGCTTGAGCAAAACCCATGTGGACAGATTGATGGGACAAATAGGAGTTAGTTTTTGTTTTTTCTCAGTTGTGTAACCATTTTGAGAGTCTTGGAACTTGGAGTAACGTACCAAAGGTGCTAACATCTTTGGCCATATGTATACGTACGAGAATATAATGTTTTGTTGTTTTTGTTGATCGTGTTTAAAACACTTGTGGCTTACCAGAAAAAAACACATGGTCCAAGTTGATATGGTTTGAGAAATCATGTTTTTTGTGTCCAAGCTTGTTCGATTTTCTTATTATAGATGAAAAGCTATTTATAAACATCGATCAAATGACTGTCTCCAGTTTCTGACAATGAGTTATGATGAGGTACAATATCAGAGTCAGGTTGTATACAACACAATCTAAACAGAGCGACTTGATTATTAGGAGAATATATTTGTTAGCTTTCTTGTGATTTAGTTAGGGTCAAATGCTTATGATGTCTGGTCTGTAAAGTCTGTTACGTTATATAGAACATGACATTACAATTTATATTAATGAATAATGAATGAATTAAAATAGGAACTAGAAAAACGGAGGGAAAAGAGAAAAAGAGAGGTGTTCATCATCTTTTTCTAATCCAGTGTGTACCTCTCTTTTCTTGTCTAAAAATAAACTTCTTAATCCAAAAATCAATAACATTCCCTTCTACTTTCTTCGGTTTTTCCTTTTCCTCTTGTAAGCTCTCTTCATTGATTGTTTTCTTCTGGTGGCCATCTTCGTTCAATCGTTTCTCTTGTAAGTTTTGCTTTCTAGGCATCCTCCAATGGAGGATTTAAAGACAACAGAAGCAGTATCTCTTCCGGAAGATTCTAGTGGGACCTCAAATGTTAGTGATAATGGTGAAATTGTAAGGCCTGACGAGTTGGAGCAACCTCAAGCAATACCAACAATACTCGAAAACAATGAAGCTATTCAACAATCATCTCAATGTGAAGAGTCAACAGAAAATGGGAAAACTTATGTGGATGACACTTTTTTACCCTCAACTATATCAAACTCTCAAGTAGAAGAAACACAAGATTCTCAAACTACTTCTGCTCTTGCTTCTCCCTCTGTTGATATTGTTCTGCCTCGCGTGAACACCAAGTATGGAGCAGAGCGCCCAACAAGAAATGGATTGTCTCCAAGATCTCTGTCCCCAAGATGCATTGGATCTCCAAGAGCGCTCCTGTCTCCGAGGTTTTCAGGATCAACATCACCACTGAGCAATGGAACACCAAGAAGTATGGATTCTTATAGAGACTCAATTGATACAGCATCACCTTTTGAATCTGTTAAAGAAGCCGTCTCAAAATTTGGCGGAATTACTGATTGGAAAGCACATAGAATGCAAGTATTAGAGGTACATTTACTTGTGTCTGTATATACATATCTGGCTTCTTTGCCTTTATAGTGACCTAGAGTTGTACTCACTGTTTTTGGTTGCAGCGACGCAAGTTTGTGGAACAAGAGCTCGACAAGATCCAGGACGAGATTCCTGAATACAAAAAGAAATCAGAGATGGTCGAGATGTCAAAAATGCAAGCGGTTGAGGAGCTAGAGAGCACAAAGAGACTCATAGAAGAATTGAAGCTTAATCTTGACAAAGCCGAAACAGAAGAACGACAGGCAAAACAGGACTCTGAGCTTGCCAAGATGAGAGTTGAAGAGATGGAACAAGGAATTGCTGATGAAGCTAGTGTTGCAGCTAAAGCACAGCTTGAAGTGGCTAAGGCAAGACATACATCCGCGATTTCAGAATTGGAATCTGTCAAGGAAGAGCTACAAAATATGCAAAAGGAGTATGATGCTTTGGTGAAAGAAAAAGAGTTGGCTGTGAAGGAAGCCAAAGAAGCGGTCCTTGCTTCTAAAGAAGTTGAGAAGAAAGTTGAAGAACTCACTATAGAGTTGATAGCTACAAAAGAATCACTGGAATGTGCGCATTCTTCTCATTTGGAGGCGGAAGAACTCAAGTTTGGAGCAGCCATGCTGCGTGATCAGGAGACTCATCGGTGGGAGAAAGAGCTAAAGCAGGCAGAAGAGGAACTCCAAAGACTTAAGCAGCATATAGTTTCTACGAAGGAACTAAAAGTGAAACTTGAATTTGCTTCAGCCTTGCTGCTTGATTTGAAGAAAGAATTGTCAGATCATATGGAATCATCCCAGTTGAAGGAGGAAACAGGTTCCTCGGTAGCAAACAGTGAGATTTTATCACAGGAGAAAACCAATACAGATATACAAAAGGCTGTTGCTTCTGCAAAGAAGGAACTCGAAGAAGTGAATGCAAATGTAGAGAAAGCAACTTCTGAAGTGAATAGCTTAAAGGTAGCATCCTCTTCCTTGAGACTGGAAATTGAGAAAGAGAAATCAGCACTTGACTCAATCAAACAAAGAGAAGGGATGGCATCAATAACGGTTGCTTCTCTAGACGCTGAGATAGACATAACGAGGTCCGAAATAGCTTTGGTTGAGTCGAAGGAAAAAGAAGCCAGAGAAGAAATGGTGGAGCTACCAAAGCAACTGCTACAAGCAAGTCAAGAGGCTGAGGAAGCCAAATCATTCGCTGAACTTGCTCGTGAAGAACTAAGAAAGTCTCAAGAAGAAGCAGAGCACGCAAAGGCTGGAGCCAGTACAATGGAGAGCAGATTAATTGCAGCGCAGAAAGAAATTGAGGCTATTAAAGCTTCAGAGAGGCTGGCTTTAGCTGCCATCAAGGCCTTGCAAGAGAGTGAATCTAGTTCAAAGGACAATGCTGTTGATTCTCCGAGAACCGTAACACTGACAATAGAGGAGTACTATGAGCTTAGCAAGCGTGCTCATGAGGCTGAAGAAGAAGCCAACGCAAGAGTTGCAGCAGCGGTTTCTGAGATGGAGGAAGCAAAAGAAACAGAAAAGAGAAACTTGGAGAAGTTGGAAGAAGTAAACAAAGAGATGATTGAAAGAAAGGAAACACTTGCAGGAGCAATGGACAAGGCTGAGAAGGCTAAAGAAGGGAAGTTGGGTGTAGAACAAGAGCTGAGAAAATGGAGGGAAGAACATGAAAAAAAGAGAAAGACTGGCGATAGTGGAGAGAACATAGAAAAAAGTCACGAAAGAAGCATTGAAGGGTCGAAGGAGAAAGAAGCTGATACTAATGAGTCAAACAGAACAGAAACAGATCCAGTCCCACAAGCTACTCCTGGAAAGAAAAAGAAGAAACTTTTCCCAAGATTTTTAATGTTCTTGATGAAGAAGAAGTCACATAAGTGAGTTCGACTGTGAAAACTCTGTAATGTATAAATCTCTACTACAATAGAAGATTTAAAGCTTCCTCAGGTGTAAACATGTCTGAAACCCCACAAGACCAAGGTTTGTTTATGTGATACGAGTTAGTCCAATGAATCAAATAATACACAGTTTTTTTTTTGAATTTAATGTTAAATTATATTCAAAAGAAAATAAACGTTTTACAAAGCTGTTGATAAAACCATTTCAAAAGAATAAACATATGGAATCATAAGATTAAAGCTAGTAAAATCTTGCTGCAAACCAGGCTTGGATGTTTATGTCATCTCCAGTTCTAAGATTGCTTAGCCGATTGCGGACTGTTTTGTCAATGAGCTTGAGTAACCTCGCCTCCGTAACAGGTTGTTCACCATGGCGCCGGGCATTTCTCTCTAACCATANGAAGAAATGGTGGAGCTACCAAAGCAACTGCTACAAGCAAGTCAAGAGGCTGAGGAAGCCAAATCATTCGCTGAACTTGCTCGTGAAGAACTAAGAAAGTCTCAAGAAGAAGCAGAGCACGCAAAGGCTGGAGCCAGTACAATGGAGAGCAGATTAATTGCAGCGCAGAAAGAAATTGAGGCTATTAAAGCTTCAGAGAGGCTGGCATTAGCTGCTATCAAGGCCTTGCAAGAGAGTGAATCTAGTTCAAAGGACAATGCTGTTGATTCTCCGAGAACCGTAACACTGACAATAGAGGAGTACTATGAGCTTAGCAAGCGTGCTCATGAGGCTGAAGAAGAAGCCAACGCAAGAGTTGCAGCAGCGGTTTCTGAGATGGAGGAAGCAAAAGAAACAGAAAAGAGAAACTTGGAGAAGTTGGAAGAAGTAAACAAAGAGATGATTGAAAGAAAGGAAACACTTGCAGGAGCAATGGACAAGGCTGAGAAGGCTAAAGAAGGGAAGTTGGGTGTAGAACAAGAGCTGAGAAAATGGAGGGAAGAACATGAAAAAAAGAGAAAGACTGGCGATAATGAAGTGAACATAGAAAAAAGTCACGAAAG
>NC_025695.1:3801393-3811882 GCF_000633955.1 Camelina sativa | reverse complement strand
TTTTTTTTTTGAATTTAATGTTAAATTATATTCAAAAGAAAATAAACGTTTTACAAAGCTGTTGATAAAACCATTTCAAAAGAATAAACATATGGAATCATAAGATTAAAGCTAGTAAAATCTTGCTGCAAACCAGGCTTGGATGTTTATGTCATCTCCAGTTCTAAGATTGCTTAGCCGATTGCGGACTGTTTTGTCAATGAGCTTGAGTAACCTCGCCTCCGTAACAGGTTGTTCACCATGGCGCCGGGCATTTCTCTCTAACCATAGTGAGTGAAGAGTGGTCTGAAAAGCATAGCCGACGAGAAGTTGTGTGGTCTTGTCAAGCTCTTTGCTTCCGAGTAGAGCCATAATCTCTTTCCAGTCTGTGGTATACTTATGTAGCAAGAGCTTCTTTGCCAGAGCCTCCCACATGCGTTGTGAAAAAGTACACTCAAAAAAGAGATGTGCAGTTGTTTCCATCGAGTTGCTGCAGAGTACACAGTTGGTATTAGCCCCTGAATTCCATCTCTGCAATTTGTCTCCTGTGGTGAGCCTGTTTTTTACCACAAGCCAATTGAGAAAAGCAAACTTCGGTGTAGCATAAGGTGACCAGATCACTTTGTAGCCCTCAAAAGTTGGATGGGGAGACCGTATGAAAAACCAAGTGTCTTTAGTTACAAACTCTGCGCGGTAGCAATCATTCCTCCCCTTCCAGAGAGCCTTGTCATGAACAACCTCATTTCTAGATAGCTTGTGCTTGAGGATCTCTGCCTCAACTTGGTTTAGCAGAGCTTGTCTATGTCTTCTCTGTCGAGTCATAGTCATGACGTCTGCCATTGTGCTCGAAGAAGCAATTCCGAGAGCAATAATTCCTCTGTTCCCCAGTCGTTCATGAATGCATCCCAAAACACTCCAAAATAATACACAGTTGCTAATTGAAACATGGAAAAAAGTTGAGCACCTTTCTAGCAAAAATTTTCCCAATAACATTCATAGTCCTGTTACTTCGAGTGAATTGGATAAGCTTTCTTCATTCTACAACATCTTTCAATGAAAAAGAAAAACCGAAACGTCTACAATACGATCTTTAAAAGTCAAACCAATGAAACTTAGCAACATCATCAGATGTCTTTTCTCTGAATCTAACAGCGTACTAAGAGCCAGAACATTAAAATTTCACATGGGTTACAGACAGTCTAGAATTCAGATTATGTAAACTTGTGGTCCATCACTTGCCTGTCTCGCCAGTCACCGCTTGCTGGATAAGCTGAAAGAGCTAACCTTCATGGGAGTTGCAATGACCAAAGGCGCTTCAGGTGAACCAGAGATTGCAAAGTTGTCATTCATGAAGCGACTGTCCACGATAGATTCATTTCGAAGGACTATCTTGTAGCAGTAGCATTTCTTCAGCCCTTCCTGCTCATTGTAGCATTCATGAGATTTATTCTTCACTTGCTGAAAGTTCCATATCACACTGAACTTTCCAACAGTTGCTACCACATGACGCTCCTGTTTCCCATCCTCCGTGACCTATACATCAAAGTTTTCACAAAGAAAAGATAGATAAAAAGAGTCAGGATTGAAAAGTGTGCCATAATGAAAAAGACAAAGTACAGTTTGTCCTGCAGCAGCCTAGACATTTTTAACAGAATTCTTCAAGTGAAAAAAAGAAAGAAATCGCATAGACAACTATGGCTTTGGGGTGCACGAAACATTCAGGCATCAATATGTTTGTCTTCCAGAAAAATCTTAGACTTCAATAGTACTTTGAGCAAAACATGAAACATTTCAAGAATGTCAAACATATTGATGCAACTATCAAAATTTCAGGAATGTTACTTTGTCAGCATGAATGCAACTAGAGTTTTGCTTACCCAAGAAAACTGAGCATTGCGGAATTTGTTGTCAGCTCCAGCTAAATGGGCATCAAGAGGTCTCAACTTAAGCAACCTTGGTGCGGCAATCTTATTTCCCATGCGACCCTCGAAGCCGGTCTTTGTTTTGCCACTTTTATCAGTGAAAAGGGTACAAATAACAATCAAATAAGTGTCAGTTGTACCAACTATCCATTTCCCATCGAATGTAGCATCCACATGAGTAACAGGTGCACCAAGTCCAGGGAAAGCCGTCTTTGCCTGCCTCATAGTGTTGCTAGAGTAAAGTCTAATCTTGCCATCAAGAGAGCCAACAACAATTGAGCCATCACCAGTAGTCGCAAAGCACTGAAAGTTAGTCCCTCTAGAAAACTGATGCCCCTGAGCCCAATTCAAGACTGGAGTATTCGCAGTAGCAAGATCCTGAACCATCCCATATCTGTCACGCATATCCCACCTACAAAGCCTATTGTTATCCAAACCAAGAAACGTTGACGCAGACGGGTCCAATTGAGCACCTTTACCATCATTAGTAATATCACTCATAGAGATATCCACACCATCTTTCTCAAACTTCCACTCAGAAATAACCTTCCCGGTCTCAATGTCAAGCTGATGGATACCTCGTGAATGAGGCGTTTGACTCATAGGACTCATGAGCAGCATATTAGTCTCAGCTCTCATGAGAAGAGCCTTCTTGGGGGCAGAGGAGTGAGCTCGACCATAACCAGGCTCAAAGTTAACACAAACACCTTTCCCTTGAATCCCCTGCCTCATGTTCTTAAAAACCTGAATACCAGAATCTCCAACAAGAAAACTATTATCCAAAGCACCTAAAGCTAAGCTATGTATACCCTCACTGGTCGCTTCCTCAAAGGCCTCAGTCAAATCCTGTGTATCTCTCGACGGAGTTGTTGCAGATCCTCCTGGACTTTGAAGCAATATATCATCAGCGTCTTCCCACATTGAATCATCAGCAGCTTCAGGATTAGCCCAACCAATGAAATCTTTCCCATAGATCTTTGCCTTATTGGCTTCATTCATCTCAACCCCATGGTTGTTCTCAAACAAGCAATTGTTAAAACTGCTCACAAAAGCAGAGAAATCTTCTCCGCTTGCGAATTTCATAGCCCAAACAGCTTTAGCAACGAAATCAACACGGCGTTGATCTTTATAAGCCTTCAATTGCATCTCATCAGAGACTTTTTCACGGATCTTGCTTCCGACTTTCAAAACCCACCATTCGTTATCCACATCTCCGTTCACATCGTCGTCGTCTTCATCATCATCTTCATCTCCTTTTTTGTCGGTCTTAACGAAACAGTAAGCAGTCAATTTCTCAGCGGTGACCCATTTGGCTTTGGGTGTGTTCCCATTGATGTATCGGAAAAGGCGAGCTGAGTTCTGGGTAGACGAAGGGGTTTGCGCCGATGGGTATTTCAGTTTCAGGGCTTTGAGTTTTGCCTCGACGTCGTCGAGTGATGAAGATGGAGATTTAGAGCCGCGACCGGAGGAAGAAATGACTAACGTATCGTCCCTGGAGTCTTGGAACTTGTCTTCCTCTTCTTCGGCCTCTCTGCCTTCTTCGTACTCTTCATACTCATCCTCCTCATCTGAGGAACAGATCTCTAGATCTTCATGACTGTGAGCTGCTCCCATATTGAAGAATCCTAGTGGGAAATGAAAAGAGCTAGAGAGAGAGAGAGAGAATCTGGAAACAACGGCAATGAGATTGAAACGAGAGAGTGGGAAACTGAAGAAGAAGACGAAGAGCGCAAGTTCGAATTTTGAAAAATTAGGGTTTTCTCAAACCGGCTATAGCCAGTAAGTACCTGCAGAGTAGTACTATTAAAATACCGGCTACAGCAAGTTGAAACTTCGATGATTTGGTTCGATTCAAATTCAAAATAATTATGCTGGTCCGGTTTTTTAGAGGTACGGTTATGTTTTTTAAAAATATTTGTAGGCGTATAAAACGTTGCCGTTTTACACGGAGTACAATACGTTATCGTTTAGATGAATGATTCATATATTAAGCTTCTGAAAGTATTTACAAGGTACAGAGCCCTTAGACCATCCACAATGGTGTGGGACTTTTTTTGGTCCCCCACATTTAATACTAATATTTTGAGGGTTTCTTATTTTTAGTAGGAGCATTGGTGTGTATTTGGGTTTGGTCCCCCAAATAAAATAATATTATTTTGAAAGTTTAAAGATTAATTATTTAAAGAAAGAAAATACAAAAACATACAATTTAGAAATTAATAACATTAAAAATATAACATAAAAACATCAAAACCAAAACAAACATTTTATTCAACTCATAGAAATTTTAAAATCAAACTTCATTATCCGGAAGATGTCCAAAGTTTGTCCAAATATGCTCAATCAAATCATGTTTTAGTTGATCATGAGCTTGTTTATCCCGAAGTCTTGTTTGACGAGTAATCGTACTGCTGATATTTGAACCCACACCGGCGGCACCAACGGTAAATGTTTGATCCACATGTTCTCCGTGTTGAAATTCAGAAATAATGTTTCGGTAACTGTATGTATGTCGTTCGTCTTCGACAATCATATTATGGAGTATTATGCATGATCTTATTACATTTGCCATTTTGTTTTTATCCCATAAACGAGACGGATTTTTAATAACGGCGAATCTAGCTTGCAAGACTCCAAAGGCACGCTCAACATCTTTNAATCGGCGCCAATCAAGGTTAAATCTCATGTAGTGGGAAGAAGACTAACCTTATTTAGACGGATATCATCGGGAGAGAAGCTCGAACCGCCGGACAAGCTTCGGGTGACAGGGACAGATCGCTTCGGGAGAGAAGATCGAACCGCTGGACGTCTTAGGTATTGAAGATCGGACCGGCTTCGGATGCGACAGAAGATCGGCTTCGTTAATCTGGCAAGATTTTCCGGTGAAAAGAACAGAACGTCGTGGAGGATCGAATCGCCTTCGTGGTCGCCGTCAAGAGGGAGAAGAAAGAACTCGGGATGATTTTGTCTCCCGAATACATTTTTTTTAGACCTAGCTTATTCGAGAACAAATCACACGGCTACACGTGGCGAAGAGGACGGTAAAAAAACGTCCCCAAATAAGAACCGTTTTTCAGATATTGGGCTTTTTTTCATTTAAATTTAAATCCAATAAATATTGGGGACGGGCCAAATCCACGCCATTGTGGATGGTCTTAGTTAGAACAGGTCCAAAAAATTAAGGATCCTAAACAAACTTAGTCGGAGAGAAGAAGTGAAATTGGGGACAGCGGATCCAACCACGCGACTGAAAGGCTGAGACCTAGATCCCAATTATCTCCGGTTTCTTCACTTTCACTGTCTCCTCCGTTGTTAGGGTTTCTCTCAGGTCTATTCCTTGCTCTCTCTCTCTCTCTCGATCTTATTTCTTCTCTTGCAACTGAGATTTATTGCTTGGTTTCCCACATTAATTTGCTTTTGTTGCTGAGAAGATGAATTTGATTTCTGATTTATATATTGAATTCCTCGAAATTGATTCATTGAAAATAGCAACTTGTCTTCTTATTTCTGGGTTTGTTAATAAAATGTATAATAAACTTGGTGAGTTGAGTTTCCTTAATCTGGTTATAAACAATTTGAGATTTACCTTGATTCTTAAAGAACTCAACTTTAGCTCTTTGAGGTGTTAATTTGCAACAGACATGTACATTAGTGTTCAGTTACCATGTCCTGTGATCACCCTTGTTCTATAAAGCTCGTAAAGACTTTAGCTTTTTTTTGTTTTAAGGTGGCTTACATGAGTTTATTGGTCTGATTTTTATCTTTTGCAGGTTCACACTTATGCATTTCATATATACGCTTGTATGTGAAAAGGTTTAGTGGGATATATATATATATATATAATCTGAAGGAAGGAACTCTTCTTCTCTTATCATGGAGACTCTATGGACTCTTTTGTATTTGCTAGAACCTGCACCAGCCACTCTCATTGTCACAGCTGTCACTGTGACTTTTGCTTCCGCTTTCCGTGCACTTAACTATGGCAAAGAGATGGAGAGAAATCGTGACTTCTCCGAAGCTTCCATTACACTAGATAGCTCCCAGGCCTTGATGATCCCAGTTATGAGCTCTTGCAGTTTGCTTCTCATGTTCTATTTGTTCTCTTCTGTTTCTCAGCTCCTCACTGCGTTTACAGCCATTGCTTCTGTTTCATCTCTCTTCTATTGGTTATCGCCGTATGCTGTATATATTAAGACGCAGCTTGGTCTGTCTGATCCCTTCGTCTCACGCTGCTGCTCGAAATCATTTACAAGAATCCAAGGATTGCTACTTGTGGCTTGTGCTGTGACAGTT
Organism: Camelina sativa; assembly: GCF_000633955.1. Taxonomy (NCBI): domain Eukaryota; kingdom Viridiplantae; phylum Streptophyta; class Magnoliopsida; order Brassicales; family Brassicaceae; genus Camelina; species Camelina sativa. The sequence goes on along the minus strand of NC_025695.1, from coordinate 3,805,688 downwards.
GTGGCATGGCTCATCTCTGGCCATTGGGTTCTGAACAATTTGCTTGGGATCTCCATCTGTATTGCGTTTGTCAGCCATGTTCGTCTACCCAATATCAAAATATGTGCTATGCTTCTCGTGTGTCTCTTTGTATATGACATATTCTGGGTTTTCTTCTCTGAAAGATTCTTTGGTGCTAACGTTATGGTAACTGTCGCAACCCAGCAAGCATCAAACCCGGTTCACACAGTAGCTAACAGTTTGAATCTTCCTGGACTGCAATTGATCACTAAGAAACTGGAACTGCCAGTGAAAATTGTGTTTCCTCGGAACCTATTGGGAGGTGTAGTGCCCGGTGTGAGTGCCTCAGATTTCATGATGCTTGGTCTTGGTGACATGGTACATACTAAACCCTTCTTTAGATTTTCAGATTGGCGTGTCTTTATTTGTGTACCAACTGTAAGAAATGTTCTCCATCATATTACAGTGACCAGAAAGGAAAAATAATCCATTGATTTATTATATTGTTCCAGGCTATCCCAGCAATGCTTTTGGCTTTGATCCTCTGTTTTGACCATCGAAAAACTAGAGACGTGGTGAATCTTTTCGATCTAAAATCTTCCAAGGGGCACAAATACATATGGTATGCACTTCCTGGATACGCCATTGGCCTGGTGGCGGCTCTAGCAGCAGGTGTATTGACTCATTCACCTCAACCAGCTCTACTTTATCTGGTAATATATCTCCATCTTTTGAACTTCTTTGTTCCTCTGGTGTTACATGAAAAGTATATATTCTACATGCATCTGTGCACAACAGATTATCAGGACTTGATTTAACCGAAAGTTTGTTGATAGTACATTTCTAGTTCCAATCCAATGTTTGTCCTAAGAAGTCATTTTTGTATATTTTTATGAGCTCAATTAGTGTGAAGTGAGTGTGTGATGTATAACCTGTTTTCGATGTGGGGTATATACAGGTACCATCGACATTAGGACCGGTGATCTTCATGTCTTGGCGGAGAAAGGATCTTGCGGAGCTGTGGGAAGGTCCTGCGTCATCCAATCCCACTGAGAAATCTCATGAAATAGAGATATGAGTTTATATATCAATCAAAGATTATTCAGAAACCTAAACATAAAAATAAAAATAAAAATAAAAAAAAAAACATAAAACAAAGACGTTTAGTAGGAATGATATCAGATCAAGAGTTCTTGTATTCTTAAGTTGACAAAAAAAATCAAAACAAAAAAAGGAATTGGTCGACCAGAGAGTGATGTTTTATGTCCCCTCATTTGTTTGCGTTACACATATCTTACATACAACCAAAATATTCAAAGGAAGAAAAATATAACATTCAAGTTCTTTCTTCAAAAGTTATCCTTTTCTTATTATTAGAGGTGTTAATGTTGAGCTTAATATTTAAATTATGTCAAGGTTTAAGTGTGTATACCAATTACACAAATTTAGTATAATTTATTTTTCCACTAAATTCTTAAAACTTTTCAATTTCTCTATAAAACTAAAACCCACTAAGATTAATTAACAATAAACCAACAAAATATAGATAAATATACAAAACACTATACATGTGTTTGTATCGTATTTGAAACCAATTGTCTAAGAAACGTAGTGAAGAAATCTGTATAAGATATACATATTAGACCCTCTATAGAACAGTAGAAGTGTATCATGAAGTTTATAACACTTGCCAAAAATTAACAAAAGGAAGAAACATTTAAAAGTTCAACTGTTCTTGTCTTCACCGGATAAGGCCATCATTAATGGGAGAACACCAAGGGTGTTCTAAGCCCAAAAAAATTATAAAAATAATGAATAGTGGCTTAGAACACTTTTTTTAGTTCTTAATGTATAACTGATTTAAGCCCAGTTCTTATTTGACGTGGCTTCATGTGATTGGACGAGATTTTTTGGAAAAAAAAAATATTTTATTTATATAAGTAAGCAATTTAAATGTTAATTTATAAGTTTTTATAATTGTAATATGTTTAAGAATATTATATTAATTTATAAGTATATAATTGCTTTTATATAAGTATGCAATTTAAATGTTAATTTATAAGTTTTTATAATTGTAATATGTTTAAGAATATTATATTAATTTATAAGTATACAATTGTTTTTATATAAGTAAGCAATTTAAATGTTATTTTATAAGTTTTTATAATTTGTAAAATGTTTATGAATATTATTTCACTATATCTTTATTCTAAGAACACCATAATTAGTTCTCCCATTTTTTTTACCTATGATCTTAACAACTGACCTAACATTATTTTCACTATATATTTAATCTAAGAACACAAAAAAAATTCTCCGATTAACGATGCCCTAAGGAAGTGGAAGAATGTACCACTAAAAAATTCCGCGTCGGAAGCACTCAGTGATAAAGTGAAACTGACATGCGATTTACATTAAAAATACCAAACTGTCTTGTCCATTTCTACGGACATTGCTAGTTAATGGAAGCCAGCTACATGTATCTCGCCTTTCTCCTTTGACTTTTTCATTTTCTTGAGTTCTTCTCTTCAATACGAGATGCGTCTATGAGTTTTGCACATATATTAGTCGCTGATCAAATCAGCCATTATCTTATTCAGCACTAAAATGTCTAGATTCAAGAATGTATACAAGTTCTAGATTGGTCGACCCATCTCTACACCGTCCACATTTCCATAAGAATTCTTTGTTCAAACAAATATATACTTTAATTTATCTGAACGAAACGGAACATGATCAAGCTCCACAATCTTAAACAAAACTGAAGAATTTAGGGGATCTAACGTTTATTTAGGTTTGAGACTTCTCATAACTATATACTGTATGTCTGTATCACATGTTTTTTTAATCTTTTGGCAACAAAAGAACTATAATTCTTTTGGTTAGGCATTTTGTTTTAATTAGTTACAAACTCTCTCATTTTTTATGAAATTCACATTCATATAAAAATAATGAAAGTTTGGATCATAACTAAAATCTTGGTCAGCTATAGCAAGCGTGAGGTATTAGCTAGTGTTTTTAATTTTACTTTAAACTTGATGTAATACATATATAGTGCTATTAGATAAAAATTGTGTGGACAAAGCGAATTCGAGTTTTGGTAAAGGAAAGAAATGGTCGTATGTGTCAACACTACGTGCCACTTTTCATGCAATAACATGCAAATTAGGTCAGCCATTTGGAATAAAATACTAAAGTTTTCACTATGATAAGAGTAAACGGGAAGGCACAATAGACCACTATACCAAGCTTTAATCTGCTTCCACCTCATCATGGGACCAATCAATACACAAATCGTAAAATATAGGTGTGTATATATATTCCAACCACTCCAATATAAGTGTCTCTGATCGCGACTTCGTACTATATATATAAGCGATATACAGAGTGAAGCTGCGTAATTAAACTGATTATCATACTAACAAGACGTAAGATAGACAATAATAAGATGACTAGGGCGAATATAGTGAGCGTGATTCTGTTGATGCATGCCATTGTTGGGTTTCCATTTCATGCGAGAGGCTTAAGTATGACTTACTACATGATGAACTGCCCTTTCGCCGAACAGATTGTGAAGAACAGTGTTAACAATGCTCTTCGAGCCGATCCAACATTAGCCGCAGGTCTTATCCGTATGTTGTTCCACGACTGTTTCATTGAGGTAACGTTCTTTCTCTCCATATTCTCATCAATCGTGTGTTTTACGTTAATTTTTTTTTTTGGAGAACTTAAGTTTCCTTTTGTCCTATTAAGGGATGTGACGCGTCGATTCTGCTAGATTCAACAAAAGATAACACCGCGGAAAAGGATTCGCCTGCGAATCTGAGTCTACGTGGCTACGAGATCATAGATGATGCAAAAGAAAAANATTTACCTCTATAAAGGAAAATAAGTGGAACTTTTAGCTCAAATTTTTTTTAGAATGAGAATAATTTTTTTAATTGTTTTATTAGTTTCATATTATATATATATATATATATATATGTTGGTTATTCTTATTGTTTAAATACAATTAAATTGTGGATAAATTTGTTCACCATATAAAAGAATTCAAGACATTGAATGCTCTAGAATCTGTTTTGGTTTTAACTTGTGGAAAATAATATAGGAGCACATACCCTAGGAGTTGCACGATGCTCCTCCTTCAAGGCTAGACTTACCGTCCCAGACTCTTCAATGGACTCGACTTTTGCAAACAGTCTTTCCAAAACTTGCAGTGCGGGTGACAATGCAGAGCAACCCTTTGATGCGACCCGCAACGATTTCGACAATGCTTACTTCAATGCACTCCAGAG
>NC_025695.1:3777684-3799989 GCF_000633955.1 Camelina sativa | reverse complement strand
CACATACCCTAGGAGTTGCACGATGCTCCTCCTTCAAGGCTAGACTTACCGTCCCAGACTCTTCAATGGACTCGACTTTTGCAAACAGTCTTTCCAAAACTTGCAGTGCGGGTGACAATGCAGAGCAACCCTTTGATGCGACCCGCAACGATTTCGACAATGCTTACTTCAATGCACTCCAGAGGAAATCAGGAGTCCTATTTTCGGACCAAACCTTATTCAACACTCCAAGGACCAGGAATATCGTTAATGGCTATGCTTTTAACCAAGCCAGATTCTTCTTTGATTTCCAACAGGCCATGCGCAAAATGAGCAATCTTGATGTTAAACTTGGCTCTCAAGGTGAAATCCGTCAAAATTGTCGGAGCATTAACTAGCCTAGGCCATATATATACCTATGATTTATGTATTGATCATGCTCCCACTTTTAACTATATCTCCTCTATCATATATATGAATCATGAATCTTCTATATCCTCCCATGTAAAATTTGTGTACCTTTCGTAATATGCTGTTGTATACTTATTGATTGTGGGTTTCAGATATCCATCGAAGCATAATACTTGGTGATCGTGTATTTAATTTAGGTTTATGAGCTGTTATCTCACAAGAATTGAGAATAGTAAATTATGGTTTGTATATATGTATCTAAAAGAGTAATAAAAGTGTATCTATCTATCTATAAGAGTAAAATAAGTGAATATATACATTACCTACATTTCACATGGGACCGTATCCAAGACCAAAGTCTCTAATCTCGGTTGAACAAATCTCCGGATGTATAAATCAAAAGATAACACAGAACGGGTCCTTAAAATGTCTAAAATTTGATATAAATGTGTAATATGTTAAACTCATGTAGCGAATAAACAGAAGACGAGACCTGACGTAGGGGAGGCAAGAACAGTTAATGAGATACAAATGTGAATCAAGAAGTTACAACAATCGTCAAGTAACTTTAATGACATGTGTTTGGGTTTTAGCTTTCAACAACATTCAAATCCCTTTTCATTTAACACTTACAAACCCAATCTGATCCTCATGTATTCACTTAAGAACCAATAATAATATGCAGAAGGAGAAACTAAAACCCTTAATAAATACACCCAAAAAGAAAAAGAAAAAAAAGACAGAGAAAGCATCCGTGTTCGAATCCTATCTTGGACCCGAGGGGTATTCGTTTTCGATCTGGGAAGTGGAATCGCCAATGATCCAGCCAGATACGGCTGGATGATGGGTTGGGTAGTTGAAATCTTGTCTGAACATTTCCTCCTTTTGCCATTCTTCCCATCTCTCAGCTAAACCATCTCCTTCAAGCATTCTTACAACTTCAGACATCTTGGGTCTTTCCATTGGTGAACTCTGAGTGCAGAGCAGAGCCACTTGGATTAGTTGCTCCACTTCTTCGTCTATGTAATTACCCTGAAGATCGACATCTACTAGTGCTTCCAACTTCTTCTCTTTTAACAACCCTTTCACCTGTTGTATGGTACCAAACAAACACCCCTAATTAACACAAACAGAGAAGCAACACACATCATAGAAGTATGCAAGTGGGAAACAAATATGTTTATATACCCAGTCTAGTAGCATGACATCATCGTCATTGGCAAGGCGAGCAAGATCAAAAGCCCTTTGTCCAGTGATGAGCTCAAGAAGCATGACTCCATACCCGAACACATCGGTTTTCTCTGATGATTTCCCTGTAGAAAGGTACTCAGGGGCAATATGACCAATTGTACCACGCACTGCAGTTGTCACGTGTGTGTCTTTGTAGTCCATGAGTTTTGCGAGTCCAAAGTCCCCAACCACTGCTTCAAACTCTTCGTCCAACAATATATTTGCAGCTTTCACATCTCGATGAATGATCTTTGGGTCGCAATGATCATGTAAATATGCAAGCCCCCTTGCTGATCCCAACGCAATACGCTGTCTCTTTGGCCAATCAAGTGGTGGCTGGGACTCAGGCCGTTCTACAGAGAAGATAAAACATAAGATTACTACATATTTAACGATCAACTTGAAACCAGTTTCCCTTGTCAGTCAACTTAGCAGAGCTATATCTAATATGGTAAGCCCAACTAAGAATAGAGCATTCCTAAGGATGGGTAGGTTAAAAAAACAACATTGCAAAGATATATTGCAGTAATTGGGAGACAAAGAAAAGAGCACAGGATGAGAGATACCTCTTAAACAAGAGGCAACACTTCCATTGGCCATGTAGGGATAAACAAGTAATCTTTCGGTTGGAGTCATGCAAAATCCACGAAGCCGAAGCAAGTTTCTATGAACCGCCATACTGATCATCTCAACCTCAGTTTGGAACTGCAGTTCACCACCTTGGGTACGCTCCTCTTTCAGCCTTTTAACCGCCACTAAAGTACCATCAGCTAGCCGTCCTTTATAAACTTTACCAAAACCACCTCTACCCAATATGTTCTTGTTGCTAAAATTATCTGAAGCAACTTGTAGTTCACGCAATGAAAACCGCTTGAGTTGTCCTAAATGAACCTCTGGGTCCTCTTCAGCTGCAAAACACGGTAAGAAAAAAAATCAGCCATTGATGTCTCAATAAGAGAACAGGCAAAGCAAGTTTCGCTAACCTGGTACATCAAAGAAGTGGTCCTGTGGTTTCTTCCTTCTCCACCAAGCAAGTGCAATGGCCGGAACAGCAAATAGAAGTGCAGCACCAGCAGCAACTCCTCCCGCAATTGCTCCAGTAATTCTATTACTCCCTGCAAGTATAATATGAAGAATTTCTTTCTTAGTACATACCAGATCGGCCTTATAAGTACCAATTCAAAGACAAAGACATATACAAAATGAAAAACCTGCAGGTGATGGCGGTGTAGGGGAGATAGGAGGCGGTGGGGATGCAGGAAGGGGTTTCAACTTGGTGTTGGCAAAACTGCAGACAACTTTCAAATAATTAATTCATTATTCTCTGACCTCCCCACCAAGATTTAAAATAGGAGAAAGAAGCAAAACCTGATAGGTGTGAAAAGTGAAAAGGAACCGTTAACAGGAATATCTCCAGTGAGAGGATTGTTCGAAAGATCCCTGCATTTCAAGATGATATCATTTTCTGACTTAATGCCAAGACTGGCCAAACAATAATCAGAAACATGACAAAGAAATTTGAGAGAGACAAAGTTATACTCACAGAACTTGCAGCGTCGAGACAGCAGTCAAAGACCTTGGGATTTCTCCAGATAAGCTATTGTTATTGAGACGCCTAATCACCAATAGCAAACGATCATGTCACGAATAAGTGGATACACATGAACCAGTAATGAGTTAATATTGACGAACGTAGAGCAAAAGTATACATTAAAATAGAGGTTGTTCTAAATTCGAATGAGCCTCTTAAGACTACAGATGCGTTCACTCTCTAGATTTACAGAGCACTTACAAAATAATCACACTAACAGATTTAAAACGCTTAAAGCTTAAGGCAGAAGAATATTGTTATCTTTGATAGAACGACATCCTTCCAGAAGCATATAGGTTTCATACAAATTAAGCAAATTAATAAACTTCCATTGACGATCACAAAGGTGACAGACAAGTCCAACCAAACAGACAGTCACTCTGAATTTGGAACATCTTGCTGCTCCAGTGGAATTAAGTGAGTACAAGGATATCTGTAACTATAACGTTCTGATTCCTTTTAAAAATCTCCAGAGCAATAAGATAGATCATATGATACAACATCCTAATCTCCTAGAGAACCAACATGTTTTTCATTTAGTGAAAAAAACTTAGCATCTATTTGGCCACACTACTCTCTGACTCCGGTAAATGTAACAACACATTGTACGAATAGCTTTTTAAGGAACGTATTAAAAGAAGAGAGTTAAATAAGGGAGCATACAAGAAACGGAGTTTCTTAAGCCGGCCGAGAGTTGATGGGATAGGACCGCTTAAATTGTTCAAGTAAAGATCCAAGCTCACCAATTCCGTCAAACTTCCAAGCTGCTCAGGGATTGTCCCAGTAATGTTATTGCTATAAAGCTCCCTGTCATTACACGTCTCTAATATTAATTTCTACTGGAAAAAATATATAACTACTTCACAAATACTATATGATAATGCATAATTATACAGTTATATGGACCATTTTCACATTTTTTTACCCCAATGCACCAAAAGCTAAAAGCCGAGTTTTTTTTAAAGAAGAGAAGACTTACAAATACTGCAAGTTTGGAAGCTGACCAAGTTGCATGACGAGCTGTCCAGATAGATTCGCATTCCCAAGGTCACTGAGCAAAACATAGGAAATTCTGAGTAAATGCGAAGAGCCAAAAACATCATAGGGCTACTAACGAGATAGAGAAAGAAACTTACACACGTGTAACACTATTGTCACTATTGCAAGTAACATGAAACCATGTACATGGAGTAACAAGAGTAGCATCCCAACTTTGAAGCACCTTGTTAGGGTCGGCTAAACTGTTTTTCAATGCACTGAGAGCATCACCTACAATCAACCAAAGCAAAAAAAAGGAAAAATCAAATTACTGTCAAACTTTGCAAACATCAAGGGTTCACAAGGACACAGCATCACTAAATCAGTCGAAACAGAGAAAACAACATTATAACTAAAGAGCAGCAAAACAAGCAGCTTCAAAGCTTAAAAGTGTCCTCCTTTACGCGAGAACAAGTTATCTCAAGGATCCAGTAATGTAATCTTAACCTAATAAAACTACATAAACCAGCCAAATTCGCAGTAGTCAACAAGAATGAAATATAAAAGAGAAATGAGAAAAAAAGGGGGAAACCTTCGGCGTTGCCCGCAGCTCTGAGAACCAAATCCAAAACCAAAATAAGCCAAAAGAAGCCAGGAATCAATCGTCGTTCCATTTATATCCAAGTTGTTCCACAGATTAACAAACAAAACCCTAAAATACTACTTCACCGATATAAGCATCAGAGAAAGATCCCATCATTGTTTTCACACACACCCACAAAAAAAAGAAAGGATCTTTAAATCCCCGATTAAGCCTTACTACCACACAGAAAAGGAAACCCCAAGATGAAGAAATTAGAAGCAGAATTAAGTGAAAACCCCTCAACGCGTATTCACCCGTTGACTTAATTTGAAGAAGAGAGAAAAACCAAATCGAACGAAATAAAAAAAAAACGCAACGCCGAGATCGCTGACCGTTGACTCAAGAGAGAGGAAAACCCAGTTTTGAGAAAACGAAAGAGGAAGAGGAAGGTGAAGAAGAAGATATTGATATTCCTGGAAAAATACTATAAAAAAATAACAGAGAGAGGAGAAACCAAGTTATCGGAGGTAGGAGCAAGGAAGACGAAAATTCGTTGAATAGAAAAAAAAAAAGGAAGAAGATTAAAGACAACAAACAAAACAAAGGTTCTTCTTAATTTTACTGGGTTGGGTTGAGTTGAGTAGCTTGGTCTACAGTGAAAATTAAAGGCAAAAGTAAGAAACGAGAAAACGACAAAGTGATGATGACGTGGAGCATTTTCAAAAGCTTATTTAAGCTAGTCAAAGTCAAAGACGCACGACTTCATTCGGAATCATGTTTGTTATGTTATATGTTCTCTCTTCCCGTATCCATCATCCATCCATGGTTATCATGATACTATGATAGTGATCATCAGACACTTAATTCTTATCGGCCCATCTCAGTTTTCCTTTATTTCTTTCTGGGCTTCTATTGCTTTTTGGGCTTTGGTCAAACTAGTCCATTTCTTTCAAAGTAATGAAACAAAATGGGACCTGTTGAAAATGTTAGGTTTTATGGAGATTTGAAAGAAAAAATATATATATATATATTAGGATAGAAAAGATTGATTTTTCTTTCTTCATTCCATGATATAATTACAAAAAGAAAGAAAAAAAATTGACATTCTTGTTTCATATAAAGAAGGGTACATATATAGGTTACTATCATCAACCAATATAAGAAATTTAAAATAAGTTGAAATAATCACATACGGACATTAAACTGTGTGTGGTTTGCCAGCAATTAAAATACGGACACATTACCTAGTTTTGTCATAAGAAAAACAAAACAAACAACCAGTCACAAGTCACAACACTACACAAGGCCCATAGATTAAAAAACTTCCAAATCTGACAGAGATTGTGTAATAATAACACCTCACAATCGTATCCGTGATGAATCCATCATCATCATATATAAATTATTTCTCAAGATTTTCACTTTTCTCCTTCCTTACCTTTGGCTTTTTTGGCCCTTCACATGCACACCTATTAGTGCCCTTTTCACGACACATCTTGTGTCTGTGTATACATTTTCCTTTTTTTTTTTTTTTTTTTTATTACATCTTAGAGGTAAGGTATCTATCTATTATCTAATTTAATCATTGCGCACACATGCAAATTCTTCTCTCCAACCATCAAAAAGTTATACTTTAGTGTTCTTCTGTTCGTAATCATCTGGGAAGAGCTTCTCTGTTTCTTCATGGGCTATTAAAGTTCCTCTGTTTTTTGGAAAAAAAAAAAAAACAGAATGGAATCGGAGAAGAAGCCCACCACGGTATTGAGCGCCATTACAAGACCATCGTGGGCGTTTCTTCTCCTTGTTTTCACCGTCTTAGCCATTCTCTCTCTCCAAATCTCTTCCAATTCTTTCTTACCTCTCTGGATCCCGACTTCTCCGTATGACCCGGTTACCTGCTCCGGTTTTTTCAACCACGACCCGTCTCCCAACCGGATCGTCATGTCGATCACCGATTTCGGCGGCGTCGGAGATGGTAAAACGTCGAACACGGCTGCTTTCCGTCGCGCCGTAGGGCACCTTGCAGGTTTTGCGGCGGAGGGTGGTGTCCAGCTCAATGTCCCAAAGGGCACGTGGCTCTCTGGAAGCTTCAACCTCACCAGCAATTTCACGCTCTTTCTCGAACACGGCGCTGTGATTTTGGGATCCAAGGTACCATTTTTTAAAATTTATATATACAATTCTATAACACAACATTGATAAAATTTTCGTTTTTTTGTTGTTGTTGTTTGGTTCTGAACAGCTTAAAAAGAGTATTCAATAGGTTAATGTTTTTGTTGAACATTTGATGATTGATCTGTGGTAATTCAGAATTGGGGTTTGTGATTGATTTTTGATTAAATCGTTGGTTCATAAAGTAGCACTATTGATTACGCTAATCACGATCAGTGGTTACAATGGACCCACCATGGTTTGATACACCAAACAAAAGCTATTATTTTTCTGAGTGGAATAGTCTTATAGTGGAAATCTTGTTGATTGTAAATGGGTGGACTAGCTAGTTGAAATCAAGAATCACTGTTTTGTAGGACTTGTTTAAAATGAAGGAATGTGCTTATGTCAATCAATAGTAGCTGTAAATAACATTAAGTAAGTCTGGGGAGAAGTGAAAGAAACCATTTTTTTTATATATAATTAGATTCCAAGAAGAGTTAAGATGTATAGACAACTTTTGTCTGAAGCATGTTCATGTACGAAATAAGATCTAATCAGATTACTTGTGTTGTCCCCTAATTTATATTAAATTATTCCTGATTTTTGCTGTCAAGTTTTGATTTTGTTAAAAATCTTGTCTGCTAGTGTGTATTAGCACATTTTCATGTGTACTAATACAGATACTTTCTCTGTTTCTTTTTCATTTTTAATTCTACGTTGTATTACAATATTGATATGATTATGGTTTTGATAGGACATAGACGAGTGGCCAATAATAGAGCCATTGCCTTCTTATGGAAGAGGGAGAGAGAGACCTGGTGGTAGACACATTAGCCTCATTCATGGAGACAATCTCACTAATGTTGTCATTACAGGTATGTGTTTTGCTGTTTCAACGTCACAAATGTTATTAAATTTGTATCCAACTGCTGGGTTTTATTGAACAATGTGGCCTGCTTTCTTTGCTTTGTTAAGAATATTAATCTCAATGTCTCTCATTCTTTGACATTAATTATAATTCTAGTATCCAGTCCAAATTACAAGTATTTGGTCTTTGCCTAATGCTTCAGCATTGTTGGTAATCTGATAAGCATCAGCAATTAGTATTTACTATTTAGAAACAGAGACAGTTTGAGATAAGGATGATTTCGGATTTTTTTTGGGTCTCACTGTTTTTGGGGTTTTGTGGTTTAGAAAAGTTTGGAGTTCTCTAGAATTAACTTCTTGGCTTTTCGAAAAAAAAAAATGCAGGAGAGAATGGGACAATAGATGGACAGGGGAAAATGTGGTGGGAGTTATGGTGGAACAGAACATTGGTGCATACAAGAGGCCATCTTATTGAAGTCAAGAACTCTCATAACATACTCATCTCTAATCTCACTTTGCTCAATTCTCCTTTCTGGACAATCCATCCTGTTTATTGCAGGTTCGTAGTTACTTCCAATCATGCGTTTATGCTGCTGTGTCACACAAGCGTGCATGGTTCGTTGACCTCTGGAACTTTTGTTTTGCAGTAATGTTGTTATTAGAAATATGACCATCCTTGCTCCGATGAATGCTCCTAACACCGATGGTATAGATCCAGGTACATAATCTCTACTCTGTATTACCCTCTTACCTTGTGTAAATCACCTGCTTAGGCCTTGGTTGTATCAAATGTCAAACTCTGTGTGCGTTTTAGGCGTAAATTAGTATTTGAAACGATCAAAGCCTATCTTATATCTCTGAATAATATTGCAGACTCTAGCACCAATGTCTGCATTGAGGACTGTTACATTCAAAGTGGTGATGACCTTGTAGCTGTAAAGAGCGGTTGGGACCAGTATGGAATGGCTGTGGCACGTTCAAGTTCAAACATTGTAATCCGAAGGATCTCTGGTACTACTCGCACTTGTTCAGGAGTTGGAATAGGAAGTGAGATGTCTGGTGGGATTTTTAACATAACCGTTGAAGATATTCACGTTTGGGATTCTGCGGCTGGGCTCCGTATAAAAACAGATAAAGGAAGAGGCGGGTACATTTCGAATATCACCTTTAATAATGTGTTATTAGAGAAAGTGAAAGTTCCAATCAGATTCAGCAGTGGCTCAAATGATCACTCGGACGACAAATGGGATCCGAAAGCTCTTCCTAGAGTAAAAGGGATTTATATTAGCAATGTTGTGAGTCTGAATTCAAGAAAGGCCCCAATGTTGCTAGGTGTTGAAGGCACGTCGTTTCAAGACATATGTTTGAGAAATGTTACGCTTCTCGGGTTACCGCAGACCGAGAAATGGAAATGCAAGGATGTTTCAGGCTACGCGAGTGGCGTATTTCCTCTGTCATGTCCACAGTTGTTGCAGAAGAAAGGTTCAATACCTCAGTGTGTTCATAGATGAGTTTTTTGAGATTTATTGAGAATTTCCATGTGGTGATAGAAGTGGCCATGAGTTTGAGCAATGTTTTTTTGGGGCAAAGATTCATGGTCACTTTGATAAAAGTCATCTTGGTTATTCCTTTTTAACACGATTTTTTGGTTCTTGCTTTGTGAATCTTGATTCTTTTTATACATACACATTGTGTAACGAAATATACTTTGAATCATTCCATAAAGATTTTGCTTATTCATTATTGTTACCGTCATTGTCATTGTCTTTCCACACACCGTTTGTATTTCACCCACTACAAAAAGAATTGCGTTTAGGTGCATGAAAGCGTCGTCGTTGGTCAGTGAGTTTGTTTTTCGACATAACGTAAAGAGTTATAATCTTGGAACGATTATTTCAATCCATTGTTTTGTGTGTTTAAGAACAGTCAAAATAAATCTCTTTTTGTTATGTAAATTTGATAAATCAACCATTTATAAAATGTTTAGATATTTGAATGAATATATATAGTTAATATAATCATTTTACAATTGGCAATATATTTGATAAATACAATGATGTACATGCAGGCCCGGCTCAAACTTTGCTTAGACCCAGTGCTATTTTCTAAAAAATCTCTAAACATATACAATTTTTTTCAAAAAAAAAAAAGTTACATGTAAATTTTTTTTTTGGATCCTTGGACCCGGTGCTCTAGCACCCCCAGCACATGTCTTAAGCCGGCACTGTGTACATGAACTTTCTGCAAAAAAAGGTTGAGATTACAAACCATATATCCCAAATATTTATGATTTAGGAAAAATCTGTTACTGATGAAATAATAACCATTCATCACTAACGCATAAATCATTATTGGTTACAGAAACATATATTTTGCGAGAAGATAAATTTGTAATCATCTAAAATAATTTAGACGGTCGACAATAATCCCAATGCTACAGTTCATCATATGAGGTTGAAAAATTGTCGGTGGCATTATTTAATTTCACAATTACAACAAGATGATTTCTTTCATTTGTTTATTATAATATGTCAAATACATGTGATTTTCAATCGTAACAGGTTGACCTTAAGGATAAACTTCTCATTTCTGCAAATATGTACGTCTCCCAGTGTCCCATGCATATTGTATTTTCTTCATTTTCGCAAATCACATATAAAAAAGAATCGAATAAAAATGAAATACAAAATCGTAGGTTCGTAACGAGTCTAACGTACACCGCAGAGTGGCCCAAGATCGACCGTACTGGGTAACAATGAAAAGAATACGGCCATATCCTAAAAGCTCAGCCTAATTAAGATTCAGCTTGTTAACAACTGTTATAACTCACTAAATATATTCGTCGTGGTCGAGGAATAGGGTATTAGCTCGATAGACGACACAAGCTTAATCGTGATGCACTTAGTTAAACTTGAAAAGAAAAGCTTCTTATCGCCGGAAACCAACAAAAAAGTTATAAAAATGTAGTGTTTTAATTGATTCACAGGTACATACATGACTAGATTAGCTTTAAAAGATATGTAACCAGGTATATGTCTCCCTCAGATATTATTGAATACAGCTAACTTGTTTTAATGCTAATTGCCTAGGCTATATATATTATTATACTAATTTAGCAGTCGACAAAACTAGATGACCGCAGCGAATATCTATATATAAATTGGTTTTTAGCACGTCCGTAAAACAATAGCAGACAAGAAATTGATTTATCCTTTTGCCCAACACCATGCAAATGTTTGTGTAGCATGTTTAATTATTATTTTTTTTTAAACAACAAATTATTATTATTTGTGTTGTGACGGTCTAATGTAACTAACGCACTAAAATTTTCATATTATATAACATATGCATTCTGATACAAGCTCTCATATAGATTCACAATTCAAGTTTCACCACTTCCAATACATTAATTAGCGAATTGCTAATTAGTCCCATGTATGTAATTCTACACCCTATCGGCCCATATACCTATTTGTTACATGATTCTGTTACATGATGCCTATACATATTTGTTATATGATTCTGTATAAAATAGCAAACCATGCCATATAAAAACACACACACATATATATATATATATATACCTATACATATATACACCTAATTAAGTATATGATATAGATTTGAATGCATGAAAAACGAGAGTTGTATTTGATAGAAGATCAGTATGAGAGTTTAAGGAAGCAAAAGGCTGAAAATGATAGCTAACCGCTAATGATATAAACCTTAAAATCACTAAGGTGTGATATAACAACCTAAGAAGTTAATCCGACACCAAGAAAATCAATGAAAGTAACATTGTTCTTCTCAACATCATTTTCCATAGATGGTCCATCTTCACCTGAAGTCTTGTTATTATCTGGTGTTGCTTCGTGAAATGTGTGATTGTGATGATCCACCAACTCTTTCGACGTTCTCCTCTCAAGAAGAACTTCGTGGCGGACATTAGAGACTGATGAAGATCCAAATTGATCATTTCCAGGGGATGGAACAAAAGAGCAAGGCCAGAGACCGCGTCTCTTATCCTTTTGATACCTCCATAGCCCAAACTGGGATCTATTAAGCCTTGTAACACTAGAACTAGGGCTCAAAACATTATGCCAAGTTTGGCTGAACGTAGAAGTAGCCGTGGAAGATAAGTTTTCGCGTTTGCGTCTAGCCATGATGACATGAAAATGGTTTTTGACGGAGTTGTCGGTCCTCCCAGGGAACAGTCGAGCTATGGACGCCCAACGATTACCCTGGATCCGATGAGCTTTAAGAAGTCTCTCTTCTTCTTCCTCGGTGAAAGGTTTCTTGGTGATGTTTGGATCAAGTTGGTTGTACCATCTCAATCTACAGCTTTTCCCTATGAATCCATATCACTCAGTTATATATAAAACACATAGATCTACTACAAACGATACATACATATATGGGAAATTTATCAAAATATGAATATAGTATTACCTGATCTTCCATAGAGATGTTGAGCAATAAAATTCCAGTTCTTGGGACCATATTGTTCGACGAGTTGCCGGAGATTGTCGTCTTCAACAGGTCTCCAGTGACCTCTCTGGCAACTCGGCTTCTTATTGTCAAAACTGTTGCTTCCTCTAGACATTTCCATGGATGCTATCTCCATCTCCACCTATATCAAACCAAGCAATTGTTGAAGAAAGAGGTATCGATAAAATAGTCTAAGGTGAAATGATAAAAAGGATGAAAAATAATACAAAGAAGAAGAAAAAAAAAAGGAATAAAAAAGAGAGGGTTGGTCTTGGTTCTCTTCTCTTCTCTAGGGTTATGGATGATAAGTCACTTTTATTCTTTTTACAAGACACCCTCATCTTTTATGTAATATAATTATTATACTCATCCAAACAAAAACTCTTTTAAAATACCAAATTTACTTCGTTATACTAGTTCTTACACTATAGATTTGTACGTACTACCAACATGAGCCTAATTACGTACTTATGTACGTTCTCTATACATGCTTATATATCAGACTATTCTCTTTTTTTTTTTCGGTAGAGAATAGTCAGATATAACTCCGGTAAGCAATTTCTAAATACATATTCTAGACTGACTTCGCGATGTATATGCATCTTACGAGGGAAGATATTAACCGTTTTCAAGAAAAGCTAGTGATGTTGATGATTCTGAACTCAAACATCCATACTAGCTACATTAGTTTGCAACCAACTTAAATTGACGATCATTCTTATTATTTTCCAATGCATCCCACCTAATTGTTCGAAGATGCAAGTAGATGTACATCTATTATAAATAAACAAAGGACAAGTGTTGAATATGTATATATAGAAACATGGACACTCATATTTATAGCAGCCATCACCTTTGGTTGCTCTAAATAGACATGTTTACCTCTACAAGTTAAGCAAATAAGCATAATTAATATAATCTTTCTGTTACACTGAGGTGCGGCTGATAAAACATGATCATAGACGGTGTTATTTTAATATCATCCGGTTTGGAGCATGATTAAAGACATATTTTGTTGTGCGTATTTCACTTTGACGAAGTATAGTCAAAATAGGGGGCACACATAATTTAGACGACTTTCTTTATTTTCCCTTCGGAAAACAGAGTTTACTAGTATTCAACTCACGTCTAAACACATCGTCTACGCTCTAACCTGAGAATCGATGAAGATTCAAAACCCAAAATTGAGCCTTTAACTACAGTAGAACTATATGATCACAATAGTTTACAAAATTCTTAGCAAATCTCGACTTCTTTCATTGCCTCTATATATGCTTTCACTTTTTTTCGATTAAGAAAGAAAAACTCTGTAACAGAAGAAGTTATGAACCAATTTGATCAATGTACAACGATTGTTTGGCCTTAATGAAATCTGAGATGGTGGCTGCTTCACCATGCCTGATCACTCTCCCGTTCTCCATATACACAGCTCCATCCGCATACTCGAGCTCCTCTAACCGATGTGTCACCCATAATGCTGTCACATCTCCTGTCTTTGCATTTATCAGATCTTTCACAGCTTTGATCACACCCATCTGCAGAACAAAAAACAAACCCGAGAAAACAATATGCATCGATTCAGAGAAGCTCAACATAAGTTACTCACTTCCAATGTCTACCATACAACAAGATCAAATTAGCTCAACACAATCATCATATTATGCTGAGTTGAAATATTCTAATTACAGAAGGGTAGTCTAACAGTATTACTAGTGTTTTTAACAAGCATTTTGTCTTACCTGGTCAGACTCATCTAGGAAAGTTGTGAGCTCATCCAACAATAGCACTTTGCAAGATTCAGCTAAAGCACCAGCAATGGCAACTCTTTGTTTCTGACCACCACTGAGAGTTTGAATCGGTCTCTGGAAACAATAACAGAACTAAAAAATTTCTTAAATTGAACTAGCAGACATAGAGATATCTTACGGTCATGCAGTTCAGATAAGCCTACCTGCATATAATCACGCATAGCAACTGCATCCAAAGCTTTAATCACTCTAGACTTAACTTCTTCCTGATCCATGTCATGATACTTGCCAAGACCGAAGGCCACATCAGCTTCTACTGTAGGCATAACTACCTGAGATGAAAAAGAAGGTTTCAAATGTGGCCAGAATGAGCGTCATTATCTTAGCAAATCCAGTTGTTACTAACTAATCTGCCTCAGCAGTGGCAACAAATTGATTCTTACAACGTTATTATCAAAACTAGAAACATTGCTTTCTTATCAAACAAATTAAAGGTTTGGATGAAGGCTGTATGTAATAAGGAAAAAAGAAGCTTAACCACAAGGCAACTCAACCATAAAACAAAGATACAAATCAAAGATGGAGATAAAAGTATGATCCTTTACCATCTAAACGAAACAGTAGTCACATTGCAAGAGCAACAAAACTAACCTGATGATCGGGATTCTGAAATACAAAATTCTTTGGTTTCTCCACAAAGACAGTACCGCTGGTCGGATTCACTACACCGGCTAAAATCTGTAGAGTTCGAAGCAGTTTTCATGAAGATTAAACATTGTATCTGGCATTTGTTTAAAATCAGTCTTAGTTACACAGACAAAACAACATCCACAGATTTGACTTCTCCCTGAGTTTTATGCTACACTGTATGATGATACAGAGGACTCTTTAAAGTATATAATCTATAAAACCCACTGATAGTAACCAAGAGTAGCAAACCTAGTCTACACAAGATCAAAGAAGACTTAAGAACATTGACAGTTCATTAACAAAAAGCTTGAGTCTTTGCTCTGCAAATGCAATGATTTAAGGAAAAGAAGAGATGTAGGAAGAGAGAGAGAAAGGAGAAAGACCTTCAAAAGAGTAGATTTCCCACAGCCATTGGGACCAAGAATCATCCACAATTGTCCACAAGGAATTCGAAAGGAGCAATCTCGGAGAATAGGAACAGAGATCCCTTGTCTTGTACTAGCGGAGAAACATAGATTCCGACACTCAACGGCGGCATCATCGGAGAATTTGATTCTGTAACTACCGGAAGAAGAAGAAGAAAAAGAAACACTCGATGATATTGAGCGAAGAGGCAAGAGACGAGGCAAGAGACGAGGAGGTGAGGCTGCAAATAAACAGTGACCATTCATTTCTCTGAAGGAATTTTCAAGAATTCGCCTTTAATTACTTGCAATTGCAGATTTCTTCTTCTTCTTCTTCCTCGCAACACCATAAAAATTACAGCTTTCTTCTTCTTCTTCTTCTTCTTCTTCGTGTAGAGAACGCTCTCTCGCCTGGTTCAATCCCAGCTAATCTGGTTTTCGGTTCGATATATTTCGGTTTGGTTTGGTTTGGTTTGGTTTGATCCGGTCTAACTTTTGTCTAAAATTATATTAAGTTAAACGATTTTTAAATTGTGCCAATTAAATAAATAAAAATTTGTTAAGTTCCGATATTTTTGAAAAATTTCAAAATATCATAGCTTAAAAAATATTATGGAAGATTTTACGCATAATAATAAGTGTCAAGTAAATCATATTTCAAAATTACATAATCAAAAATTTTATTTCGAAACATCAATAAAAATCATTTCTATAACAAAAAAGAAAAATCGCAAAGAAAAATTGAATTTTCGTAAGAATCATGTTTTCTAAAAATTGGAAGCTGATTCTTCTGCCGATCTTGTTGACTTGGCTCCACCCTTTAATTATGTTTTTCTTCTCAAATTTATCGGAACAATTTATTTTGTTGTGTGGTTAATATATACTACGAGTGGTGGATAAGTGACTGCAAAAGAACATAATTAGACAAAAAAAAAATTAAATATCTCCAAGCAGTAGAGATAATATTTATCAATTTTTCGAAACATGAGGTCAAGTACCTTGTTTATCTCTTCTTGTATTTTCATCTGTTTGATTCTAATCCATATTGAAGGTAGAGTAGTATGTTTTTATACAAAATTAATCTATTGTATTACTCTATTCTATAAGCTAAAAAATTGTTATAATTGGTTGATAAAAAATTTAGAGGTGGAAGCAGCTAGAGCACCTCCCCAAGACTGTTGGGATCTCATCACATTTCCTGGAAAATGTGGTTCTCATGGTAAGAAGAAATGCTTTAAAGAAATGGAAGCTAAAATGAAACAACGTTTTCTTCAATGCACATGTAAGAACTTGGAAGATGAACCCAAACCACCTACGGATGAACATGACTGCATTTGTCAAAGAGAGAATCCCTACGACTGTAATGTCCGACCTTAGATATTTTAGAAACATATATCAGCCATCATACTAAAAAGTTATTTGTCGATGAATTAATAGATAAGAAAATTACGTTGGTGTTGACACATTCCAAAACTTCTTTTGTATAATCAATTTCAGTAATGTAAGAATAAATTTTGTTGCTTTTGACTGTTCAAATCCTATATGTCGAAATGTCCTTCAAAAGTCCTTTTACCATCTTTAACTTGTATATTTCCATTTTAAGTTTAAACTCATTTTAGTTGTTTCGTAAATGTTTTTTTTTTCCATTTTTCATTTTTGCATGGAAGTTACGTATATCCGTTGCTTCAAGTTCTAACATTCCAATTGTTCACATGCATAAGACAAAGTAACAATTTTAGACCTTACTGATGATGCCTCTGTATCAATTTTCGTTTTAGATTGAGATATTGAAGTAAGATTCAAGGCTTTGATATCATATTGTTGGTTTGTAACTTAAATTAAGCCCTAAGCCCATGAGATCAAGACAAAAAAATGTTCTCACATCAAAAATATTGACTAGGATCAAATATTAATTACGCTTTCAGATATACTTAAGATGATGTATGTTTATCGAAATTTTTTTCAACAGTACTGATGATGACTTGAGATATTTAACACATCTACATATAAATATATACGCTTAAAAATATGCAAATATTTATAAGAAAGATTAAGGGAGTAGTAGAGGAAAACTGATAAAAGGGCAAACAAAAAGAAGATCTCTCTCGAGTCCTCCATTTTTCTCTGCAACTTCGCTATAAAAACCTAGGGATTTCGAAGCATAAAGATGTTGAGGTGGTTGTGTTTTTCCCCACCACAAAAAAGCCGAAATGAAAATTCGAGGAGACAAGGATGGTCCGATCTGGTAAGTTTGGACCTTTTCCCCTAAAGATATTGTAAATCACTTGAGTAGTTTATTTACTTTTTTTTACCTAGCTTGTTGGGAAAAATATGTTTGCTATCTGCTAGATCCGTAAGTTCAGTGAAGTTTTTGATTTTGAAAAGAAACTAAAATTGGTATATATAGGACGAGGAGGCCGAGGCTCACATCATGAATAACATGGCGTGGGTTAGTGTTCCTGTGCAATCAACTTGTGGTCCTACGGCAGATCATGAGAGTTATTTGGGGGGTTTTGTAGCCAAAATTACAGCCCTGCTAAAGGACGATGCGGTTAATAGGGTTGCTCTGTGGGGCTTAGAAGGTTCTGGAAAAACGGTCATTGCAAGCACTTTGCACACCAACATTGAGGATCCAACTTGTGCTCTACAGTTTGATTTAGTGATTTGGGTTGAATGTTGTAAAAAGTTTGACTTCAGAAGGCAACTACACCAAATCGCTCGTAGGTTGACCCTTTTTTACGCAGAGGATGCACCCGACGCTGTAATAGCTGGTTTAATCTTCCGCAAGTTGCTGAAATTTAAAACGTGTCTCTTCATCCTCGATGACGCTCAGAGTTCCATCGATCTAGATCGTTTCGGTATTCCATGGAGAAATTATCAAGGAGACAATGGGGTGAGAGTCAAAATTCTTATCACCACTAGGGACCGCGGTGTGTGCCGGAAGCTGCTAGTTGATCAAACCCTAAAACTTGACTTCCTAAGCGTTGATGATGCTTGGAAGTATTTTTGCTCCCTGGTTGGAGACAATGCTACGTCAGCCACTATCGCACCCATTGCAAAGCAACTTTGTAACAAACTTCAAGGTTATCCTTTTGCCATCACTGCCGTGGGGAACCTAATAGGACGATCAAATTTACCTGCCGTCTGGTGGAAGTTTGATTTGCAAGACCTAAAAGAGGCAGACCGTGCGGTCAAATTTACTCGTAAAATCATATATGCTTCTCTAAAGTTGACATATGATTCTTTGCAAGACAAAAAGATGAAACCATGCTTTTTATTATGTGCTTCGTATCCCATGAGTTGCGTAATCAAGGTAAAAGAGATTGTGTGCCTTATGGTATCAAAAGGAATCATAGAAGATTGCGAGGGATGCCAAAACGACGGCCTTGTGTTGGTCCAAGGCTTGAAAGACGTTTTTCTTTTAGAAGACGGTCTTGATGATGAGACGGTTGCAATGCACGCAGTGATTCACGATTTCGCCCGATGGCTTATGTCCACAAACGAAGGTAACATGCATGGGTGTATTCTACAAAACATTGAGCAAGAGGTGCAGCTACATGATCAGTCATCCTCTCCCATGACAAATTAACCCGTGATGATTGCTTCTCTGTTTTGAGACTATTGTCTATTTGTCTTCGTGATCCGTTTGCTTTCTTCCCAGATAAATTATATTTAAACTCTACGACTAATACTAATAGGATGTTTTGGTTTCCCATGCATGGTTGGCTGAATTTAGAGTTATCTGTTTTGATTATTACTATGGATATACCCTAGCTAGGTTTTAATGATTTAAAGATGATATATCGTAAAAAAAAAGTTCGATCTTACTGATAAAGATTTTTTCCTTCTATAATAAACGAAGGATTCACGGCGTATACAACATCTATATATGCTTAAGGATGTACAAAAGCGATTAAAGGAGTAGTAGCGGAAAGTGAAAAACAAAGAGACAAAAAAAGAAGAGTTAAGAAATTAGAAAGGAGCGGTAGCAATGTCCCAACCATGAGGACTCATAAACGTCATTCTTTCGTCTTCATCATCATCGTCATCCTCCAAATTTATGCATCGTCCTCTTTCTTCACTAGCTCTTAAACCCTCATGCGTCTCCTGTTTTTTTTTCCCCACATATCATCCATTAGATAATGTTACAAAGAAACGAGAAATTGAAGAAACTTAAAGAATTAATCAAGTAAATAATTAATACCTTTGTGAAGATATCCATAGCTTCCTCCATTGTTTTAGTTTTCATCACAAACATAGCTTCTTCTCGAGCATTTTCTATTTGATCGAGATGCAACGTCATGGGCTCTGTCTCTATGGAAGGCCTCCTCTCTAACATATTCATTCTCTTGCTTACTTCGAATTCCATCTCTCGGATTTAGCTTGAAGACAAAACAAAACAAGTTTTTGATGAATCTCTCTCAGTCTTTGATTGATCTGATTATATATAGAAGAAAATAGTGGATTTGTTCAGGGCGTACATATGAATCTTTTAAAAAATATCTCATGTTTTTATAAGTCCGATGTGGGGACGTAAGAGAGAGAGAAGAAGATGCTGAATCACGTAACGTGGCGTGGTGGGGCGGATCACGGCGGTGGATTGGGAACANGTCATCCTCCAAATTTATGCATCGTCCTCTTTCTTCACTAGCTCTTAAACCCTCATGCGTCTCCTGTTTTTTTTTCCCCACATATCATCCATTAGATAATGTTACAAAGAAACGAGAAATTGAAGAAACTTAAAGAATTAATCAAGTAAATAATTAATACCTTTGTGAAGATATCCATAGCTTCCTCCATTGTTTTAGTTTTCATCACAAACATAGCTTCTTCTCGAGCATTTTCTATTTGATCGAGATGCAACGTCATGGGCTCTGTCTCTATGGAAGGCCTCCTCTCTAACATATTCATTCTCTTGCTTACTTCGAATTCCATCTCTCGGATTTAGCTTGAAGACAAAACAAAACAAGTTTTTGATGAATCTCTCTCAGTCTTTGATTGATCTGATTATATATAGAAGAAAATAGTGGATTTGTTCAGGGCGTACATATGAATCTTTTAAAAAATATCTCATGTTTTTATAAGTCCGATGTGGGGACGTAAGAGAGAGAGAAGAAGATGCTGAATCACGTAACGTGGCGTGGTGGGGCGGATCACGGCGGTGGATTGGGAACACGTGGCGCGTGAAGGATGGTGGTGACGACGCACGTGGCGGATTGGTTTGTATACGAGTCAAAAGAATTCGATTTGCATGAAGATAACGTAACGAGAGACTTCTTCTTACTTCTTCGGTTCTTCCCACGATTTTTATTCTATAATATATTTATGTTTATTTTTTGTTGGAGTTGGTCGGCGGGTTGAGATATTTTCGTTTCTTTTTCTTTTTATAATGACAAAAAAAGAATAAGTACGTGTAAGTTTTGTTTATGTCATTTACATAGACATGATTAGGTGTGACTGTGTGATGGTCATCAGTCTTGGGCTCGTTTTAAATAGGTTGACTAGAAATATCTACCTCCCGATTTTATTATATAACCATAATCATAATCACATTTCTATTCACATAACTTAACCGTAATCAATAATGTTTACAAATAAAAATGATATTTTTACATGATTAAGTTTTAAACGATGAGAAATGGTCTAGCTATAATAACTACCAAAAAGGTTTACTAATTTTTACTAGTACGATCATTATGTTCTAGTCATTTACTTAGGTTGGACAAAACCACATTACCATAATATTTTTAACAAACGTTGATTTGTCATTAATGATCGCCATGTTCTAGTCATTTACTTCTTTAGATGTTTATTAACAAATATTACCTGCGGTATTAAATATAGATCGTCTAAATAAACATATAAGTTTATATTTCAATTTTTTTTTTTGAGAATTTCATTACAATAGAAACTAATTTACAGAAAAAGTCATATAAGTTGTAAATACAACTAAGGCTTGATAAACTTGTTTTGCAAATCTTCATTTTATTTTACTAACAAGTCTTCCAAATATGAGTAAACTTTGCAAAGAAACAGAGATCTAGGTAAATTTGGAGACAGTATTGGTTGAAAGATGTCGGTTGATTAAGCTCTTACCTATTGGTTTAGATATTTGTCTAATAAAATTTGAAAAAGCTCAAAAAACTAGTATTCCAACTTCCAAGGCATCTCCCTACAAAAATCATTTGTTAAACTAATGGTAGATAAAAGAATTGTACAAAGATAACACCATCATATAGTTAAAGTCTAACAAATAATACAAAATCGTATCTTCTAGTTTGATTATGCTCAACAGGGATTATTGTGAATTAAGCAACAAATATCATATGAATATTTGAAGGCAGAAAAATATGCATATGAGAAAAGTGGAGATTTTTATCATCGATGGTATTGAAACTGTTATTATTATCCAAATGACAATGATATTGGTTTGTCTCGTATACCGTTTCCTTAGTTTGCATGTTCCCTTAGATATACAATTCATTATTGTTTTATAATTACTTTACAATATCTTATATTTAGTATTATTAGAATTTATTTGTATTAGAATTGTTGTACACAAGTTGCTAATGATGAGAATAAAAGATTTAAACAGGATTTTAAAGTAAAATATAGAGTGACAACATTATTTGTCATGTAGTAAAATATAAAAAGGTGATAAAAAATTATAAATTGTTTAGACAAAAACCAGATCCATAGATATGTACATTTACAAGGACGTACAAACATCATTTTAAGTAGCCAAAAATGGCAAATCCACAGAATCATCTAGAAAAAATAAAAATTCATAAGACTTAGGTTACAAAATAGCATTTTCTACAATAATCCCTATAGAGATGTTTTGTAATTAGAGAAAAAGGGGCAATAAATTGACGGTTGTTGTTATTGAACCGTGGGAATGAAGAGAATAGAGGAGAGTTTGTCATGCTTTTTATTTGGTTTTAGTGTTTACTGTTAAGCATATAAACTCTACATTTCCACATATATTGTTAGTCTTTATACATAGACCCAACAACTTTACGAAAGAAAACATAAGTGCAGTATCAAAAAGAAAACATAAGTCCAGTTTGATACTAGGCAACATGGAGAACCTCTCAAGCAAATCTTCCTTATAAGCAATGAATACTTTTGGCTCTCTCAATTGCATCTCGCACCTTTCTCATTGGTTCTTCATACAAATAG
>NC_025695.1:3767173-3773220 GCF_000633955.1 Camelina sativa | reverse complement strand
CTTCCTTATAAGCAATGAATACTTTTGGCTCTCTCAATTGCATCTCGCACCTTTCTCATTGGTTCTTCATACAAATAGGCTGGGTTATCAAACTCCGATGCCAAGCTTTCTTCTCCAAGCAATGCTCGAAACGAGTCTGTCACAGATGATGAAAGTGACTCAAGATTGTATCCTCCTTCCAAGAAAAACACACAACGTCCTCCGCACACTTCTTTCGCCAACCGCTTTATATCTTTCGCCAGTGAGTAGTATGTTCCTGTCGTGAACTGTAGATTTGCTAGTGGATCCAGGACATGAGCATCATACCTTAAGCAGATAAAGCAATAAAACAGAGGAGTAGTTGGTAAGATAATGGTGATACAATTCAAAGAGAAACGAAAAAACGTTTTACACTCACTCACCCCGCAGAAACAAGAATAAGATCTGGCTTGAACCGTTGAACGCATGGAACAATGATTTCTTCAAAAGCAGTTCTCATCGCAATATCACCTGACCCTCCAGGTAGAGGTAAATTTAGAGTGGTGCCTTCACCTTTTCCTTTGCCTATGTCACTGATCTTTCCTGTTCCAGGATAGCTTCCATCCTGTGTTTTTCAGAATATAAAAATGACTTGTGTGATTGTCAAAAAAAAAAAAAAAATGACTTGTGTAAATCGACTCATATTTTTGTGTTATTTAATCGATGATCCTAAAAACATGTTATGCAATAATGTCATAGAGGCTTACCTGATGAGTTGACAAAAAGAATATCAGGGTCCTCAGTAAATGCATCATTTGTACCATTCCCATGGTGAACATCAAAGTCAATTATGAAGACGCGTTTCAGACCATGTGCGAGTTGGGCGTGACGAGCTGCAATTGCCACATTTCCAAAAACGCAGAACCCCATTGGACCTTTTGGTACGGCGTGGTGTCCTGGAGGTCTTATCAATGCAAAACCAGTGGGAGGATCTGGGCTGTTTCTGGATGCTGCGATCTGAAACAAAATACTCATAAAGTTACTAAGAAATCTATAACCAGTTCCAACATAATGAAACTGAAGCAATAAAAAACAGACTAACATGGTGAAACGAGACATCACCACTGAATCAACTAAAGCCATTCCGGCTCCTGCTGCGATAAGTGAATCTTGGAATGTCTGGCACAGAGGGGAAGAGATTTTAAGCAGGAAAGATGGTGTCATTAGAGATGTAAACCGATGAGAACAGAGCAGTTACCGTAGAAGTGGCATATGTTGGTCCAGAGCCTTCGATGAAAATTAGTCCCGAATCTGACGCCTCATCCATTGCCTAAACTAAGAATGCCTTTGTTATGGTTAATATAAACTCATACATTTCTTATCTGCAATCCTACTTACATTGCTATTTTATATGTCCATGAATTGGTTACTTATGCAATAAAAAGTTGTGCAGTAAAAAAACTAGTAAGAATGAGGGAAGCAAATAACCTTCTCAAGGCCAAAGACATAAGCCCTGTCGTGAACATTTGCAATATCTTCTATACTTGCAGTCTTGAAATTTGCGAGTTCAAGAATCTGTGAGCCGCGGAACTGAAATACACAAGGAAAAAGGATTCACATATGAGCACTCATTGATAGATCCGAGATCATTTTCGGTAAAAGAGTGACAGAGATCTTCACCATACAAAAATCAAAGTATCGAACGAAAAGAAGAAAAGAGAGGAACAATGGAAAAATGAGGCTCTAAGACACGGATTGGTGCATACAACAAAAGCATACCAACTACAGCTATCTAACATTTTTCGGAAAGAATCCACTGAGAAATATTTAGCATTTGATTCATATGAGAATATGTGCAATTCTAAGACTGCAGATCATATCAAATCTAATTCACCAGAAAAGTGCAAGATCAATCCTACAAAATTATCCACAAGCATTATGGTTCAGAGAGATATTTTGGTCTCCACTTTCTGAAGATTCGACTGAATATTGTAAATTACGGTTAACGAAACTTCCATAGCTATAGGTGCGTAAGATAGATGGAATGTCACATGAAAAAGATAGAGATTGATTGTTTCATGCCTTAGGAGTGAGCTCATTCTTCTCAAGAGCATTAATAATGGCTGGAACTCTTGCACTGCATTCTGGATGTGATTCCTATGAGAAATGAGAGGAACAAAAAAAAAACAGCCAAATATTGCAAGTCAAAACCTTGTTATGCAAAAGAGAATTGAGGGGAACAGAAACAAGCAAATATCGCAAGTCAAAACCTTGTTATGACCCAGTGCTGCAGAAACACTATAAATGAGACGAGCATCGGCTAAATGCTGGATAGAAGGTAAGAGAGGATCCTTGTCTGTACCAAATGAGCAACAAATAGAAGCTCCATTGGGTTTCATAAGATGTTTTCTCCCTAAACTCAATCCATTTCCCAAATCGAAACCAATCCAATGATGATTCTTCCTTCTACTCCCAGAATTTTCAGCACTTCCTAAAGCAATCAAATGTGATGTACCCATTTCATGAAAATTCCAATTATATAAAGAAAATAGTGAGAACATGTTATGACAATAATGTAAATTAAAACCATTCACGACCAATTTTTATTTTTCTTAAAGAGGAGCAGACAACACTAAAATTCTCATAAACCCTTTCTTCTGAGAACTATATAATGGATTACAAAAAAGACAAATTTTGATGGCATCGAACAAAGAAAGAAGAGAATTTACCAGGAACAAAGTGAGGTCGGACGATTAGCGCCATGGACATGACTGAGAACCCCTCAAGTTCAGGGCAGAGGTTACTGAAGTCAACCACAAAAGAACTAAAAAGAAAATCAAAAGCTATTAATTTTCTTAAGTGGATAGGTTTTGTACGGTCCTACTTCCACAAGAGCGAGCACACACATGTTTGGTATGTTAAAAATAGAAAAGAATCATTTGATATATTAGTAGTGATGTTGGAAGTGCTAAGGTGCTGCATGGATCACTTGGTCATTTGGACTTCTATTTTGGTAATGGATCATACAAACGATCGAACCCAATTTATCAATGATTATGGTAAATGAGTTTTTATATAAAAAAAAACAAAATGGTAAAGAGAACTGAAAAATTACACAGGGGGAGCAACTATGTAACACAAAAGAAAGCTAAGTAGTCCCTATGAAAGCTTTTAAATTCTTTCCCCAAGAAGTGATTCAAGGAGAGCCGCCTCTTCCTCCTGCCCAAACATCAATAACCACATTTAACATCACTTTAACAAAACAACCTCAAATTTATTAATAATGTTTGTTTCTATTCTCTACGTACCACCAAGGCATTGAATTCGGTTTCCTCGTCTATGGCGCTGATCACAGCTGGATCGTCTAAGAGCTCCTGCAAACCCATTCGCATATAATGGTAAGCTTACTTCATAATGACGATCACAGAGAAACCTTACTGTTATGATTACAAGAAATTCTCTCTTCTAAATCCAGAGAACCAAAAATCATTAATAGGCCTATCGCATAACTACTTACTTCAATTTTAACAGTCTCCTTTATTCTTTCCTGAATTTACAAATTGGTCAACGTCTGGTGGTTCAGCTTTTGCTTAAAACCTTTTCATTAACCCAAAAGACCCAGTATGGGTAACCAAGTTGCATAGGATAAAAGTACACAATGGAGGTTCACTTACATCATCAGCAATTTGCAGCAGCCCATCTTGATCCTGCATAGATGAAATTGCCATTTATCACTCTGTTTTTTCTAAACGATTCCATATCTTTTTCTATGAAAGTAACAGCATAAAAAGCTCACTTCTGCTACAGCTTATAACTATGACAATAAACAACCAATAAGAACAAGCTTACCTTAGCAGCAACAAAGAGAAGTGGATCTGAAGGTGTGTAGACCATATAGTGTGATCCATCCTGAATCCATCATTTATATTTAGACAACAAGAAAGGGAGTTTCATGTTCAACAGAATTCAAACTATACATATCACAATCAGAGTGTAAGGGTCAACTTTGGATCCACAATGGAGCACTAAATACAAACTTGGTTCAGAGACACATTGAAAAATTGAATGTCATGTTCTACTTTCACAATAATATACTACAATAGTGATATCTCTAAAAGATGTTCAGAATACTCTAAAAGGCACCTCAAAACATATCAATAAGTAAATGCCAAAAGAAAGGGTATACCAGATGGAAACACGTAATTTCAATGCCTTCTGTTGGCAAGCCTTCAACATCTTGGCCATCATCTGCAAACAGTTGTTGCTCGACACATTTAATAATATGAAAAAAGTACGACACGAAACTTTAAACATTAAGTATATGAGCAGACCCGTAATACCATCTCACGGTTAGAATGAAGTAGTTCGAGAGAACAAAACATCAGAGGAAAATAACAACATACATGTACTAAAATGCAAGTTCACGTGACCATGGTTTTGATATTTGATACATGAATATAAAGCCTGATATCCTATATCCACCGTATACTAACGAAGCCAAAATCAGATATCAAGCTCATACAGAGCAGACACCAGAGAATTTTAATCAGAAGAATTTTCGTCATGTGCAAATATTAGAAGAAAGAGTGTGTTTGCCTGTGCGAAAATCGAAGACATTATCTTCCGTGTAGCAAAACCCTCCCCTTGCAGTGTAACAGAACCTGATTTATAGTGAAAATAACCCATTCGACTGTATCAGATACAAATAGACATATGATATTAAAAATGTCATGCTTGAAACAGGGCAGAGTCATACCCGCTGTGTACTAGATGCATATGGATCTTTGCAAGAGCATAAGCAGCAGCAGGAAGAAGAGATTCAACTTCTTCATCACTGACCTAAAAGACAGAACTATTCAGGTTAGCATACAAAGGTCCCCAGTATAAGCGATTTTCTAGAAAATGACTATTCTAGAGAGGGTGACATGTTGAATCAATATCAGAGTTCGCAAAAGCATAGTGTTTATGCAACCCAAAAGGACTCTCTACACTAGGCTATGTGCAGTCCTGAAGCAACGAATGAGAGAAAGATTCATGGAGGAGAGAACTTACCGCTGACCATCCATCAATATTTGTGCTCTTCAAAATCTGAACTGGCCTGAAGCAAGGAATGAATGAATCAATCAAACAGGAAAGAAGAAGTTGCTAAACTAATAAGAGAAAGATAGAGAAACAGCAATTACTCACGTATCAACAGGGCAAAGAAGCATACAATCCTCTCCTTTACTACTAGTAAATACTCTTCTTATCACACAATCCAAAGGGCTACTGTTTGTTGGATCAATCTGACTCAAAACAAAAACCTTTTTAGATTCTCCTTTCCCCCAAATACTTATCAAGTCCAAAACCAAAGTGAAATTTTTGACTCACCACAGTGGCGATTCGCTTCTTAGAGGCCATAAGAACCCTACCAGTTTCATCAATCACAAACCCAGCAGGTGGTTTAGGTATGGTAGGAGGAGAGTTAAACGTTGCTAGAGACCGCGAAGAAGAAGAATAATCAGAATCATCATCTTCTTCAAGACCATCCGCATCTCTCAATTCCCAATCGTCCACAGGTTTCGCAGTTTTCCCCTTTTTCTTACGTTTCTTGTTCGTGCTACTATTACTATTGCCACCACCAGTACCCGTTGAGGCCTTCTTCGTCGGCTGTCCCGTTTGCGGATTCACCGCGGATGTGATAACGAGACGAAGATGGCGGGTGCTCTTCGGAGACGAAACAGATAACGAGACGGGAAACGACGAAGACGGGTTGAGAAATTGATGGATATTGGAACATGAGATAGTCGAATTTGGTGAAGGAGAAGTTAACGAGTATGAGAAAGCCATCGAAGAGAGAAGAAAGAGAAAACCTTTCTCTTGGGTGATGCTTCAGAGAGTGTGAGCTAAGTGAATTCGCCGGCCGGAGATATATGTGTGGTAAGTTTTGACCGTAAAGTTGTGATTTTTTCTCGAGTAATTTATCAAAAATCATATTTTTATTTTGATTTATTGTAATAATAAATCATAGGATTGTGATCCGACCAGTTAAACTTAAAAAAAAAAAAAAAAAAAAAAAAAAAAAAAAAAAAAAAAAAAAAAAAAAAAAA
>NC_025695.1:3762051-3767152 GCF_000633955.1 Camelina sativa | reverse complement strand
AAAAAAAAAAAAAAAAAAAAAAAAAAAAAAAAAAAAAAAAAAAAAAAAAAAAAAAAAAAAAAAAAAAAAAAAAAACTTAAACCAAATAGTGAAAGAAGAAGGTTCACGGACTCGGAGTATTACACTTGCATATAAACAACATGTCTCATAGTCTAATTACAACTATCAGCTTTTTTGTCCAAACTATATAAAACATGTCTCAATATTCAAATACTTGAGCAGCTTTTAGTGAAGCAAGTTCATCGCAATCCGCTGGGATCCATCCGATTGATTGTTTCTCGTTATCGTAGATTATCATCTGATCTTGCATTGATATATCTGTCGATTCAAAGAGAGGAAAAGGGAATTAATATGTTACTTCGAAAACTCAAGATCCGGAAATTGCCAATGGTAGTGTTAAAGACTGTACGTACCACCGATGAGGTTTAAGTTCTGTAGACCTATTTCTGTGCCATTCAAGATTCCCAAGCATACATTCCCTTTCATCTGCAACATTTTAATAAACCTTTATTTTAGCAATGTACACAAGATCGTGGAACGGATGGGAAACAGGATACAGGAATTGCTTACAGAAATGATTAGATAAGCTTCTGGGGGTATCTCAAACAGAGATTTTGATCTCCAGCTTGTTTTGAAGCTAAGAGCTAGAGGTTTGAAATACTTCTTGACTTCTTCAATGTTCATGAACGGTCTTCGTCCTTGCCAGCATAGAGGTAGTGTGTGATCATCACGTGCTTCTTTCAACGGTTTTCCACTAAGTTCTCTCTTTAGCTACGGAAAAAATAACAAAAAGACTTGATGAAAAACTGGTCTCTTCGCTCTTTATATTCCAAGGTTACAGCAAGTTCCTTACCAAATATGTTACGGCTTGGTACGCCTTAGAATTAAAGTATGTGTACGAACTTCCACTGTCAAAAACTGTTAATAGATTCTTCAGTCCCGTTGTTCTTCCCCCGAATAGAAGTTCCCCTCCCATTGCAGGAGAGTAGTGTTTTCTGAGAAAGAAAGTTGCAAGATTATAGCAAAAAGAGAGAATAACGTGACCGGGTCAAAGATAAAAAAATAAGAGAAGAGCTATATTATTACGAGTATTCACGCGACATTGGTGTCCAAGAGACTCTTGAAGAATCATAAAGATCGTTGCCAAAAAAGAGGATTCCTCCGCCTAAACTGCTTAGGCAATGACCAATAACATTCTTGACATAACCTTGGCTATGAAGCTGTGACAGAATGCTTACTTTCCCCCTACCAAGTCCTAGTACTCCATCTAGAGGATGATGACTCGAAGCCCCGGGGATTTGATCGTATCCGCATCTGTTGCACAGAAAACTCTATTGAGGACTTGCTAGGAACTACAATTGCTTAAATCATTTTGAACATTATCGGTCCAAGATTGTAGAAATAGATATATACCCTAGAGCAAGACGGGGAGTGAGCCGGAGACCCTTTGTATAGTTCAAAGAGAAGACATCTCTAACAAGAACACCGAGAGAAGATCCCCCATCAGCATACTCGACCTCATAGTCACATTGCTCTGGAGACTCACATCTCTGGTTACCATTCAAATGCAACGCCTTACACAGTGGATCATTGCAAGGAATAAGATCGCTACTAGGCTGATAAAGTGGATGAGGCGCCTGAAACCAAAAACGGTTTCGTGAATTTGCTAGATGAAACTATGACAATGGATCTAGAGAAAAAGAGAATTGAAGATGAAAAAATTATTATCTTACCTCCAAGCAACGAACACAAGGAGCATCACATTGGAGCCAAGTGAGATCACTACCAGTATCAAGATCAAGATAATAAGGTCGTGGTGGTTGTCCTATGTGGATAGTAACATTGTAATATCTGTTCCAAATTAAAGTATAGGACAAAAAAAAACAAAATTTAGAGCATTACTGAGAAAGGCAAGCAATAATTTTTTGAAAGAGTTTGGAAATATATAAATAGAAATATATACCCAAGAGGATAAACGTTGCCATGAACAGGGAACACTACTGAAGAGACAGCTCTGGTAAATCTATCAGAGAATCCAGCTGTTTTCCTCCATCTGAAATCAACTGCCGACGAAAAACCCAGAACCAAAGACATAACCATCAACACAATCATAAAACGGACATTCATTTTCTCCATCTTTCACGGTTTGTGGCGAAATAATAAAATAGAAAAGTAGTTAACTGTATTAGCCAATCACGTGATGGTGATGATGAAAATGGAAAACGACAAAGGCCAAGACATTTACGAGTTCAAGATATTTATTACAAAAGAATTGTCTTTTTGTTGATGCTTATGGGAGTACTTGCATAAGCAAAGAAACCTTTTTTATTTGGTTTGCAACAAGTAGAGACAGGTAATAAGGATTCTTGGCTTAAACCACAGGAGACTTGAGGCAAAAAATATTCCAGAACCAGTATCTGCCAAAATCAAGAATCGAGATAAGGAATAATGCTGATGAGAAAGAGTAGAGCCAAAGTATATCTTGCAGCTGAAGTAAGCAATCTTGTTGGCATCTTTCTTCTTCGATTCAAATTGTCACAGAACAATGAGTGAGCTTCACAATCATTTATCCATCCTAGTGAAGAAGCATCTTTTCACAACCATCATTTCATCATCATCACCATCACCATCATCATCATCATCATCATCATCATCAGTCCAAATCTGCTATTAGAAGAGAAGAAGATGATAAATTTCAAAGCTCAACAACATTTTCATTAGGCTATCAACCCATCAGAGGAAAAGCTATAGTTAAATAAAGATCTTACCATAATGCCCAGAGAATGAGAGTGTAGATAAAACAACAATCAAGAAACTCGTATGTTCATTCGATATCATCTTCATCATCCAATCCGTTTCTGTAGCTAACCAACTCAGCATCAACCTTAGCCTTTCTAGGACTCATCAACACAAGCTCAGCTAATCTCCTCCTAGCTAAATACACATCATTTGGATCAACCAATTCCCCTCTCTTATACGCCTCTCTTAAAAACACCGTATGTAGCTTCCCGTAATTCCCACGAGTCGATATGTAAAATATCCCCTGATGCTGCAGAAGAAACTCTTTCAACTTCTTAGGCAAATTCATAACATTCCTAAAATGAGCAATTCTCTCAAGCGTGATCTTCTTCTCAACAGTCAAAGACAACAACTCATGGATACAAGCAACAGCTCTCTTCTCTAACCTATTCTGAGCTTCCATCGATCTCAAATCGTAACCAGATATATCCTCATACGGTGACCAATAAGGAAGTCTCTGCCATTTCCAAACAGCAATTCGAAAATACTTACCAATCTTGAAACCAGGAGGAAAATTCACAACGAAGGAGAATCTAACATCCTCTGCATCAATACCTTTTGTTCTATACTCAATCTCTCTAACTCTCTCAATCGCACAAATCGATAAACTAGGATCTTTCTCCACAATCTCAATGTACTTATCTCGAGTCTCTTCAGCATCAATGAGCCTAAAGAACTCTGGATGTTTCAGAATCACAGAGTACTCGAAATCTTCAGGGAGACCAAACTCAGTCCGAGCGATCCTTACATGCTCAAGACGGATCCGACCCGTATTCGACATCATAACGAGTTTTCTCAACCGGGTCACGGCGTCGGGTATTTGGGAGAGAAGAGCTTCGTGCTCGTCGCGGATTTGATCCAAAGCCTTTCGGGTTAATCGACAGTAGAGGATTCTTTGAACTGGGTGCTCGTATATCTCGAATACGTGTGGGAATTTGAGGAGGAAAGCGCCTGGCTCGTGTTGCTTGAACCCGAGACCTAGACGGCGAGCTAGCGTGTCTAGGAGAGAGATAGCGATGGTGTTGTTTGGTTGTGAGAGGATCAAGCTGTGAAATTTGATGACTTTACGGATCTTTTTCTCGACTTCCATGTAATTGTCGTAGCCATGATCACGAACTCGATCCTGTTTCTTGGGAATGGTGGTGGATTGAGAAAAGTG
Source organism: Camelina sativa (assembly GCF_000633955.1). Classification (NCBI taxonomy): domain Eukaryota; kingdom Viridiplantae; phylum Streptophyta; class Magnoliopsida; order Brassicales; family Brassicaceae; genus Camelina; species Camelina sativa. Next base: position 3,763,194 of record NC_025695.1, on the reverse strand, counting down.
TTTTACGAGGATTGAAGGAAGAATCGTACTCGCTAGTTTGCTCTTAGGGTTTAAGGTTATTGAAGAAGCATTCCTCAGAAAAAGCTTCATCCTTTCTTTGGTCTGAGTGGCTCGAGTCAGGGTTCAGCATCACTCTGTTTACTAGGTTTGGGTTGGAAACTGGATATCGGGTCGGATCCTAAACTGATCCGGCTCACATGATTGGTTTAGATTTTACATCGTTTCAATAAATATTGTAAAAACTAGAATGATGTTGTCTGGGTATCTCTCTCTCTCTTCATTATTTACATCTTACAGTCGCTGAGGAGGATGTATATTTTAAGTAGAGACAGTTTTTACGAATGAAACGATGACAGTAACAGCATCAAGTTTACCACCTTTGTGTCCATCATATCCTTCTTCTTTAGCTGCGTCTGCAAACGGTGTTCTCTCTGTTTCTGATCCTCCCACCTCTTGTGCCTTTGCAGCCACTAACTCTGCTATTTCCTGTTAATAAAAATCCACCAACATTGATGTAAGAATATATAGGTTACTCAAAACCAATTTGATAATAAGACCCAAAACTACTAGGCCAACCAAAATAGAGTAAGAATTCAAGACATTGAGCACCTGAGGTTCCAAACTCTGCTCCAGTGACCCGCAAACTATTGAAACTAGTTCTTTCTCGTACAAATTGTCAAAGAGTCCATCAGTTGCTGCGATGACAACATCGCCCTCATCCAGTTTCACATTGTAAACCTGCACATTGCGACATTGCGTAAAGCAAGAGCACATATTCTGGTTTACATGAACCATTCAAGTCTCAAGACTGTAAAGATTTCATTGCTTAAGTAGTAAAACCATCGTACCTCTGCAAGGTTTAGGACATCACAGCCTTGCGTAATATGTAAGGGAAAACAAAAATGATGAAACATTGGAGACGACTTCTGCAATACTGTGCCGTCCCTAATAACCATGAATCCTGTATCTCCGATATTGGCAATGTGGAGTTCCTACAAAATAATTTTACATGATCACAGACTGACTCTATCTCAAAAGGATTTCCAATGTAACATATATTGTTAGGGACCAAGTCTCACATTATTGTCAAGATGAGCAATTAAGGCTGTCGATGATCCAGAGGACTTAGTCTCATTGACACTT
>NC_025695.1:3760902-3761708 GCF_000633955.1 Camelina sativa | reverse complement strand
ACGAATGAAACGATGACAGTAACAGCATCAAGTTTACCACCTTTGTGTCCATCATATCCTTCTTCTTTAGCTGCGTCTGCAAACGGTGTTCTCTCTGTTTCTGATCCTCCCACCTCTTGTGCCTTTGCAGCCACTAACTCTGCTATTTCCTGTTAATAAAAATCCACCAACATTGATGTAAGAATATATAGGTTACTCAAAACCAATTTGATAATAAGACCCAAAACTACTAGGCCAACCAAAATAGAGTAAGAATTCAAGACATTGAGCACCTGAGGTTCCAAACTCTGCTCCAGTGACCCGCAAACTATTGAAACTAGTTCTTTCTCGTACAAATTGTCAAAGAGTCCATCAGTTGCTGCGATGACAACATCGCCCTCATCCAGTTTCACATTGTAAACCTGCACATTGCGACATTGCGTAAAGCAAGAGCACATATTCTGGTTTACATGAACCATTCAAGTCTCAAGACTGTAAAGATTTCATTGCTTAAGTAGTAAAACCATCGTACCTCTGCAAGGTTTAGGACATCACAGCCTTGCGTAATATGTAAGGGAAAACAAAAATGATGAAACATTGGAGACGACTTCTGCAATACTGTGCCGTCCCTAATAACCATGAATCCTGTATCTCCGATATTGGCAATGTGGAGTTCCTACAAAATAATTTTACATGATCACAGACTGACTCTATCTCAAAAGGATTTCCAATGTAACATATATTGTTAGGGACCAAGTCTCACATTATTGTCAAGATGAGCAATTAAGGCTGTCGATGATCCAGAGGACTTAGTCTCATTGACACTT
>NC_025695.1:3734751-3760751 GCF_000633955.1 Camelina sativa | reverse complement strand
TTCTTTCTCGTACAAATTGTCAAAGAGTCCATCAGTTGCTGCGATGACAACATCGCCCTCATCCAGTTTCACATTGTAAACCTGCACATTGCGACATTGCGTAAAGCAAGAGCACATATTCTGGTTTACATGAACCATTCAAGTCTCAAGACTGTAAAGATTTCATTGCTTAAGTAGTAAAACCATCGTACCTCTGCAAGGTTTAGGACATCACAGCCTTGCGTAATATGTAAGGGAAAACAAAAATGATGAAACATTGGAGACGACTTCTGCAATACTATGCCGTCCCTAATAACCATGAATCCTGTATCTCCGATATTGGCAATGTGGAGTTCCTACAAAATAATTTTACATGATCACAGACTGCCTCTGACTCAAAAGGATTTCCAATGTAACATATATTGTTAGCGACCAAGTCTCACATTATTGTCAAGATGAGCAATTAAGGCTGTCGATGATCCAGAGGACTTAGTCTCATTGACACTTCTATGGAGAACTTGAACTGGGTCAGTCATCTTAGCAGTTTCATCAGAAATAATCTTCTGACAGTTGCTCATGAGTTCTTGAGAATACATTCCCTTATTGATTCCTGAATATGAACCAAACATATATTCGACAAGAAAATTATACACGTGAGTGAGTTTCTGCGAAACTTTGGAAAGCTATGTGAAAAATACTTAAATGTACCTTCAAATGACCACTGAGAGACTCCATCAGCAATACCTATCCAGTTGTGGTGAACGGTAAAATAAGCATCTTCCCGACCTGCCAAAGCCTGGACATCACTATTTCTAAATTATTATCCACATAACATAATTATAAGGACTTAAAATTTCAAAAATTGTCAGAATGTTAAAAATGACGTTTTTGAGGTGGCGGGAAATGAGAATGTGATTAAGATATGAAAGATCTTGAGATATCCTTGTAGTATACTATATAATGGAGTGTTAATAATTTAGCATTTCAACAAATCTCCCTACTTTTAGTTTATACTAAACAGAAAAGGATCACAGGTACCTTATAGGGCCTTTGGAGTGAAGCCAAACCAGAATCCAAGTAAAATTCTTTGGACAGAAGCTCTTCCCTGTTTAGATGTCAAACATCCAACCAAAACAAAACAAGCATGCAGTATGATTCCTAGCCCGGTATAAAAATATACATAGATACATGTAGCTGTATCTATGCAAGACAATAGTCCAGTTTGTTTAACACAAGAGTAAAATATATGACTTACTAACCTGCCAGAAGTCACTTCAATTGGTTCAAGAGTGGCCCTTTCAGGTGCAGGAACTTGGAGATCTTCCCCTTCTGTTTCATCGGCGGTTTTAGATATGCTACCATTATCAATTATTGCGTCCTTCACAGTTATTTCATCTTCTATGGTTGAAGCCACATTTTCTCCATCATTTTCCTTCATATATGATAAGTAATTAGAGTGGTGGCACTATATTCTGTTTAACAACACTCTCTGATGTCTCCTTCCTCCTACACTGTTAAAACTACTTAATGGTTTAGAGTAAGGACTCACCACCTCAGACGTATCAACTACAGGCTTTTCAGCGATCTCATCAACGCTGGGATGTGTTGCTTCTGGTTCAACTAAAATATTCTCCTCCGGTTCAAAAGTTTTCACAGGGTTTTCCTCAGAAGTATCAATTACAGGCTTTTGAGCGATCTCATCAACGCTACAATGTGTTGCTTCTGAAGTTGAAATGAGTTCATCAGGAAACACAGCAGCTGTAGCTGTTGGTTCAACTACAAGATTCTCCTCAGCTTCAATATTTTTCACAGGATTTTCCCTCACATCCAAATTGTCATCAATTCCGATGGCGTATACAGGCGAAACTTCCTCAAGATCCTGGGACTGTGAGCCAGGTTCAGCTAAATTCCCTTCCTCAACTTCAAAATTTTTCATACGGTTTTCCTCAGACGTGTCCATTACAGGCTTTTGAGCGATCTCATCAACGCTGCAAGGTGTTGCTTCTGGAGCTGATATGAGTTCATCAGGAAACACAGCAGCTGTAGCTGTTGGTTCAACTACAAGATTCTCCTCAGCTTCAATAGTTTTCATAGGCTTTTCCCTCACAGCCAAATTGTCATCAATTTCGATGGTGGATACAGTCACAACTTCCTCAATACCATGGGACTGTGAGCCATGTTGTGAAGTAGATGATCTCGGTCTTGTTTGAACCTCCATACGATTCTCAGTGATTTGTTGATAACCATTTGTCTCACGGTCTCCTATTTTATTGACTGAAGCTTTCTCCATGACTTGAGAAGAAAGAGGCTCCACATTATATGACTCAACCGTGATTTCATTCTCATTAACTGGCTCAGATTCCTCAGAAACAACTACATTTTCTTCAGTAGAGCTAGTAGGAATAGCTTCTGTTACACTAGCTACGGAGCTCAGATTGGACACACTAGCAAGTCTGGCTTCAACTTTATCTTCTTGGCTCCTTGATACATTCACCGAAGTTAAAGTTTCTCTTTTCTTCTTAGTAGGAGCACGAACCCTTTTACGATCCTTAATTTTGATGACATTGCTAAGATCGGAAGGAGCAGCTCTTTCATCTTTCTCAGAACTTGTTTCGATATTAGAACCGACCAATTTCTTCTTCGCATCAGATTTTTCCTTCAATACAGGAACACGATCAAGATCTTTTACCCCTTGTTTCCTTGAAACTTCACTGGTTGTTTCTGCTATATTCGCATGTTGCTTCTTCTCTACTTCTTCTACGCATCTCGCTTTTTCTTCAGCCTCGAGATATTTCTCAATTTCACTTGCATCCCCAAACCGGAAGACATAACTTCCATCCTTAAGCTCTGCAGATCCAAAAGCATAGCTCAGATTTCTAATTAAATAATTTTTTTATCACACAGTTATTTCTTAGCATCGGAAGCAATCATCATCAGACATTTAGAAACTAAGCAAGATCTTATGTTTGATACTCAAATTCGAAGTAAAACTTGTGATAATCTCGTAATTGAGGCTTCAGACACTTCAAAAATTAGGGAAATAAAGTAAAGCACAAAACTTTGCCGAAGATACTAGACTAGTTTCAGGAAGGAAGAGAGAACAAGAAAAGAAGATGGAAACACGAAGACTTACGAGTGGTGGACACGAGATCGAACTTCTCCGGAGCAGAATTCTCCGGTGGGCATGGAGAAGAAGAGGAAGCTGAAGACTGTGAATGTGAAACGGACTTAGCCAACTGTAGTTGAGAGGACAATCGGAACTCCGTAACGGAGAACTTAACTCCACCGGGAAGTCTCCGGAAGAAACCCCATGGACGGTGAAGAGAAGGAAAAATCAGAAAAGTAGGAGCTTGGAGAGAAAATATCAAGTGATCAGCCATAACTTAAAACATTGAAGTCTGTCTCTAACAACAACACAACAAGAACAGTGTCACAGGTGGTTTTAGACGATGGAGAGCACTTGAAGATGATAATTGGGTGACGTTAGTGGTAACCCTCTGTTTCAGTCAGGTGTGTTCGTTCGATTCACACATACATGTGGCTATAGTTTGTTTTTAATAATTGGCTATAAAAGTCATCTCTTTTATTTTGGCTCTGTTCTATCCTGTGGCCGAACCAGTCGTCAATCAAATCCCACAGCAAGTCGTTTCCTTCAGAGATGGTGACTCTAAACGCGTCTTCTCCTCTCACGACGAAGTCGTTCTTACCTTACCGCCACGCTCCTCGCCGTCCGATCTCTTTCTCCCCTGTTTTCGCCGTTCATTCGACTGACCCCAAGAAATCTAACGCTCAATCAGCCTCTGCCTCGGCTAAATGGAGTCTAGACAGTTGGAAATCAATGAAAGCTTTGCAATTGCCGGAATATCCAGATCAGAAGGATCTCGACTCGGTTATACAGACGCTTTCGTCTTTTCCTCCTATAGTTTTCGCTGGTGAGGCGAGGAAACTGGAGGAGAAGCTTGGACTAGCGGCTATGGGTCAGGCCTTTATGCTCCAAGGTGGTGATTGTGCTGAGAGTTTCAAGGAGTTCAACGCTAATAACATTAGAGATACCTTTAGGGTTCTTCTCCAGATGGGTGTTGTTCTCATGTTCGGTGGCCAGTTACCAGTTTTCAAGGTCGATTTTTTATTTGCTCAAGACTCCAATTGTTCTATATGTTTTGAGTTCGGTTTATGAATTTGTTGGTTTTATAAATATCCAGGTGGGAAGAATGGCTGGTCAGTTTGCGAAGCCGAGATCAGATCCATTCGAGGAGAAAGATGGCGTGAAGCTGCCGAGTTACAGAGGAGATAATATAAATGGTGATGCTTTTGATGAGAAATCGAGGATCCCTGATCCTCATAGGATGGTTAGAGCGTATACACAATCTGTGGCTACGTTGAATCTATTGAGAGCATTTGCAACTGGAGGTTATGCAGCTATGCAGAGAGTTAGCCAGTGGAATCTTGATTTCACCCAGCATAGTGAACAGGGTGACAGGTTCGTTAACTTCTCTCTTTGTTTATGTTATGATGTTAAATCAAAGTAGATGAGGTTTTCTTAAGTCAGAAACAGTTTCTTACAACTACTTGTTGTGACTAAAACAGGTACCGTGAATTGGCCAATAGAGTTGATGAGGCTTTAGGATTCATGGGTGCAGCTGGACTTACCAATGCTCACCCAATCATGACTACTACTGAGTTTTGGACATCCCACGAGTGCTTACTGTTGCCTTATGAGCAAGCGCTCACTAGAGAAGATTCAACATCCGGGCTTTACTATGATTGTTCTGCGCACATGGTTTGGGTTGGAGAACGAACTCGCCAACTTGATGGTGCTCATGTTGAGTTTCTGAGGGGAATAGCTAACCCTCTTGGAATCAAGGTTCGTGATCATTAGAACTGTGCTCTTTAGGATTATCAATTGCCTCAGTACAATGGATTTTTGTATGAGAAATTGTCAGATGGTGATTGGTGTACTTTGATGTAGGTGAGTGATAAAATGGTCCCTAGTGAACTGGTTAAGCTGATAGAGATACTAAACCCTCAGAACAAGCCTGGAAGGATTACAGTTATAGTGAGAATGGGAGCTGAGAATATGCGTGTTAAGCTTCCTCACTTGATCAGAGCAGTACGTGGAGCTGGTCAGATTGTGACTTGGGTTAGTGATCCAATGCACGGAAACACAATCATGGCTCCAAGTGGGCTAAAAACTCGTTCTTTCGATGCAATCAGGGTAACGTTCCTACTTACTTCATCTTTTGACTTTAATTATAATCGTATATGATTCATGTATTTGACATCAAATGAATTGAATTTCGCGGTGTGTATCAGGCTGAATTGAGAGCGTTCTTTGACGTGCATGATCAAGAAGGGAGCTTCCCTGGTGGGGTTCATTTAGAAATGACGGGACAAAACGTGACAGAATGTGTCGGAGGGTCACGCACCATCACTTACAACGACCTAAGCTCGCGTTACCACACTCACTGTGACCCAAGGCTCAACGCTTCTCAGTCTCTTGAGCTTGCGTTCATCATTGCAGAGCGTCTGCGAAAGAGAAGGCTCGGTTCCGGAAACCACCTATCATCTATTGGAGTCTAGAGGATAAGACAATACTTTGTCCGAGTTAGGGATATGCGTGTGTATAGAGAGGCTCTATACTAAGTTGCTAAGTTTTCAGTAATCGAGTTTATGTACCAAAGTGAAACATTGTTGTTTGTATGTTGGGGCTATGCTTTGTTTCATTACGCTTTACTTGTTTAAAATATCGTGAGTGGTCGACTTAATAAACTCATTAAATCAGTTCGTAAGAAAAAAATGGAAAGGTGTAAACTTTGTGACTGTTAGACTGTTACCACGAAAAGTATGTTCCTTTCGTTCTGTAATTGTTTTGACTCATTCGACATACTTCGAACCGTTTGACAAACCAAAAGTTGTATGATGAAGAAGATTAGAAAACTCTGAAAGCGATTTAACACGTGGACACCACTCGTTTACACAGAGAAAATAAAACGGGATTCGAGGGATTGAGATTACGGAGCCACCACTTCAATGGACTCTTCATTCTCAGCTCTATCCACCGTCACGGCCACAACGATGGCTAGAACTAGTGGTGGTCCTTCGTTACCTCTCCTCACTCTTTCTAAAGCTCTTAACCGTCATTTATCCGGCGCCAGACACCTCCATCCTCTATTTCTCGCTCGTTGTTCTCCCGCCGTGCGCCGTCTTGGTGGGTTTCATGGTAGTAGGCTTACCTCGTCTAATTCAGCATTGAGAAGCTTGGGAGCTGCTGTTTTGCCGGTTATCCGACGCCGTTTGCAGTGTTTGTCGAGCTCATCGCCATCTTTCAGGAGTATTTCGAGTGGCGGCGGCGGCGGTGCAGGGTTCGGTGGGTATAACGGTGGAAGTGGCGGCGGAGGTGGCGGGGGATCTGAGAGTGGTGATTCCAAGTCGAAATTGGGTGCTGCAGCAAGTGATGGTGTCTCCCTTCCTTCGTCCGATATCATTATTCTCGATGTTGGAGTATGTGCTCTCGTTTTTTTTTCTCTATTCTTCATGATTTCGAATTCGATCCAATACTGTTATTGTGTTGCTGACATTGATGTTCTACTCTATTTGAAGGGAATGACATGTGGAGGTTGTTCTGCAAGTGTGAAGAAGATACTGGAAAGCCAAGTAAGTGTGAAGTTTTTTACTTTTTTTTCTCTTCTTCCTCTCCTGGGTTGCTTTTCTCAGCCAGACCAAATTGGTGGTCTGTTCTTGTCTGACAGAGTATGGTTGCCCAATTTATTAAAAACTCTCTTGTTTTGTTTCCTTTTCTTTGATGTATAGCCTCAAGTTGCTTCTGCTAGTGTTAATCTCACCACTGAGACAGCAATTGTGTGGCCTGTACCGGAAGCTAAAAGTGTACCTGACTGGCAAAAGAGTTTAGGAGAGACGCTTGCAAACCATCTGACCAATTGCGGGTTTCAGTCTACTCCTCGAGGTGTGACTCCTAATATCTTTTTTGATGTTCTTTTTTTTTTTTTTTTTTCTNTTGCTGAAAGTAGGGATTATTATACCCTTCGCAAAGGTGGAGGGGATCATAATCACTATTTTCCTTATAAGCTTGTTTAGATCCTTTTTGTAAACTCAGTGTTGCAGCTCTTGTTTGTTTCTTTGACGTGCAGTTACTGCATACTATCTTATTTTGTGTTTAAAGCTTTTCTGAAATTTTTCATAGTTTAGTGTCTAGGAATAGGATTATATTGGGATAATACAGGTAGCTAAATGGTTATAGTGTGCCGAAATTTTCTCCCAAATTTTCCTCCAATAGGATTATATTGGGATGTATGTTGTTTTAAAATATAGTGCCATAAGTTTTAGTGCTTCAGTAATGCTAGTTGACTGGAAGTAAATATAAAAACTCATCATCTTTTTGCAAATCCGGTGGATAATTGTGGGGTAGGGGATGTTCCTGAAGATATTGCAGGAGAGTTTGCACCTTGATAGTACAAAAGATTTCTCCAGCAGCAATCATTATCGGTATGGTATGTTCTTTGTTCGAAGGAATTTGAATTTTTCAATTGTTGATTTTTAGTTTATTGTGGACTAGTTCTAAGTGTACTAACTTGATCACTTCTCCTTTAACAGATGATTAAAAGCAGCTGCTAATGGAGAATGGATTGTAACATAAATTTCTGGCGCTAGTGGTTCCAATTATATAGAATTTGTTGTCAGTCCTTGTGATAAATTGATGATCCTAAGGCCGTGTACTTATTTTATGTTTTTCATTTATGACATCCCTTTTCTACCAGACAGCATTTCTCTGTAGTGATGACCTTGTTCTATAATTGTCAATTTTTCAAAAGGATCCATTGAAAGCTATAAACTTTTATACTACTCATTGGATGTATGTTTTGATGGCAGACCTTCATTCAGTAATGGATTTCGTAACTCTATCTACTTGACACATCATTTTAGCTTGACTAGGGGATGGATTAATTAGTCAAGAACTCTTTTCTTTGTTCTTCTGTAATTAGTTTCTTTAGCTATCCTATCTTAAAGTGTTGTTTCGTTCTTTATATGGTAAGTCTTAGGGATGTCTGCTTATCAGTAGCAGAAAGATTCTGGATGCCCTTGCTTTTCTGGGTCATTGTATTTTACAGTTGTCTTTCTTGGTATGAGCATTAAGTATCTATCTTTGTTCCAGATTTGGTGACGGAGAATTTCTTCAAAGTTTTCGAAACAAAGACAAAAGACAAGCAGGCTCGCTTGAAAGAGAGTGGTAAATGGTTTCCCCAAATTTGATTTACTGTTACAGGAAATTGATATTTTGTTTCTGAGTTTTGTATATCACTTGATTGTTTTACAGGCCGCGAGCTTGCTGTTTCATGGGCCCTATGTGCTGTATGCTTAGTTGGCCATTTGACTCACTTTCTAGGTGTTAATGCTCCTTGGATTCATGCAATCCATTCAACGGGGTTCCATGTGTCTTTATGTTTGATTACGTTGCTTGGTCCTGGGCGCAAGCTAGTACTTGATGGTGTCAAGAGCCTTTTAAAGGGTTCTCCTAACATGAACACGCTAGTTGGTCTTGGGGCGTTGTCATCGTTTTCTGTTAGCTCACTGGCAGCCATGATTCCAAAATTGGTAATTAAACTATCCTTTCCCTCGCACCCTCTACTTTCCCGAGGAAATAAGTTTTGTTGTGGTTAATGAAATTTCTTTACGGGTTAACACTAATGAAATTTTTATTTAATGCTGAACAAAGCGTTGATCTAAACTTATACGTTTTCCCTGTAAGCTAGGAGTATTCGTCCTTGCGATTGATGGCTGATATTATATACCTGTAAAACTGTTTTGACATTCAGGGTTGGAAGATGTTTTTTGAGGAACCAGTTATGTTAATAGCTTTTGTATTGCTGGGAAGGAATCTTGAACAGCGAGCTAAAATAAAAGCCACCAGTGATATGACTGGCCTTCTGAGTGTTTTGCCTTCAAAAGCTCGCCTTCTGCTTGATGAAGATCAGCAAAATTCAACTGTTGAAGTTCCTTGTAATAGTCTTTCTGTCGGTGATCTAGTCGTCATACTACCAGGAGTAAGAAGAGAGATTTTCATTATTATGCATAGTATGTTGTTGTTTCCCATTTAGATTATTTAACTGGAAGGGATATACTCATTTATTCTTTTGCCAACTATATGGAGGATAAATATCTTCTTTTTAATGTTATTCTTTGTGTGCCCTTTTCATTGACGCGTGGGTTATGTTCTCCTTATTTACCCAGGACCGAGTTCCAGCAGATGGTGTTGTCAAGTCGGGTAGAAGCGCCATTGATGAGTCAAGTTTTACAGGCGAACCATTGCCAGTGACAAAAGAGCCAGGGGTAAGTTTCTATTCCACCCCTATCTTTATCTAGTGTAGCCTGAGATAGATGAGGATATTGGCAGCACGACTTTTTGGGTTGACACTCCTTTGGACATATTATAAGTTTCAAATTTATTTTGTAGATATAACTCAAATTTGTTTTGTGAAAAAAATCTTTTGGCTAGAGTCAAGTCGCAGCAGGATCTATAAACCTGANATAAACTATCCTTTCCCTCGCACCCTCTACTTTCCCGAGGAAATAAGTTTTGTTGTGGTTAATGAAATTTCTTTACGGGTTAACACTAATGAAATTTTTATTTAATGCTGAACAAAGCGTTGATCTAAACTTATACGTTTTCCCTGTAAGCTAGGAGTATTCGTCCTTGCGATTGATGGCTGATATTATATACCTGTAAAACTGTTTTGACATTCAGGGTTGGAAGATGTTTTTTGAGGAACCAGTTATGTTAATAGCTTTTGTATTGCTGGGAAGGAATCTTGAACAGCGAGCTAAAATAAAAGCCACCAGTGATATGACTGGCCTTCTGAGTGTTTTGCCTTCAAAAGCTCGCCTTCTGCTTGATGAAGATCAGCAAAATTCAACTGTTGAAGTTCCTTGTAATAGTCTTTCTGTCGGTGATCTAGTCGTCATACTACCAGGAGTAAGAAGAGAGATTTTCATTATTATGCATAGTATGTTGTTGTTTCCCATTTAGATTATTTAACTGGAAGGGATATACTCATTTATTCTTTTGCCAACTATATGGAGGATAAATATCTTCTTTTTAATGTTATTCTTTGTGTGCCCTTTTCATTGACGCGTGGGTTATGTTCTCCTTATTTACCCAGGACCGAGTTCCAGCAGATGGTGTTGTCAAGTCGGGTAGAAGCGCCATTGATGAGTCAAGTTTTACAGGCGAACCATTGCCAGTGACAAAAGAGCCAGGGGTAAGTTTCTATTCCACCCCTATCTTTATCTAGTGTAGCCTGAGATAGATGAGGATATTGGCAGCACGACTTTTTGGGTTGACACTCCTTTGGACATATTATAAGTTTCAAATTTATTTTGTAGATATAACTCAAATTTGTTTTGTGAAAAAAATCTTTTGGCTAGAGTCAAGTCGCAGCAGGATCTATAAACCTGAATGGAACTCTCACTGTCGAAGTGCATAGATCAGGAGGTGAAACTGCAGTTGGGGACATTATTCGTCTGGTTGAAGAGGCTCAGAGTAGAGAAGCCCCAGTACAGCAGTTGGTTGACAAGGTCTTTCCTCTCTTTCCTAGTGCTTTATTAATACCAATTTGGGTTTACCTTGATTTCCCGTGTAATGTTGTGGAGCATAGAAAAAATTAAGTATTTCCAATTTTCCATAGACATGGCAATTTGACAAACTTGTCACTGAGTTTCCCGTTACTGGATAGATATTTGATTTAGAAACCAATTTGTATTGTATTTTCAGCGAGATACTATCTTGTGGATTTCCTTTGTAGATATCATTAAAATTGTTGGGACAACAATAGATACTAGTTTTCTTATGGCAATCATGTGTCTATGGGTGATTCCTAATTAATGGGACTGAGACGTCTTCTTATTCCTTGATCACTGTAAATTTATGGAGTCTACTGTACCTTTGTTCTAATTTTGAACTAATATGAATAGATTGAAATTTCCATAGTTTGCTTTCTTTCTTTTCTTGTTTGGCCCATATAGTGTCGTAACTTTCAGCTTCTTATATCCTCTTAGAAGCGGTGTTAGTAGCTGGGTTCCTACTATCACTTGGTTTATATAGGAGAAGACATTTTTTGTTGGATGGCGTGGAGTTGAAATTGCAAATTTGCACATTTAGATTTAACCAGGACTAAACGATTTCTTTTTTTTTTGCACTTACAGGTCGCAGGGCGCTTCACGTATGGAGTGATGGCACTCTCTGCGGCTACATTTACATTCTGGAATCTATTTGGTGCTCATGTTCTTCCTTCTGCATTGCAAAACGGGAGCCCAATGTCTTTGGCCCTTCAACTATCTTGCAGCGTTCTGGTATGCTTGAAATTTATTTATTTTCGATTTAAATGTTAGTACTTTCATGAGATCAAGCATGTGCAAACAAAGTTTTTGAAAGCAAATACCCCATGATATCAGTTAAAAATTTAGAGTGGATATGTATTTCACTTTTGACTCTATTAGAACCTTAATAATTTAGATTTATCAAACCAAGGATGGCTTAAAAAGAGTTTCTCCATCTTTTGTTTATCATGCTGCCTCACAGACTTTTATTTGGACCAGGTTGTGGCTTGTCCTTGTGCCCTTGGGTTGGCTACACCAACCGCAATGCTGGTAATTTTTCTACTGAATAAACAGTTTTTCTGCATCAATCAGACAGAGTAAGACGTTGAAGACCTTGATTATATCCCTTAGGTTGGTACGTCATTAGGAGCAAGAAGAGGATTACTTCTTCGTGGTGGTGATATTCTTGAAAAGTTTTCCTCGGTTGATACTGTTGTCTTCGACAAAACTGGGACACTGACGAAGGGACACCCTGTTGTGACTGAAGTCATTATTCCTGAAGATCCAAGGTTAGGCTCTTTACTGGTTCAAAATATTCAGTGATCTACATGTTCATCAAGGGTGTATTGATACTTAGAGACTTTCCATTGTGTGTGGCTTACCTATGTTAGGCTTTCAAGGTAAAAAGCATAAGGCTCTGTCAATAATTTACTTGAATATGAAAGTTGGTTAAATTTAGAGGGAAATCGGATGGGAACAAAAGAGGCTAGCAAAACATGGAGAGTGTTCAAATATTCGCCTTGTTGCATTAGGAAGTCTCTCACTGACAAAATATTGTTACCTTTTTTATATGAAGCTTCTTACATACCCAATTTTGCGCCTAAAAGCTTTGTCAGGGTTGAAATTTTTTTATGCTTCTTGGCACAGCTCTTCGATAGTTTTAAATAATAATTGTTAATGCCTTGTACTGTTTCAAATTAGTTTTTGTTTCTTGAAATTTCCACATACTTCTGTGTTTTGTGAAAACATCTGACTCCTCATGTTCTTATGCAGAGACAATTTGAATGATACTTGGTCAGAATTTGAGGTTTTGATGTTAGCAGCTGCTGTTGAATCAAACACTACTCACCCTGTAGGGAAAGCGATTATAAAAGCAGCCCGGACTCGTAATTGTCAAACTATGAAGGTAACACTGTAAATAATATTTATTTCCCTAGTTCGATGAAGTTAATGAACTCCATCACTGCAGGCAGAGGAGGGAACATTTACTGAAGAACCAGGGTCTGGTGCTGTTGCTATTGTCAATAATAAGAGGGTTACAGTTGGGACCCTAGAGTGGGTTCAGAGGTATTATACGTTCATCCTTTGTATAAGTGGTTTATTATCTAATTTAGGTGTGATCTGGCTCCTGATAAGTAACCATTGTAGTCTCATATATATTTCATGTTAGTATAATTTATATTTGTATCGCCATTTATGCATTTTTTTGTTGATGATGTGGTCGTTGCTGTCACAATTTTCACCTACTAATGCTGCCTGGCCACAAATCAAGATTACACATATATTCTTTTTTCCTCCATTGGATTGTACATACCTATCTAACTATAAGTATTTGTGGGGCATGTGAAGCTGAACAGTTAATAAATAATACATGATAAACATAAGGAAGTTGCAGGTTTTTGAACTGTAAAAAGACAGAAGCTCTCTTTTTAATTTACTCTTGCGCTATGCAGACATGGAGCCACTGGGAGCTCATTGCATGCATTAGAAGAGCATGAATTTAACAACCAGTCTGTTGTGTACATTGGGGTGGATAATACACTTGCTGCAGTCATCCGTTTTGAAGATAAAATCAGGGAAGATGCTGCTCAAGTTGTTGAGAATTTGACTCGCCAGGGAATTGATGTGTACATGCTGTCTGGTGACAAGAGGAACGCTGCCAATTATGTAGCTTCTGTCGTAGGAATTAATCAAGAACGGGTATGTTCTTATATTCTTACATGGATTGAAAAAAACTTGTTTAGGAGTTTTGGCATGCATGGTTTGCTAAAAGGTGGTATTTGGCGAGAATTTACCAAAGATTAGAAAGTCATCTCTGTAAATCAGTGATTGAGCTGTAGGCAGAACCCTCGTTTTGAACAAATTAAAATTTGGTCCTACTGACTTTCATTAGTCAGATACTCAGATAAAGTTCCTGCAATCTCCTCATTCCCTTCAAAATGCATGATCTAATTTGTTATACAGGTTATAGCAGGAGTTAAACCAGCAGAGAAGAAGAACTTTATCAATGAACTTCAAAAAAATAAGAAGATTGTTGCCATGGTGGGTGATGGAATAAACGATGTTGCTGCTCTGGCATCATCTGATGTTGGAGTGGCCATGGGTGGTGGTGCAGGAGCGGCCAGTGAGGTGTCTCCCATTGTCTTGATGGGAAATCGATTAACACAGGTTTCTCATATTATCCCCACAGCATTTGTACTTTTTTCATTTGTGCTATAAAGTGAGAGCTCCGACTGATTTCTACATTAAGTTAGATAGTCACTGCCGTTTTGATCCGATATATGCTATTAGTGCAAATCAATTTAGCTTGATTTAATTTTAATTTCAGGAAGATACAAAAAACTAGTGTATCTAACAGTAGTGATGTAATCCAACTACAAACTGAAGTTTACTTCTGATGAAACTTAGAACATGTTTAAGACTTGTAGACTTGTCATTATGCATCTTCATCTAGTTGTATAGATTTTTCATTGATGCGTAAAATTGCTGGTCATAGGAAACTGCAATTTCTTACTGAATCAAGGGTTTTAGATGTTTCCTTTTGGCCTACGTGAATTTGGACACATGTAGTAAGTATTTACATGATTTACATGCAGTTGCTTGATGCAATGGAGCTAAGTCGGCAAACCATGAAGACTGTGAAGCAAAATCTTTGGTGGGCGTTTGGATACAACATTGTAAGTTGTTCTGCATTTTTCATGTCTTAATTTCATTGCTGAGTAAATTGTGAATATCTAATGAGTTAATATTGTCTTATGTTCTATTTATCTAAAAACTATGTAGGTAGGAATCCCAATTGCGGCGGGAGTGTTGCTACCATTGACTGGAACCATGTTGACTCCATCAATGGCAGGGGCTCTCATGGGTGTAAGCTCTCTCGGTGTCATGACTAACTCTTTACTTCTGAGGTACAGATTCTTCTCGAACCGAAAAGACAAAAATGTCAAATGGGAACCAAAAGAGGAAACAAAGCAGCCACATGAGAAAACAAGATGGAAGGAAAGCTCTTAAATAAGGCGTATTGAGTCAAGATATCGTGATTTTTGCAGAGATTAGTCTGTTTTGTTTTTTACTTTTCACTCTTAGCGATAATTCCGGGTCTTCTTCATTCTTGAGAGGGTTTATTAGGGTATTGATACTTTGAAGAATCATCTCAATTGTTTTTTCAAACAATTTCTTTGAGCTTGTGTAACACATTCAAAACTCTGTCTTGGCTTTGGCATTTGATACACTGGAATTTGATTTTGTATAAAATATATAGTGAAATAAGCAGCGGGGGTTTCAGTTATATTATGTCACATACGAAGTAGAGATACAAAATTCATGTCACATAGCAAAACTCATTGCCAGAGCAAGTCCTTTTTATATTCCAATACAATATACTCAGTCTGGAAGGAGCCCCTCCAAATCAATCAATAAAATAACAACCACAGAATCAAATATCAACTCTCGATACAAAAAAATTCAGTTCTCCTATACTTTAGAACCAATCGCACTTAATGAAACAATGTGTAGAAAAAAAATTCCTCCCCTGAATTGGTTTGTGTTACGTGATCTTTGACAATTCAAGAGAACTTGCGTGTAGATGAAAAGCAGTAGTTTGATCGGTCCAGTTCATACCATATAAGTCATTCCAACTTGCATCAAATGCGAATGCGGAACGCTTAGGTTTGTTATCCCTCTCCTGCAGTTCTTCCTCAGGAAAGCATACATGTAATTTATAACCAGCTTCTTCAGGAACCAAGAATCCTTAGTAGCCCTTATGTCCCCATGTCCCAGCAGATACACCACCCCTGACTCTTTTGCTTTGTGAATAAACGACAATTCTTTTTCTAGACTCTGCTCCACATCCAACGCCGTTGAAGGACCTGCCCCAAAATCAATGCTGGCCCTTCTACTTTCCACGGGTTTCTTGTTTGAAAAATCCGTGTGCTCAGCTAAGAGAGGCACTCCAAGTGAATACACACTTCCATTGGGTGCTATCAAAACTCTGGACAGAGTCACATCATCCTCGGAATCTGTATCATTATGGTCTCCGTCACTCTCAAGTGCACGCTCCTGCGCTTCCTTACGTATAAATTTTTCTAGACTTTCAATCAGTATTTGCTCAAACGCCTGGTGATTTTCCTTCCGCACATCTTTGTATCCATACCTGTTTTAAACGCACAGCACTTTATATATGAAAACATATTTGTTATAACTAAACTGTCTTCCATTTGAAAATCGATTGTTTGTTTACCTGGCAACACAGCGGAATAAATGATAGCTTCTTGGGCAGACACGTCTGAAAAGAAACCTCTCGGACTGAGGCACGCTTGGAACAGGGACATACTTTATACACACAAAGATAACCATGGAATGGATCGCAGGAAGGGTGGTTAGAAAATGACCAAAAATTGCTGGAACTCCTTTTGCTAGCTCATTATAAAGCAGACCAATACCGGGTGCTCTAATCGTCCCAAGGTTACTGCCCAGTTCTCGTAGTAGATCCATTGGTAACTTTTTCTGAACTTCAGTTTCATACTTCAGTTTACTTCCGTAGTTCCAAACGAACATTATGAGAAACATGATTGTAGCAAAAACCAGGATTATCCAACTTCCATCACCCACACTTGAACAAACTGATGAGAAGAAAATCAGTTCGACTGCCAGGAAAACAAACGCAAACAAGCTCACAACTATGATGTTCGTCTGCCAGATAAGAAGCATGATAAGGGTCACCAGAATTGTCGTGGTCATCATAATTCCCAGTTCTGCGATGCCTGTAGATCCAAATCAGAAACCTCAGCATGAATATGTCTAGGCATAACGGACAAGCCACACAAAAAAAAGTGCATAGAAAAGTTAGAAAGTAAAGAACAGCGACAGTAATTACATCATCTTTGTAACAGAAAAACATCAAACACCATGTACTAGAACTTAAGGTTCAATAACTTGTGTGGTAAAACTAATTAAAAGTAACTAAAACGGGTTTCAGCCAAATATCTCTATTTCCCCAAACCAGATTCTACGAGAAGAAAATATTACCATATGCGTTTCCAATCGCGAAGATGTTTGAGGTAGAGCAGACAACGATCAAACACACCACCAGAAGGTACCAGTTAAGAACCGGTATAGAAATCTGTCCAATGAATTTCTTAGAGGTGTGAATGATTTTAAGACGTGGGAAACAGCCTAGTGCTATTGATTGTTTGATGCATGTAAATGTGGCTGTTGTCATTGCACGACTGGCAATTAAAGCAGCGATATTAGAAATGACAAAGACTGGCCAGAATAAAGAACCTGAAACAAAAAACAGGGTAACAAACAGTTAGAAACGTGAAGTGAGAGGTAAAATCAAGCCAGCAAATGAAGGAATACCCTTGTCGATCTTGACGTACTGTGGAAGCTAATGGATCTTACTTGGAACTGACGAAAAGAAAGCATCCCCAGCATCACTGAAGTTTTCAGAAAGGTATGCGGCTTGACCCAAATAACCCAGCAATAGGCAAGGTAGCACCAGAAGGATAAAGGTAAGCTGCAGATAAACACTACCACTGAATCAAAAGTTCAGATGAGAAAGAACTATCAGAAAGGAAAGAGCAAGAAATGAGTATCTATATCCTTAAACTACCTGGATGGAGTGAACGGAAAAATAACTAAGATCTGCAAACATGGCCTCCGATCCTGACATCCACATGTATAGAAATGAGCAATGAAATTCAGACAAAATCATTCAATATATTAAAGCTTTTTAAAATATATCCCAGAATATGAAATTTACCGGTTGCACATAGAACGCAACCCCCAAGTGCATACCATGCATTTACAGAGTTTCTTTTGAAAAAGAAATAGATATTTGCAGGATTGAACGCTTTAAAAACGCTGCTATCATATTTAACAAGGTTGTAAATTCCAATGCCAGCAAGACAAAAGAACCACAGGAGTAAAGCAGGACCCAAAAAAAGCCCCAGTTTGCTGGTTCCATATTTTTGTACACTGAACAAGATCACAAGAAAGCTGACTGATATCACGACCACCTGATCTGCAAATGAAGCCGCAGTCAGAAATTTTTCACTAAAAATAGGCCACCAATCGCTCGTAAAGATAAGATTATGATGTTTGTTGAAAGCTTAGTAGAATCATTAGCCACTATTGAGGGGGCAGAAGAGTTTATAAACCCATAAAGAGTTGTCTGGTCCAAGGAATACATATATCCAAGGAAGCTTTTACAAGTTGTGGAAGTCAGACGAAATCATATGCTCATGACCATATATAGGCTAATGAACATCAACTACGGACGGTTAAAAGTTACCTTGTTCAATAACACCAACTCCGACCTTCAGACCACCGATAGCAGACATTACTGTATCCAAAAAGAGTATAGAGTTAACTGCAGATTATTCATGCAATAGTAATAATGCTCACAATCCTTTTTCCCTATAATTGATATGTGACATATGTAACAAAAATGTAGCCGACAGCATATAAGTACCTGACATTGCAGGCGTAACAACAGCATCAGCAATCACCATAGCAGTGCCGGCAAGAACTAAAATAAGAAGAAGCTTTTTCAAGGCCATTGACGCCTCAAGTCTTTCTTTAATAATCAAGGATCTTTCAAGTTCTGGAGATGGAACCTTCAAACCAAAGCCTGATATGCGAGCATCAGATGGAAGTTGATTTGGGATAAGGCTAACATTTGCGTTCCTACAGATCAACGAATACAGAGCAAAAGTACCACCTGCAGTTCATTTCCAATAAAAGTAAGGAGACATTTCCACCTTAAAAAAAGAAGTTCAAAAATTTACACCAGATAGATAAGGGAAAAAAAAGAGAAATATACCTTCACCATCATCATTAGCCCAAAGAACAAAATATACATACTTTACAAGAGGGAACAATATCAAAGTGTATATAACCAATGACAAGGCTCCAATTACATCTTCTTTGTCGTTAATTGGAGATCTTCTGAACATGACACTGAAGGTATACAACGGACTCGTACCAATATCACCAAATACAACCCCTAGAGTCTGCAAAGCAAGTATGAGTTTCTTCCCTATGCCAGACTCCTGCAAACAAAAAACAAATTAGCAAGTTCCTCAACTTAATCATGAACATTCACATACACAAATATGACCATATAAAAAAAAAAAAAATAGAGTAAATGGTAAAACCTCGATATCGTTTTTCTGAGTTCCAGGAATCTCAAGAGCGTCAACGTCGAAAGAGTCAACGGCAGGGCTAGTTCGAATCAAACGCTGCTCAACATTGTCATCCTCATCATCGGAATCCATATCAGCGTGATTATACTCGTCGTATCCATCGTCGTCGTAATCTTCGTTAACCTCATAGTCATCCTTCTCATCAAACACCCATCGCGACAATGACGTCGTCGAATCGTCTCCGGCCATCTCCTCATCAATCTCAGACCCATCGCCTCCACTGCTTTCTTCTTCCACGTGAAACATCGAATCACAGTCGGGAACACACAATGGAGAAGATCTCGTGATTCTGATTCAGATTCGTATCTCTCTCTCTCTCTCTCTCTCTGATCCAATCCAAGGAAAAAACAACGGTGTTTTTTGAGAATTTGAGATTGAGAGATAGAGAGAGAGATGAAGGACCTGGCACGACTGAGGAACATGCTTACACGTGTCTAATCGTTATTGAATAATTCAACCGAAGAAACAAATTAGCTTAACCAAAAGTAAACCGGATCTCGTTAGATTTAACTAATCGGGTCCTCGATTAGTTAAATAATTCACGCTGGGCGAAGTTCAAGATGAGAGTACGTCTCTGCAGCTGCGACTGTGCTACACACACGCTCATCAAAGTCACAACGAGACGAGAGAATCGATCATCCAATCATGGCCTCAGCTTCTTCCTCTGCGATTTCTTCGCTCTCATATCAAATCCGTCCAAAAGAACCGATCTTTACATCAAAAGCTTCCTCTTTTAGTTCGACGGGTTTAACAAAAAGGAGAGTGTTTGGATCTATTAGAGCAGCTCAAGTGACAAGTCATGAGAACCCTAGACGACGTACTCAGAACGTCGAAGGAGATATATTCGTTGGTAAGTGAAGTCTGTTTACCTTTTTTATTTATTTATTGCTGATTGGAAGAAACAAAGAGAGATCGATAACAATGGATTTGCTTTTTTTTTTGGTTTTGGCAGACAATACTTGTATTGATTGTGATACATGTCGTTGGATGGTTCCGGTAAGGTTTCCTTCACCTAACTCTGTAAAAGCTCCTATGTTTCTTTGATCTTTTTCTTGTCTTGTGGGTCGTTTTGGTGGTCCTATGAACAGTTCCATTGTTTTAACCTTTTGGATCTATTGGTTGGTAGGGTAAAGTAGTTGTGGGTGTTTTGTTTTGGTTAATGGGAAGTCGATGTCATAGGCTTGATCTCGAAGAAAGATATACTAACTCTGGATTTTTGATCAGCTTCATTAATTGGCTTCTCACAATCATTACATTAGAACACAAATTTAGCATGTTCAAGTTATAGTAGTTGTTTGTAAGCAGGCTAAAGCAGCTGTTAGAGGAGATGTTTATATTCCCTTTGGATTTGTTTAGCAAGTTCTTAAACTGTCTTTCTGCTTTATCTTCACAGGAAGTATTCACTCGAAAGGACAACATGTCTGCGGTTATTAAACAACCAACCTGTAAGGAGGAAAGACTGAATGCTCTTCAGGTGCCGTAGCAACCTTGATTTTCTTTCTAGTTATGTTGAATTTCTGAAACACACATTGAGAATCTGAGATGTTTTTGAATTGTTTTTGTTTTTGATTTTTGATAGCGTTTTTGGGTACCTTTAGGTCCTTCTATGTGGAAATGTTTCCTACAATTTCATAGACTGAGAATTTCCTTATGATGACAAATTTGAAATTTCACTTCTTAGAACGATTCTGTCTGGTTTTCCTGATTACTCATGGTTTCGTGTTTCTTTCAGGCCTTACTATCTTGTCCGACGGGCTCCATTCGCACTGAAACTCCACCTGCTGACATAGGCGAAGCTCAAGAGACTTTTCCACTTGCAGTAGACAAAGACACAATTCCTGTAGATTCTCATCCCTTAAGCATTCATTTTCTAGGATGGTTATAACAATTTAAAACTCTGCTTAGATAATTGTAAGCATACCTCGAAAATGTTTTAAGATTTTGTCTTCAGGTTTTTAATAGCTGTAGGTACAATATTCCTAAGTTCTTAACTGATTAAGCTCTACAAAGAACTCATGCTTCCATGCTACCCTGCTCTTATATGTTGTCTTCTGTTTTCCCTGAGGCTAATCAATTGTGAGATATGTATTATTCTCAGGGCGTTTTTCATTGTGGGTTTCATTCCAAGAAATCCTACGGAGCAACTTCATACTTGATCCTTCATCGTGAGGGAAATATACTTATTGATAGGTATATGCCTCCTTGCAATACTTTTATGATTATCTTCGCTATGGCCATTAACTCGACACAACTGATATACGGAGGTTGTGTTGTTTCCTGCAGTCCTAGGTACTTGGAGAAACTTGCTCGAAAGATTGAGATGATGGGTGGTGTTCGCTACATGTTTTTGACCCACAGGTAGAGTTGATAACACCAAAATGAGAAACTCCATGTTTTCTTATTGTAACCTCTATAATAAGGATAAGCTACTTTATTGTTCAGGGATGATGTTGCGGATCACAAGAAATGGGCAGATCGATTCAAGTCTACCAGAATTCTGCATTCAGAAGATGTATGTCCTTGAATTTATCGCACTTAGCTTTCTGCACATTCTTGATTGATTTTCGACATCTGAATTTTGTGAGAAAAAGCTTGCTTACAGAGTTACAAGGACCTTGGGCTGACTATATGTATGCTCTGTAGAAAATAGAAAGCAAACTGGCTAGGAATTTTGTTACTAAATCCAGCTTTAGTCGACTGCTAGTAAGGGATATTGTTACTATGTTAGGTTGAACCTTCGACCTCTGATGTGGAGTTAAAGCTAGAAGGAAGTGGACCATGGAGCCTCTATGAAGATGTCGAGCTTATACACGCTCCCGGTCATTCAGCAGTAAGTTTGTCCAACTGCAAGAACATATTTGTTAGAAAGAATTTCATTATGATCTCGGGATAAGAGCTTAGTACAATATTGCAGGGATCAGTGTGCCTGTTCCATAAGCCCCTCAAGGCATTATTCACTGGAGACCATGTGATAATGTCAGAATCTGGATTGAGCATATTAGAGCAGTACAATCACGGTTCAGGTAAAAACTTATTATCTGTTGAATGTCTTTGGATATTTCATTCAAGAACATAGAAAGAATAAAGTTTGATCTAAAATGTTTTTGTGTTTGTGGCAGTGCCTCTCCAGCTCGAGAACGTAGAAAAATTGATCAGCCTGGATTTCAATTGGCTACTACCAGGTGAGTGCACTTTTCCTATATGTCTATATATATCTGCTTAACTTAAATGAAGATTTTTGATTTTGATGGCGGTTTTGTATATCAGGGCATGGAAGAAGAGTACATTTCAAAGATGGAGAAGTAAAGGCGAAGAATCTGGAAGCACTTGTTCAGAAGCACAGAGAGAAACAGCTTGTTTCTTTTAGCAAATCCGGGAAAGCTTAAGACAAACTTTGGTATAGTGGTTCTAAACCGGTAAACCAAACTAAACCAGACTGAATGTCTCTTAGGATGGTCTGTCTCTGTAACCATTGTAATTCTTTGTAACATTGTAATTTGTAACGCTTCGACGCTTATTCAACTGAAACCAAGATCGTGAGTAAAAGGTTTGTAAAAGCTTGTTTAGTCATTTATAATACAGCTGTTTCATTACACACTGTTGTATTTCAGCTAAAATTGTCCATTTTTTATTTATAATAATTGTTTCATTAACTCAACCTCATATGATTTCCGTTTGTTGACAATGTTAAATTATATTCAAAGAAAAAAAACAATGTTTGTTACCAATGATTATGCCTACGTTTTAAAAAAAAAAATCCCCTTACATTCTAATTGCTATTCAATTTTGATACAAACCAAGTTTGGATTCTACATTCATACTTCGAGCCTCCATCCTCCGAGATAGTGCTTAACCGGTTCTGGAATTTGTTTTAACACAACTCATGGTAGTCCAGTGATAGAAAGGCTTGATTAAGTGTTCTCTCATAGATAGTGGAAACAAGTTTTAAAACATAGTTGTTTTCGTACCATTGCAGACATAATCAGAAAACATCACACACACGGGAACGTAAGAAAATGCACTGATAACCCATTTCACAAATTTAGCAGTAGATTAGCGATCTAAAACAAATGTCACCAAATTTAACAATTTAAGTGACATCTTTTAACTATCGACGCACATTCAGAGACATAAAGAAGTTCAGTCACTAAACTATTTTCAACCACTCCACTAAATAAGACTAATAAGTGGAACGTCACTCAAAAACTGCCACGAAACATTCCCCACCTACAAAGATAACAAATACTATTGAGCACTCCCTCCCCTTGTTGCTAATTCCCACTACAACAACCAACAATAAAATTGTTACTACTAAGCATGTCATTAACATTATGCCTATATATATACAAATCTATCTTCTGACCACAATTTTCACATCATAGATTTCAATTCATTACAAAACTAAAAAACCGTTGACAAAAGGAGAAGAGATGGGAGCTGGTAGAATGATAAGGACAGCGGTTATTTTAGCAGTAGCTTTTTTCATGATAGGTTCTGACAATGTCCACGTGGCAACAGCTCAGGTCTGTGGAGCTAACTTGTCGGGACTGATGAATGAGTGTCAACGCTACGTCAGCAACGCCGCACCAAATTCTCCGCCCCCATCTCGGTCGTGCTGTGGGCTAATCCGTCCAATCGACGTACCTTGTGCTTGCCGCTACGTTTCGAGGGATGTTACGAACTATATTGATATGGACAAAGTTGTTTACGTCGCTCGTTCTTGCGGCAAGAAGATTTCATCCGGTTACAAATGTGGAAGTAAGTATTATTTTTTTTTTTTTTCTTGATATTTTGTAGTATTATTTTCGTGTTTGTTAAAATATGTCGTAATTAGGATTTGAATCTACTAGGTTACACCATTCCGAAGGCTTATTGAAGAGGGAGACAAACAGAAATTGAATTTGCTATAAAAATTATTAAGATGTAATAGTGTCTGAATAATGATGATGATGATGTCAAGATTTGGGTCTTGTAATAAATTTATATAAATCAAAATGGAGGATCGGAAAATAATGAGACGGCAATATATATAGTTTGCGAGTAACAAAATCAAATGATAGTGTGTTAATTAATGTTTTCTATATGGAAATTGAAATACTGGAAAAAAAAAATCAACTAGCTAACTCATTTTCTATACGCCCATTCCGGTTAATGACGCTTAAGTTTTTTAAACTCCAACTTCATTTCAGTATTAAAAAATTGCATAACATACTAGCAAAGTGATCCGCAGTACAGAGTTTTTTGAGGAGCATCATAATTGTAAGAACCAACATTAAAGAGCATAACACATTAAACGACTTGGAACTTTGGAAGTGTTCGACCAAAGATAAACGACTTGCATGTTCATAACTTCATATCCGTGTAAAGACATTTTGTTTTGACGTGCTATTGTGTATCTAACGTGACGCCTCCATCAAACGGTATAAAATTTTCGTGTACGTGAGGAAGTCTCTTTCTCACTATTTTTGCGTGGAATTAGAGTGTTACATTAAGTCAAATATAATTTGAAACTTAAGTGACAAAAAAACAACCCCACTGTGGGCGTTGTTGTGTTACAATATCTTAAATATTCTTTAACAAAAAAATGTTATTTTTATTTTTGAACATTATCTTAATGAAACTAATACTATAATTAATCAATTTTAAAAAACAGAAAACAAAAAAAATTAACTAATGGGAAAATTAAAAGAACCCACGTACATTGTTTCTCGGAAAAAAACAAAACCACGAGCGCTCCCCAAATTACAATACTTGCGGCTGCTTCAGCCTCTTGTTTTCGTTCTCTATCACTTTTCTCGACCTACCTTTATAAAACCAAATNCATGAAACTCTCCTTTAGGAAAAGCTTTTCAGCGGTCAAGAATCTTACATGGGAAAGAAACAATACAAAGATTGATGGATTTCTAACAAACCACAACATCCCAAGATAACACCAAGGGTAAAGATAACAAGTGCAACTAAATAAGCTAGTGCAAAGATAAGGAGGCATAAAAGCCATAGATATAGTTTGATCCACCAAGGAGATCAACCACATGAAGTGAGGGGAGGCTGACGAAGACCGAATCACTGGTCGCAAATCGACAATTTGCCACACTGGAATACAAAGATTCCGACGGGTTTTTAAAAACCTAACTCGCACTAAAGATGATGAATCTTCAGCT
The DNA here is from genome assembly GCF_000633955.1 of Camelina sativa. Lineage (NCBI taxonomy): Eukaryota > Viridiplantae > Streptophyta > Magnoliopsida > Brassicales > Brassicaceae > Camelina > Camelina sativa. The sequence goes on along the minus strand of NC_025695.1, from coordinate 3,735,793 downwards.
CCCTGAAAAAGGAGGCAGCATGTAGGTTGGGAATAAGTTCCCAAGAGTCGAGCACCGGAGAAAGGATCCAAGATAAAACCATCTTGCCACACCACATTGAAAGATCTAAACCAAGTGGTTACCGAAGAGTAGAGAACATGACGCGACTGTGAAAACAAGGGATTGGAGACAAGGAAAAAACATGAGCGCCTCCACAGAAAAATAGAGAAAGCTAACCATGCACTCCAAAAGACACCACTAGGAAGAAGAAGACACTTCCAACAATATACTCTGTATCGGATGACAAGACGAGCATATACCACCTGTCGCAAAAACACCCATGCTAGAAATGGGTCAACCTTATAGGGAAGTCTCTCCATGAGAGAGGAGGAAAGTGAAAAAACTAACACGAAATAAGACATTCCGGAGTCCAAAAATTCACAAAAACTACTAGTATACAAAACCAATAGCCTTGGAGACCGCTTTTTGCGCTTGGAATTCTGCTTTAGACTTAACCTCTTTAAAAGAAGTGATCTCTCCCAGTAGGAGGAAAATAAGAAAATATCACTCTCCTTGATGGAGGAAGTTGAGACTACAAGACCCTTATGGTCTATAGGTAACACATTTAGCTTGCGTCGACAACTTTGTAGATCCTTCTTAATACCAAAGAAAATACACATTGGTACACAAACAAAAAACGTAGAAACTGGCCGAACTCCTTTGAAGTTTTTATTTGGCCCAAAATCTTGGAAAATAAACACTGGTCAAACAACCAGGAATTAAAAAGTGACACCATCTCCATTGAAAGTTTTTTTAGACTCACCAGGCCCATTAACAAAATCTTTTGGAGGCCATAACCAAAATTTTGGCCCATCTCAATTAGGGTTTTGACCCTTCTTTGAAAAATCTTCGAGAGGCTGCGGCGGTTAAACGACGCTTCACCAAGACGCGCCGGAGAATCTTTGCGGTCATACGATGTAGGTCTCACCCACAGTTTGGATGGAAGTCTTATGGGGGCTTGCAGATTTGAGAGATTTGGATTAGCGGCCGATATACATGGTGG
>NC_025695.1:3701871-3732580 GCF_000633955.1 Camelina sativa | reverse complement strand
GATCTCACCGGTGTCAGGAATAACCGGTGGAATGTAGAAGAAGTACTCATTGGTTCAAAACTTGATAATGGTGTTGGGAAGCGACGTTGGGTACGCGGAGAACAGAGGAGCAAAAGCTGGCGGAGAGAGTTGGCGGTAGATTTGGAGGCTAAAGCGCTTCGGTTTAAAACCAAGAATTTCGCACCCGAGACGAGTGGAGATACATCATCAATTATGAAGAGGAATCTTTCCCATTGGAGATCACCGTAAGCTATACCGATGATCTCTAGATCTGAAGATTTCACACTCGGCTGACCACCGGGGACTTGAAACTGAAAACCACCATGTATTATAAATGGTGACAAGCTGAGGTCTAAACAGCAAGAAGAAGAAGGGGATCGACGCCGGTGAGCAAAAGCTACCGGCGTCGTAAAGGTTGCCAGAAAATGACGCTCGAGAGGATGGAGTAGTCTTTTTTCCTTCTTGAGTTCTCCGCTGCTTCAGCCTCTTGTTTTCGTTCTCTATCACTTTTCTCGACCTACCTTTATAAAACCAAATCTTCCATGCAACAACGAAGTCCAAAAACATAGCTAAATCCAAAGATCAAAATAAACTTTTTTATTAAAGAAAAATACACTTTTAAAGAGACTTAAAACGAAGAAAGAAGAGATGAATGCCGGAAAGCAAGCTTCGTGGGCGGTGGCGACGGCAATCGCGGCGGTGGAAGTGCTTAAAGACCAAGGCGTTGCTCGGTGGAACTACCCTCTTCGTTTACTCCACAAGGAAGCAATGGCTCGCGTCCGTACCATCACAGTCCCATCTCGTCCCTCTCCTTCTCCGTCTTCATCTTCCGCCAAGCCCATGACCACCACACCCTTTGAGAAATCCTTTGAGAAAGCAATNTGACGCTCGAGAGGATGGAGTAGTCTTTTTTCCTTCTTGAGTTCTCCGCTGCTTCAGCCTCTTGTTTTCGTTCTCTATCACTTTTCTCGACCTACCTTTATAAAACCAAATCTTCCATGCAACAACGAAGTCCAAAAACATAGCTAAATCCAAAGATCAAAATAAACTTTTTTATTAAAGAAAAATACACTTTTAAAGAGACTTAAAACGAAGAAAGAAGAGATGAATGCCGGAAAGCAAGCTTCGTGGGCGGTGGCGACGGCAATCGCGGCGGTGGAAGTGCTTAAAGACCAAGGCGTTGCTCGGTGGAACTACCCTCTTCGTTTACTCCACAAGGAAGCAATGGCTCGCGTCCGTACCATCACAGTCCCATCTCGTCCCTCTCCTTCTCCGTCTTCATCTTCCGCCAAGCCCATGACCACCACACCCTTTGAGAAATCCTTTGAGAAAGCAATGGGGCTTAGCTGCTTTGGTCCCACCACCGTTAGATTCTAGATCACTCTATGTACTTGTTGTACGTAAATCAGAATGTGCGTCATTAGGAGGTCCACGATATGTTGTACTCGTTAACATTTAGCTTAAACAATATATCCTTATCAATTTTGAAATAAATCTGGCTCATGAGTTCGGTTATATATCAGACTATAACCAAAGCCAACCGGAATGTTTAAGCTGGTTTAAATTATACCAAGAAGAATCTTGACTCAACAAAAAGTTTAGACCATACATGTACACATCAGAAAATCGGATATACAACGTCTAAAGGCAGTGGACGCGATTAATTTGTTGTGAGGTGGGACAAGCTAAGAATAATGCCCACATATACCATTGTTGCTCACTTAGACCATTTATGGTCAAAAACACTTTGCCACAAAGGTAAGCCTCATTATACCACCATCACACATCACGCCAAGAAGTCAACAACTACTCCTAACCCAATTAAACCTAATCAATACAATTTAATATTAGACCGACTTCTTGAGAGTATATATATTCTTCTTTTTACCAAAACATATTTAATTACCCACTGATATTTCTAGTCTCAAATTTAATCAAATGAAGAAATTTCAGTTACTTGTTTGAAATATTACTTTTTCTATTAAATTGTAGTTTCAAATATTGTTGTAACATTTATATATTTAAGAAAATCAATTATTGTGGATGAAATTAAGATGATAGATAGCGTCAACCTACTTTTGTTGACCAAACTTGATTCTAAAGAAAGAAAGCAAAAGAGATAACAAAGATGAAGACGACTCTCTCATCTTCTTTTTCTCTGATTTTTTTTATTTTCCTCTCCATCTCTCTCTCCCTCTAGAGCTTGTTGATTGATGATCTTGAAGCAAGAAGAACCATGAGATTTCTGTTGGATGATAACGAAACCATATCGGACTCGCTCTGTAAATACAATTGTATCCAAGAGTTGAAAAGTATAGGATACTGTTCATCCTATTGTCTTGACGAGTGTCCTTCCATCTGCGAGATCGTCGTAGTCACAGGTCTTACTCCACCTGCAGTGATCCACCATGACGACAACCTAAAGAGGATCTTGATCATCTCGGCTTCATCTATCATCACAACTCTGTTTCTCCTTACTTTACTTGTCCTCTGCTTCAAGTTTTACTATAGGAGAAGATTAATGACAATATCAAGAAGATGGAGCATGGAAGAAGCTAGGAACTGGGATTTTGATGGACCGTCACCGGTTATCGTGGATCATCCGATATGGCATATCAGAACCATCGGGTTGAATCCAACGGTTATAAGTTCGATCGAAGTGTGTAAGTATAGTAAAAAAGATGGTGTTGTGGAAGGAACTGATTGTTCTGTATGTTTAAGCGAATTCGAAGAGGGAGAGACGCTTAGATTGTTACCAAAGTGTAAACACGCTTTTCATCTTTCTTGTATTGATACATGGCTTAGATCACACACCAACTGCCCGCTCTGTCGTGCTCCTATCGTTGTGACCAACACGATGATAATTGATGATCGTATAAGTGAGAGTCAAGAAGAGATCCGTGTGACGATGATGATTCCAGAAGAAAGTGGAGATGATGGTAATATAGATGAAGAAATCGAGGAAGAAAGAGATGGGTTTGTTAGTAATATTATTAGTAGAGATCATCATGACGGTGAGTCGCAGTCGCAGCAGCGGGTGAGACGATCAGTGTCGTTGGATTCGTTATCGGGTTCAAGGGTAAGTGAACTTGTTGTCGGTAGAGAAAAGGAGAAGTTGAAGAGAGGCAATACTGGATCTTCTTTAGTTGGGAGGTCAAGTTTCTTGAAGAGATCTATCTCTTACAGTGGAAAGTAGTATCAGTTACGATAAGAGATCTTCATCATTGCTATATGAATAAAAAAAAAAAAAAAACAAGTCCATCAAGTAAGTTTCTTAGGGGAAGACTACTCAAAATCAACCCCTAATGATATACGATTTTGTTAATCAGAGCTGCTAGCTAGCCACTCTTTGTAAAGTCAAAGGAATTGATCATATGCAGCTTCTTCTACTCTGCTTTGGATTTTTGGGATTATGTTGATAATTATAAATATACACCAAAGTTTCATTGTATTTGTCTTATGTGAATGGATAAGCTTTTAAATCAGTTTTTAAGTGTTAAACGGTGCGTTTCATTAAAAGAAGGCTTCATCTTTATCGGTTAATCTCTTCTGTCACAGACAACTCTGTCTTCTTGTTCAACGAGAGAACCCAATCACCAGATATGTCCTCGTTCTTCAAGGAGAAGTCTTCATCTTTACCTATTTAGGTTAGATTTTTTTTTCACGAATTATGAATTTGATTATAATTTTACGGTTTAGTTGTAGGATCGCTGTTAGTAGAACTGATGGTTTGGATTGGTATTATGATCGTGGTTGGGTTTTGATCTATAACAATAGAATTTTTGTATACTAGTCGAGATGATTGAAGATTGAGTCGTCGGAGTCACATTGCATATGTCTATCGCGAATCCATCAACTGTTTGATTTTAGAAATTATTAGGGTTTCTACTGTTTGAAATTTGGGGATTACTATCTGGCTTACAAATCATGCTGTTATTTTCTCCTGTAAATAAACTACACGCTGTTTTTTCATAGAGAAAACGACAGACGGACAGATAGACAAACTAGATTTTAACAGAACTGTTAGTTAAAGAACTTAAGATGAACGGAACATAGATGACGTCTCTGGGTCTGTCAGTTTTTCTTTCCTTTTTTAGTTGACTAAGGTCATAATTTGTTTCGGATTTTTTGGTATGTATAACATTTAAATTTATCAAATAGATCTTCTTCTTTTTTTTTTCCGTGTAAATCTTGGTAATTTATATGCATTACAGTTAAACTCTTGTTGATATATATTTTATTGTTGTCATTTGCTTAATTCACATTCCTTGTTAAAGCTTTATTATGGTAAGTTACATTAGGTTAGGGGGGGGTGGGGTCAAAAACTGACACGACACGAAAACTTTGGTTTCTCCGTCATTGTTGGAGAAATGCATTCACATCCACTTCTTACCCAAAAAGAAAATAAAATAATAAAATCAAAATATTTAATTTTGGAAGGGCCTCTTTGTTGTATATTATTTTTTCAGATGAAGGCTCTTCTTCTTCAGATGCTTTGTGCTTTGTTGATCCAGATTCGATATACCCAACTTTACTCTCTAGACTTCTTTCATGGCAGCCATTCCCACACACTTGTCTCTCTCTCGTGATCCTTCTCCTTCTTCCACGTCTCTCCTTCATCTCCATACTCAAGCGGCGGTATGTTTTCAATTCTCTCCCTCCTCCCCCCTCACACTGTTTCATTCATATCTGCACTGTTTAATTTCTCTATTTCATTTTTGATGATTCAGATCTTCGGTTCCAAGCATAATTTAAAGGAAACCCAGTTGAGAATTCCTCCAGCTTCTTTCAGGTTAATTTCTAGGATTTTTGATTTGGGATTGCTGCTCTTATCTGAGTTTTTCATCTTTAGTTTTGACAATTTAATAAGAACTCACATGGTGAATGATTCATTGTACTTTTTTTTGGGACCCTTACATCTTATGTTTTAGCTTCTTATATTATATAAGTAGTGTGTGTGTGTGTCTTATTATAAGATTTGCAAAAGAAGTTTTTGTTTTCTTATGCTTCAAATGCCAAAATCTCAGTGGAGTTGTTTTCTATTATTCAAATGTTCTGATTTAGTTTTTACCTTTGTGGTGTTTGCAGAATTAAAAAAACTGCCAACTTGCGAGTGATGGCTTCAGGAAATACACCTGGACTGACTCAGGAAGCTAATGGGGTTGCAATTGACAGAGAAAACAACACTGATGTATTTGACGACATGAAACAGCGGTTCCTTGCCTTCAAGAAGCTTAAGTACATGTAAGTGGCAGAGTACCTATTCTTTTCAGTCTTTTGCTTTTTCAATGGTGCCTTTCTATTACCTCACCTGATGATATATATAATATATACGCTTGAGCAGGGATAACTTAGAACACTACAAAAATCTGGCAGATGCTCAAGCTCCAAAGGTAGCGTTTTACACTTTTACAAATGCTTGTGAGATATCTTCTGTTGTTTAAAAATGTTGTCTGGAGAAAGGAAATTTTTGCTAACAGTTTAAGCAACAGTTTCTGGTGATTGCTTGTGCAGACTCTAGGGTTTGTCCTTCTGCCATCCTTGGATTTCAACCGGGTGACGCATTCACTGTTCGTAACATTGCAAATTTAGTACCTTCATTTGAGGTAACACAATTTAGTGAAGATTGCCATTTTTGTAATTATAGCCTGGTTCATCTTTTGATATAGTTGTATTTTCTTGTTGCGTGAAGTCCGGACCTACTGAAACAAAAGCTGCTCTCGAGTTCTCTGTGAATACTCTTAATGTAAGTATCTATCTTATCTCTTACAGTATTCAGAATATTTTCCATTGTTTAGACTGTTCAGGGTTCTGTTTCTTTTATGAAATTGGCGTTCTACGGAGTTTGTTCTTTTCACTTAATCTCAAACCTGAAGGCAACATAAACTGCATAAATACAATGTGTAGCTACACTTTTGTAAATACATTCATTATAATTCTTCGTCTCATTGATAAATTTGTAGGTGGAGAACATCTTAGTCATTGGTCATAGCCGCTGTGGAGGAATTCAAGCTTTAATGAAAATGGAAGACGAAGTAGATTCCAGGTTTTTACTAGTTCTTGTTTCAGTCTATTGAAAAATTCATAGTTGTTGATCTTTGCCATATTGCATCTCCCTTTTAACAGAAGTTTCATACAAAACTGGGTAGTTGTGGGGAGGAAAGCAAAGGAAAGCACTAAAGCTGTTGCTTCAAACCTCCATTTTGATCATCAGTGTCAACATTGTGAAAAGGTGATGTCTTTTGGGAAAATCAGGGGAATTATATCATCTATAGATCAGTGAACTCATATATATACTATAAACCTGCAGGCCTCCATAAATAATTCATTAGAAAGGCTGCTTGGTTACCCGTGGATAGAAGAGAAAGTGCGGAATGGATCATTGTCTCTCCATGGTGGATACTATAATTTTGTTGATTGTACGTTTGAGAAATGGACGGTCGATTATGGAGCAAGCAGAGGTAAGAAGGAAGGCAGTGGAATTGCTGTTAAAGACCGGTCAGTTTGGTGCTGAGCACTAGCAAATATCTCAATCTTCATAGAGTTTTTTCATAATTCATAGAAACATCAGACCCCTTTTGCATGTGATTATCATGTGTTTGTTACCACTTGTGTTGAAGTCTTTCTCTTACTTTGTCTTATTGAGGCTAAAACTTGAGATACCCCTTCAGGTACTAATGTTTGTTTTATTGTCCAGTTGTTTCATCAGTGATTTCGTTTAGGCTCCGGATTTGTGCAATGAATTGATTGGTTTTTCTCTAAGATATAATAATTTTGCCATTGTAGTGGATTAAACGCATACATAATTGAACGCAATGTATGAAACTTTGAATATGGTCAGATTTATTTGATCGACATTGCAATAGTACATTCATCGATTACATTCATTCATTTATTCTAGATAGTTACAGATTAAAAAATTGAGTAGTGTTACAGTCAATACTCATCAATCCTATAGCTACCAACAATATATATAAGTTTCTCAGCAACATCAATAACATACATCTAATGAACTATTTATTTCCGTGGCTGCACTCTCCAATCTCTTTCATATCTCTTATGCTAAACTGACCCAAAACTCTTCTTGCCCACTCGCCAAAATAAGTCTCATCGTATCCGATCATAGCGTTCTTATATATCGACATACATCGCCTATCCGTATCGGGGAATTGACATATTTCGCCAACCGGGTCATGCCAAGAGCCTTCATGTCTCATCCCTGACCAATTAGCTCCCCATTGGAACACAAGCTGGCCAACTCCTGCAAGTTTAAGCCATCCTTTGGGGAAAAACTCCATTACACTACTATTTTTATCCATTAGAAACAAGTTGGTGAGTTGTGCACCGTGTGGTGATACTAACACATCGGTCTTCTTCATCAGCTCAACTTGCTCACAAAATGTTAGATTATTCGAATATGAAACATTAATTTCACACCCATCTACTCTCTCACACTCTCTCTTAAAGACATCAATCACCATAGACTCATTTCTGAAAGATCTGGCTCCGGTTCTCAATAGCAATGTCATACCGATTTTGGGTTTTGATGTCTCGGATGAGCTGATATTACAGTAGTTCCTGGCTTTGCATCTAATGAGATCAAAAGCTTCCATTCTTCTCTCCCTTGACATTCCACCTTCATTGTGTCTCATTACAACCGCCTTCTCAAAGCAAACCGGCTTGTCCTCATCAACAAACCGTAAGTACTCGGGTTCTTGACCGTAAGTGGCTTTGATTATCTCGCTCAACCAATGCCCCATCCCAAACCGTAGTTCTCCCCAGTGGTATAAAACCCATCTTTGAGGCTTTTCACACTGGTTTCTTAAGCTCCAAGAAACAAACGGTACAACTGCCGTTAGTCCATGCCACAAGTTACCGTAATCGTACTGGTTATAAGAAATAAACGTCAAGCCCTTCTGAAGAACAGCGTTACTCGGAAGAGCTTCAGGCCAAGCCAGCGCGTAATAGTTCCACGCCCCATCATGCTCATCAACCCCTTTCAAGCACAAAAGCCTTCCTTTGGAAGAATCTGAAGGAAATTCTTGATACTGAGCCTCGCCTTTGGTTTGGTTATCATAGAGAGAGCTCATGAACCAAGTATGACCTTCGAGTGGTTTGTTCGAGAAACGATAGTCCTTGAGAGGAAGGAATGTCACCGATTCACGTAGCTTCTCAACCAAGTAAGCCGTCTTGTTCTCGGATATTAATTGTTCAGGTTGGTATTTCAGATACGTCAAGAGTGCAGGAGGGAGTGGAAGGGAATGCTGAAAAGAAAAGATTTGGAGAAGAACAAAAATAGTGACAACGAGGCACAAGACGTTCAAGTAGAACTTAAGGGACGATAAGCAAGTAACTAGCCTACGCCAAACACTAGCTTTAGTCGTCATTGTGAAGTAGCTGAGTGAATCAAATTGAGTTAAGCAGCAGAATCAATTTAATTTGATGAAATATGTGAATTAAGCTTGTGAGGAACGTATATAATCAAAACGACTAATTAAAAAATTTACAGGCACAACCATGATGCATTAATAGCGTGGAATTAACCAACACATGCTTTCCGTTTTTCTCTCCTAGTTTTACAATTTTTTTATTGCACACTATACATTAAACTACTCTGACTTTAGATGAGGTGCATACAAATAAAATTTTCTAATCGAATTATTCATATATAATTAAGCAACTGGTCTTTGTTTAGTTTTCTTGTGTTAAAGGTCGACTGATTATATTTTATCGGCTTTTGTGCTAGATCGGTAGATCCATAATAGGTGAAATAGATTTAGTGCCGAATATTTAAATATATATTGAGAGCTGAAATAAATTTAGTTTCCTGATTTTTTTTTTTTTTTATTATTTTTTTTTTTTGGTANGTTGAAGTCTTTCTCTTACTTTGTCTTATTGAGGCTAAAACTTGAGATAGCCCTTCAGGTTCTAATGTTTGTTTTATTGTCCAGTTGTTTCATCAGTGATTTCGTTTAGACTCCGGATTTGTGCAATGAATTGATTGGTTTTTTTCTAAGATATAATCATTTTGCCATTGTAGTGGATTAAACGCATACATAATTGAACGCAATGTATGAAACTATGAATATGGTCAGATTTATTTGATCGACATTGCAATAGTACATTGATCATCTATTCATCTTCATTCATTTATTCTAGATAGTTACAGATTAAAAAACTGAGTATTGTTACAGTCAATACTCATCAATCCTATAGCTACCAATATAAGTTTCTCAGCAACATCAATAACATACATCTAATGAACTATTATTTCCGTGGCTGCGCTCTGCAATCTCTTTCATATCTCTTATGCTAAACTGACCCAAAACTCTTCTTGCCCACTCGCCAAAATAAGTCTCATCGTATCCGATCATAGCGTTCTTATATATCGACATACATCGCCTATCCGTATCTGGGAATTGACATATTTCCCCAACCGGGTCATGCCAAGAGCCTTCATGTCTCATCCCTGACCAATTAGCTCCCCATTGGAACACAAGCTGGCCAACTCCTGCAAGTTTAAGCCATCCTTTGGGGAAAAACTCCATTACACTACTATTTTTATCCATTAGAAACAAGTTGGTGAGTTGTGCACCGTGTGGTGATACTAACACATCGGTCTTCTTCATCAGCTCAACTTGCTCACAAAATGTTAGATTATTCGAATATGAAACATTAATTTCACACCCATCTACTCTCTCACACTCTCTCTTAAAGACATCAATCACCATAGACTCATTTCTGAAAGATCTGGCTCCGGTTCTCAATAGCAATGTCATACCGATTTTGGGTTTTGATGTCTCGGATGAGCTGATATTACAGTAGTTCCTGGCTTTGCATCTAATGAGATCAAAAGCTTCCATTCTTCTCTCCCTTGACATTCCACCTTCATTGTGTCTCATTACAACCGCCTTCTCAAAGCAAACCGGCTTGTCCTCATCAACAAACCGTAAGTACTCGGGTTCTTGACCGTAAGTGGCTTTGATTATCTCGCTCAACCAATGCCCCATCCCAAACCGTAGTTCTCCCCAGTGGTATAAAACCCATCTTTGAGGCTTTTCACACTGGTTTCTTAAGCTCCAAGAAACAAACGGTACAACTGCCGTTAGTCCATGCCACAAGTTACCGTAATCGTACTGGTTATAAGAAATAAACGTCAAGCCCTTCTGAAGAACAGCGTTACTCGGAAGAGCTTCAGGCCAAGCCAGCGCGTAATAGTTCCACGCCCCATCATGCTCATCAACCCCTTTCAAGCACAAAAGCCTTCCTTTGGAAGAATCTGAAGGAAATTCTTGATACTGAGCCTCGCCTTTGGTTTGGTTATCATAGAGAGAGCTCATGAACCAAGTATGACCTTCGAGTGGTTTGTTCGAGAAACGATAGTCCTTGAGAGGAAGGAATGTCACCGATTCACGTAGCTTCTCAACCAAGTAAGCCGTCTTGTTCTCGGATATTAATTGTTCAGGTTGGTATTTCAGATACGTCAAGAGTGCAGGAGGGAGTGGAAGGGAATGCTGAAAAGAAAAGATTTGGAGAAGAACAAAAATAGTGACAACGAGGCACAAGACGTTCAAGTAGAACTTAAGGGACGATAAGCAAGTAACTAGCCTACGCCAAACACTAGCTTTAGTCGTCATTGTGAAGTAGCTGAGTGAATCAAATTGAGTTAAGCAGCAGAATCAATTTAATTTGATGAAATATGTGAATTAAGCTTGTGAGGAACGTATATAATCAAAACGACTAATTAAAAAATTTACAGGCACAACCATGATGCATTAATAGCGTGGAATTAACCAACACATGCTTTCCGTTTTTCTCTCCTAGTTTTACAATTTTTTTATTGCACACTATACATTAAACTACTCTGACTTTAGATGAGGTGCATACAAATAAAATTTTCTAATCGAATTATTCATATATAATTAAGCAACTGGTCTTTGTTTAGTTTTCTTGTGTTAAAGGTCGACTGATTATATTTTATCGGCTTTTGTGCTAGATCGGTAGATCCATAATAGGTGAAATAGATTTAGTGCCGAATATTTAAATATATATTGAGAGCTGAAATAAATTTAGTTTCCTGATTTTTTTTTTTTTTTATTATTTTTTTTTTTTGGTAGCCTAATAATTTTTATTAGAACCAATTTGTGAAGAAAGATCATAGTTTTTATAAGATGAGATGGAACTCGTGAGGGTAAAAAAAAAAACTAACTTGATTTGCCGAAGAAGTTGATTGATTGCATGTTTGAAAAACGACATTTATCAAATCTGCGTCCACATTGTTTTTTTTTTCTGCAATTATAAAGACGTTCGTATATGATAGTTTATATATTTATTAGACCAACAAAATTTAAGAGATAAATAATACTTAGAGGGGTTATTAGTGCTATACTTTTTTAATAGATTTAGAAATCCAAACAAAAATAACGTGTTATTTAATTATTTATTTTAAAATATTTATTAAAATTATGTGTTATTGGTTCTATGGTTTACAAATACTTGTTAAAATTCTATGTTATTCATTTAATGATTTGTTTTTTGGATTTCAAAATTCATATTAATTGATTTGAAACTGTAAAAAAAAAAGNGCCCACTCGCCAAAATAAGTCTCATCGTATCCGATCATAGCGTTCTTATATATCGACATACATCGCCTATCCGTATCTGGGAATTGACATATTTCCCCAACCGGGTCATGCCAAGAGCCTTCATGTCTCATCCCTGACCAATTAGCTCCCCATTGGAACACAAGCTGGCCAACTCCTGCAAGTTTAAGCCATCCTTTGGGGAAAAACTCCATTACACTACTATTTTTATCCATTAGAAACAAGTTGGTGAGTTGTGCACCGTGTGGTGATACTAACACATCGGTCTTCTTCATCAGCTCAACTTGCTCACAAAATGTTAGATTATTCGAATATGAAACATTAATTTCACACCCATCTACTCTCTCACACTCTCTCTTAAAGACATCAATCACCATTGACTCGTTTCTGAAAGATCTGGCTCCGGTTCTCAATAGCAATGTCATACCGATTTTGGGTCTTGATGTCTCGGATGAGCTGATATTACAGTAGTTCCTGGCTTTGCATCTAATGAGATCAAAAGCTTCCATTCTTCTCTCCCTTGACATTCCACCTTCATTGTGTCTCATAACAACCGCCTTCTCAAAGCAAACCGGCTTGTCCTCATCAACAAACCGTAAGTACTCGGGTTCTTGACCGTAAGTGGCTTTGATTATCTCGCTCAACCAATGCCCCATCCCAAACCGTAGTTCTCCCCAGTGGTATAAAACCCATCTTTGAGGCTTTTCACACTGGTTTCTTAAGCTCCAAGAAACAAACGGTACAACTGCCGTTAGTCCATGCCACAAGTTACCGTAATCGTACTGGTTATAAGAAATAAACGTCAAGCCCTTCTGAAGAACAGCGTTACTCGGAAGAGCTTCAGGCCAAGCCAGCGCGTAATAGTTCCACGCCCCATCATGCTCATCAACCCCTTTCAAGCACAAAAGCCTTCCTTTGGAAGAATCTGAAGGAAATTCTTGATACTGAGCCTCGCCTTTGGTTTGGTTATCATAGAGAGAGCTCATGAACCAAGTATGACCTTCGAGTGGTTTGTTCGAGAAACGATAGTCCTTGAGAGGAAGGAATGTCACCGATTCACGTAGCTTCTCAACCAAGTAAGCCGTCTTGTTCTCGGATATTAATTGTTCAGGTTGGTATTTCAGATACGTCAAGAGTGCAGGAGGGAGTGGAAGGGAATGCTGAAAAGAAAAGATTTGGAGAAGAACAAAAATAGTGACAACGAGGCACAAGACGTTCAAGTAGAACTTAAGGGACGATAAGCAAGTAACTAGCCTACGCCAAACACTAGCTTTAGTCGTCATTGTGAAGTAGCTGAGTGAATCAAATTGAGTTAAGCAGCAGAATCAATTTAATTTGATGAAATATGTGAATTAAGCTTGTGAGGAACGTATATAATCAAAACGACTAATTAAAAAATTTACAGGCACAACCATGATGCATTAATAGCGTGGAATTAACCAACACATGCTTTCCGTTTTTCTCTCCTAGTTTTACAATTTTTTTATTGCACACTATACATTAAACTACTCTGACTTTAGATGAGGTGCATACAAATAAAATTTTCTAATCGAATTATTCATATATAATTAAGCAACTGGTCTTTGTTTAGTTTTCTTGTGTTAAAGGTCGACTGATTATATTTTATCGGCTTTTGTGCTAGATCGGTAGATCCATAATAGGTGAAATAGATTTAGTGCCGAATATTTAAATATATATTGAGAGCTGAAATAAATTTAGTTTCCTGATTTTTTTTTTTTTTTATTATTTTTTTTTTTTGGTAGCCTAATAATTTTTATTAGAACCAATTTGTGAAGAAAGATCATAGTTTTTATAAGATGAGATGGAACTCGTGAGGGTAAAAAAAAAAACTAACTTGATTTGCCGAAGAAGTTGATTGATTGCATGTTTGAAAAACGACATTTATCAAATCTGCGTCCACATTGTTTTTTTTTTCTGCAATTATAAAGACGTTCGTATATGATAGTTTATATATTTATTAGACCAACAAAATTTAAGAGATAAATAATACTTAGAGGGGTTATTAGTGCTATACTTTTTTAATAGATTTAGAAATCCAAACAAAAATAACGTGTTATTTAATTATTTATTTTAAAATATTTATTAAAATTATGTGTTATTGGTTCTATGGTTTACAAATACTTGTTAAAATTCTATGTTATTCATTTAATGATTTGTTTTTTGGATTTCAAAATTCATATTAATTGATTTGAAACTGTAAAAAAAAAAGGATTCAAATCCAAGTATAAAACATGTTATTTCAAAATTCATGTATTTTGATTTTCATAATTTACAATTCTATATGAATTTAAAAATCACTTCTCCAATAAACAGCCTCTTAAATAAAAGAAAGAGATGAACATAGAAAAGTACTAATTTTAGAGACTGTTATTGGAGAATTGATTTGTAAATCCATATAGAATTGTAAATTATGAAAATCAAAACACATCGATTTTGAAATAACATGTTCTTAGGATTTGAATTCTTCTATTTTACACTTTCAAATTCATTCAAATTCATTTAAAACATAATATAGATTTTGAATTCCAAAACGAATCATTAAATGAATAACATTAGATTTTAACAAGTATTTATAAATCATAGAAACAATAACACATAATTTTGATAAGTATTTTAAAATCAATAGTTGAATAACAAATGATTATTGTTTGGATTTCATTAAATGAATAACATGATATTTTAACAAGTATTTATAAATCATAGAACCTATAACACATAATTTTGATAAATATTTTAAAATCAATAGTTGAATAACAAATGATTATTGTTTGGATTTCCNTACAACCGCCTTCTCAAAGCAAACCGGCTTGTCCTCATTAACAAACCGTAAGTACTCGGGTTCTTGACCGTAAGTGGCTTTGATTATCTCGCTCAACNCAAATCCATAAAAATCAATAACCCTCTCTTAATAAATTTTAACATCACAAATGTTCATATAAGGCAAAGATTGTAAATAGTAGTTTATTGCAAATTTGACGAACAAATAATGTACTTTTAAACTGTTTGTTTGTAGTTTGACTGAATAATTATATGCACTTATACTAATATTTCTCCAATGTTTTCAATTGTTGGTTTCTCTAAAGGTTTAGTTCAAACTTACAACTANCTTTTCACACTGGTTTCTTAAGCTCCAAGAAACAAACGGTACAACTGCCGTTAGTCCATGCCACAAGTTACCGTAATCGTACTGGTTATAAGAAATAAACGTCAAGCCCTTCTGAAGAACAGCGTTACTCGGAAGAGCTTCAGGCCAAGCCAGCGCGTAATAGTTCCACGCCCCATCATGCTCATCAACCCCTTTCAAGCACAAAAGCCTTCCTTTGGAAGAATCTGAAGGAAATTCTTGATACTGAGCCTCGCCTTTGGTTTGGTTATCATAGAGAGAGCTCATGAACCAAGTATGACCTTCGAGTGGTTTGTTCGAGAAACGATAGTCCTTGAGAGGAAGGAATGTCACCGATTCACGTAGCTTCTCAACCAAGTAAGCCGTCTTGTTCTCGGATATTAATTGTTCAGGTTGGTATTTCAGATACGTCAAGAGTGCAGGAGGGAGTGGAAGGGAATGCTGAAAAGAAAAGATTTGGAGAAGAACAAAAATAGTGACAACGAGGCACAAGACGTTCAAGTAGAACTTAAGGGACGATAAGCAAGTAACTAGCCTACGCCAAACACTAGCTTTAGTCGTCATTGTGAAGTAGCTGAGTGAATCAAATTGAGTTAAGCAGCAGAATCAATTTAATTTGATGAAATATGTGAATTAAGCTTGTGAGGAACGTATATAATCAAAACGACTAATTAAAAAATTTACAGGCACAACCATGATGCATTAATAGCGTGGAATTAACCAACACATGCTTTCCGTTTTTCTCTCCTAGTTTTACAATTTTTTTATTGCACACTATACATTAAACTACTCTGACTTTAGATGAGGTGCATACAAATAAAATTTTCTAATCGAATTATTCATATATAATTAAGCAACTGGTCTTTGTTTAGTTTTCTTGTGTTAAAGGTCGACTGATTATATTTTATCGGCTTTTGTGCTAGATCGGTAGATCCATAATAGGTGAAATAGATTTAGTGCCGAATATTTAAATATATATTGAGAGCTGAAATAAATTTAGTTTCCTGATTTTTTTTTTTTTTTATTATTTTTTTTTTTTGGTAGCCTAATAATTTTTATTAGAACCAATTTGTGAAGAAAGATCATAGTTTTTATAAGATGAGATGGAACTCGTGAGGGTAAAAAAAAAAACTAACTTGATTTGCCGAAGAAGTTGATTGATTGCATGTTTGAAAAACGACATTTATCAAATCTGCGTCCACATTGTTTTTTTTTTCTGCAATTATAAAGACGTTCGTATATGATAGTTTATATATTTATTAGACCAACAAAATTTAAGAGATAAATAATACTTAGAGGGGTTATTAGTGCTATACTTTTTTAATAGATTTAGAAATCCAAACAAAAATAACGTGTTATTTAATTATTTATTTTAAAATATTTATTAAAATTATGTGTTATTGGTTCTATGGTTTACAAATACTTGTTAAAATTCTATGTTATTCATTTAATGATTTGTTTTTTGGATTTCAAAATTCATATTAATTGATTTGAAACTGTAAAAAAAAAAGGATTCAAATCCAAGTATAAAACATGTTATTTCAAAATTCATGTATTTTGATTTTCATAATTTACAATTCTATATGAATTTAAAAATCACTTCTCCAATAAACAGCCTCTTAAATAAAAGAAAGAGATGAACATAGAAAAGTACTAATTTTAGAGACTGTTATTGGAGAATTGATTTGTAAATCCATATAGAATTGTAAATTATGAAAATCAAAACACATCGATTTTGAAATAACATGTTCTTAGGATTTGAATTCTTCTATTTTACACTTTCAAATTCATTCAAATTCATTTAAAACATAATATAGATTTTGAATTCCAAAACGAATCATTAAATGAATAACATTAGATTTTAACAAGTATTTATAAATCATAGAAACAATAACACATAATTTTGATAAGTATTTTAAAATCAATAGTTGAATAACAAATGATTATTGTTTGGATTTCATTAAATGAATAACATGATATTTTAACAAGTATTTATAAATCATAGAACCTATAACACATAATTTTGATAAATATTTTAAAATCAATAGTTGAATAACAAATGATTATTGTTTGGATTTCCAAATCCATAAAAATCAATAACCCTCTCTTAATAAATTTTAACATCACAAATGTTCATATAAGGCAAAGATTGTAAATAGTAGTTTATTGCAAATTTGACGAACAAATAATGTACTTTTAAACTGTTTGTTTGTAGTTTGACTGAATAATTATATGCACTTATACTAATATTTCTCCAATGTTTTCAATTGTTGGTTTCTCTAAAGGTTTAGTTCAAACTTACAACTATATACATGTAATAAGAGGGAAAAACCTTATATCTAAACAAATTCAATTTAATTGTTGCTTAGACTGAGACGCATAGTGGGTTTGTCAATGATTTGGTGTACTATAGTTCTCAAGGAGATCTAAAGATACTAACATGTGGAGATGACAACCACATCAAATCATGGAATTCATCAAATGGGACCATTTATTGGCAATTGATCCATACCGCGTCATTGAATAGTTTTGATTTGCACCAAGATGGAAATAACATGATATGTATTCGATAACAACCATTTCTACTAATGTTGTATACTTGTACTTTTGAAAATACTAATGTAGTTTTTTCAGCAACTCTTTACATCAGATGTGTTAGGAAATGTAATGAAACCAAACTTAAGAGTACATGATGGACAGCCGAATGCTTATCACATATTTTCCATAATGGTATGAATTAGGCTTGCGACTTCGGTTAATTCGGTTAATTCGATTCGGTTTTTCGGATAATTCGGGAATTGTAAATTCTAGCGAATGTAACCGAATACAAGTTCGGTTCGGGTCGGCTACATGTTCAGTTTTTTTGGTTCGGACAGTTCGGTTACTATGTCACCCAAATACCATGGACTCAAAACACATAACACAGAACAATCTAACATTAACATATTGATTCATGACATTAAGCATCATATAATACAAGTTTTGCTTACAAAAAACAACAACATTAGTCAATCCTAGTCACATACATAGGACTATTGGAGACAATTTACAAAAAAACAACAAGTTCAAAAGGCAATCCTACAGTTGGATTCCTACTTGTCTCGTCTCAAGTAAAGAGACTTTTACAGACAGTTCACAGTTGTTCCAAAAAATATTGTAGGGAGCCAAAAGTTAGAAGAGATCATCAGAAATGACAAAATATCAATGATCCTTTCCTCTTACCAAGATGCATTTGGTATATTGTCATTCAAAACTCCATGCCAAAAAATAGGTAGTTAATAGCTATATTAGTTTATTCAAAAGATATAGAGAGTTACTTGTGTTCATCTCTCGATCATGGATGTCCGGATGGGTGTCCCTCACTCTGTGAAGCTGCACAATGTAAATGATGGTCAGTTAGTGAATGGTCTAAAGGGAGTAACACAAAAAACTTAAATAAAAGAGAAATGAGTTACCTAAGGACTCATGAAACTGCAATTCCTCAAACATCTGAACTAAACCCCTCCGACTCCACAAATGCAAACGGAAGCTCACTAAGTACAATCATCTCGTTGACAGACCTTCGAAACAATCCCTAATCATACTTGATTGCTGTCATTACACCACTGCTATCACCAGCCAATACATTCTGAGTACCACTCTCTTCGTGCATCTTGAACAACTTACACCTTTTTATGTGATTTTTCATGGCACTTGTTCCATGTATCATTGTGTCACAACCGATCTCCTGACCACGGTAACGACAGTTAGCAAGTGCAGGCTCATGCACTTTTTGAATGAAATGCTCCCACACCGGAGATCTATGGCCTAGCTTTTTCCTCGGTTGGGACGGAAGAGGAGAAGTCTCTCGCTGAGTTCTTCTTCTTTTCCCTCGAACGGAAGCACCTGACGGAGCATCTTCTCCATCAACCTCACCAGGCATAAACGGTTCGTTGTTGTGTTCACCAGAATCGTGAGACATCGAAGACCTGTTCAAAGAAAACACAATTAGACAAACATCCAGAAGAACTACACAAACGAAGAAGACAAACAACACAGTCCATTTCTGTCGATTAAGAATACAATTTGACTACTAAGATTACTATGACTATGAATCATAGACGGACAACAAAAAAAATCTCAAAAACATGCTTTAAACCACTAGTCTCACAATTTTAAAGACCCAGATTAGGATTCCTAAACACACTATAGCCAAGTAAATAACAACAAAACGTCAAAAAACTTGGAGAAGAAATAGACAAGAACTTGGAGAAGATTTAGAGAGAAGAACTTACCTTGATGATTAAGAACAAGGATGATCTCAGTTTAAACGCATAAATCAAAGAGGAAATCCAAGAACTCTCTCGATCGCACTCGGAGTCGCAGCAGTCGAGAGCAAAAGGTATTTAGGTTTTTCGATTAGGTTAGAACTAATAAAACCGGTTTATTAGCTTATATAGGTAGGGTTAATTTTTGGTTATCCGTCGGTTTACCCTCTCTGAACCGAACCGAATATAAAACCAAAAAAAAAATTCTTTTTTCCAATCGGATCACAACCAAATATATAACCGAACCGATTTGTCCAAATTTCGGTTCGGGCCGCTTCGGACAAATCGGTTCGGTTCGGATTCGCAGTCCTAGTATGAATGGTAGTTTTGAACTCAAGTTAAACAACGACGGAGAAAAGTGGGTTGAATATTGATAGAGTCATATAATTATTTCAGTTATGTTTTACAATTTTACAAGTAATCTCAGTTTTATCTTAAGCAAAAAAATTGGCAGATTGTTATGTTGTGGTGTTGAACCTTCTACAAAAGGTTTGGGTCGCTTGGTTGAACTTCATATACAATCTCTTACTATCCAATGGCTATATAGTAGTGGGTGATGAATATTGTATGAAGGTGTGGAATGTGGAAAGTAATCATCTCTTCAGAAAAATCACTATAGACGATTCAAAAATTCCGGTAATTTCATTATACACTAGGAGATATTAAATGCTATAAAGCACAAATCAACATTTTCCAAAATTATAATATAATAACAAAAATTATTGTTATATTTGTTTTAAAATGTTATTTTGTTTTAGACAGTATTTAATTTTAATATTGCGATTTTTGGTAAATCTACATATATCTTTTTAAATAATAATTATTTTAGAATATTATAGTATCTTAATTTGTTCGATGTATATTAGTATTGTATATTGTTTGTTTGTTGTATTTGTATCATTATTATGTGAAATATTTTAAAGTAGTAATTATTAGATTCTAATTGTGAGAAAATAAAATTTATTAATTAATTTATCAACTACATAAATTTAGATTTACCAATCCAGCGATGTAGAATAATATTAAAAACACACATTTTTTTTATAAATTGAGTAATATATCTTCATTTTTAAAAATTCAAATCACAACATAATATATGTAGAAAAAATCTACATGTTTATTTATCATATGTATCATATGATACTTAAAAACATAATTTGTAAATGAAATAAAATAAATAGGATAGGAGAATTATAATTTAAAATCTACATATTCTCTCTCTAATCGTAATTCCGGTTTAAGAAAGGACCGGGTTTGATTGTTAGAATTAGGCCGGCGCAACTTAATATGATCTTCGTCTAAACCGGGAGAAGGAGAAAAAGAAAAGAGAAAGATGAAGTATATTGAAAGAGGAGGAGGGAGACGTCGAGTGACGGTGTTATTCCCGGGTTTCAAGGCGGCGATCCTACCGGCTCCGGCACGGGTAATTTCTGCGCCTTTTGATTATGTCTTGTGGTTAGTCTGTATGGGTCAATATATTTTCCTGTAATTGCTCGCTGGATCTGGTCAATTGAGTGTTATGATTGATATATATGTAACAGGTGTCTTTACCGAAGAAAGACTGAGAGATTCAACCAAACCACCGAGGGAGGGTAATGCGGGCTCACCCGATTGAGGTAAGAGTGGTTAATGCTTGATTCTCTATTACACAGTCGTCACTGTTCCATGTTGTTGTTGTTGTTGTTGTTTGGCGTGTCAGTACTTGTTTTGTTTTCTACATTCCTTCCATAGGTTTTTTTGTGGAACCCTTTCGAATATTTTGCGAGTTTTCATCCAAGACAAGTGCATATGGGCTTGTCTGTGGGTTTGGTTGCTGAACAGAAACAAGATCACACACATTGTTACTTCCTTTTGATTCTGTCTGATCTACTATTCTAATCGTCCTCTCTTCCATCTACAGATTATGATGGCCACTTCTATTATGATGTCTGGGTGGTCAGAGAGCAAGTCACCCTCACAGCCATTCTTTTTTTTACTGGTAAGGACTTAGATCCAATATCCCACTCTTTACATCTTCCTGTCTTTGAATGTGTGTTCTCAACTCTGCATTCATTGATTTGGAAGGATATAGGGGACCGGCAATGATGTAAATCTTGAGAAACACCCCACAAGTGTTCTGCAAAAACAATGCATTCAGATACTTGAGACCGGTGAGCTTTTTACCCTCCCGACTTGGCCATACTAATTACCTAGCTCGTGCTTACTCATCTACGTCTAAAAACCTGCAGATGGAGAGATAAGCATATGAAGTGATGATGGGAAGATGGGAGACTAATGTATAAAACTGAGCATGACTCTGTCTGACCAATTCAACAGAGGAATACAAGTCGGTTTTTGTACTTGGCATGACTCTCCCTCGGGAATGAATCTCTCTCGGTCTCCCCTCACCTTTTGTTTTCTCAGGCTATAGGGCCACACAGTGGACACTATCTTCCAACAAGACAAAACCTTCTTAAGTTTCTTAGAGGAGCACAATGTTGATTGATCTCACCAATGTTAAGGTAAGAAAAAATAAATACACTATATTTGCAACAAACATTCTACTGCAGAGATCCATAAAATGTTGTATATTGCAGAGATGCTCTGTGAATGAGGAATATAATCCACTGCGGACGAAGAAGAAGGACCAAAAGAAATCCCAGAAGAAGTTGTCAGAGCAAGAAGAGAGAGAGAAAGAGAGCACAGAATGCAGTGTTTGATCCTGTAAAGAGAGACTTGACTTGTAAATGGACAAGTGGGATATGGTCCAAGAATTGGGTGTGTTAGAGAACGGAGCTACAAGCACAAGCGCGGTGGAGCAAGTCAGCCTCTCTCTCCTCGGGTTTCGCCAGCTAATCTAGTCTAACCAATAAGATCTTCTAGAACTATGTAAAATTATTTTTTACATATATTCCTTTTATTGTGTCAAGGACACATTTTTTACTTTCCTTTTTATTGTATGTAGAATTTTTACGTATCAAGGAAACATTTTTAGCCCCATGCAGAGGTAGTTTGTTTCCCTGCTTTACTATATAGTCTATGTACGTACTCTCCCCTTTTTGGTCAACGTCTTTCCTTTTTAACACGTACGTACAGTATTATGAAAACGAAACTTTCAGTTTCTTTCATCAATTACGTTATGGTATTATGGAGACAATGTTACTTTCCATAACAGAGACAGAGATAATGACTTTCCCTAATACTATATTTTTTCACGGTTCTCGAATATGTATATATAATATATCAATGAAAATAAAGGGTTAAGGGCGACAGTAGCTAGCTAGCAGGCATGGAAGAACTACCGTTTGATGTAGAAATCGAGATCTTGCTGAGACTTCCAGTGCAACCTCTGCGTCGATTAGAATTGGTTTCAAAACAATGGAGAAGTTTGATAAGATCTCGAGATTTCATGGAGCGGTACTTGGTTCATCAGAAATCCAAACACCGTTTCACGATCCTTGCTAGTGTCAAAGTCGTGGACCCGTTCGCTCATGAAGTTTCCCGGGAACCTCGATTTATCCGTTACTTCCATTCATCAGACGGTGATCCCGGATTTTCCTATATGCGGCTTCAAAATAACGAAGGTGTTCCTTGTCTCTCATGCGACGGTTTCATCTGCTGTCCGAGACCTGGTAACAAGTTTCTGTTTATTAATCGGGCGACTCGTCAGGTGATCCAAGTCGAACAACAATCTCTTTGTCACCGTCCACAGAAATTTGAAAGTCATCTAACTTTACCCGAATTCCACTGCAGAACACATATTCTTTATCACGGCATGTGTACGTAACAAATATACTGCCTTCGTTTATTTATTTAAGTTTATTTTCACAAGAATTAAAACTGTTGGAGTTGACATTTAATTATTATAAATAATTCAGAAAGAGTTTTGTTTGGTTTTTTGTTTTTTAAAGTTCTCTTTTCCTATATATATATAGCTAATTGATTATTAATGTCATTTGTATTATTTCATTTCTTACATGCAGCGAATCATCAGTTTTCCAACCTGCCGTTTAGCAGCTTGTTAGGATTTGGGAGAGACAGAGTGAGCGGAGCTTATAAACTTGTTAGGTTATTTGAACCGCCTGGGGAGAATACGTTATGCACAGGATGCGAGCTTTTTTCGCTTAAGGCAAGGAAATGGATATACACAAGCCATGTTCCTATACCTTGCTTTAATGGGCAACCTTCAGCGAGCGTTAACGGATCCATCTATTGGTTCACTGCTTATCTATGGTTAATGGAAGCAGAGTATTCAACAACGGCCAAGATCATAGCATTTGATCTTCACACACACAGATTCCGTGCAGTCCATCACCCTCCTACCGAATTCATCTCGTGAACCTTAGGGATCAAGTATGGATCGTAGAGCAACAACTTAACTGTTTGGAGATGTGGAGCATGGATAGAGGAGAAGACGCATGGGGGAAAATGTATTCAATTGATCTAAAAAGCCATGCAAGGACTAGTTTGGGGGAGGTGCTTATGCCAATTGAAATCTGCCGCGACGGAAAGGTGTTGATTAACGGTAACAAGCCAAAGATGCAAATCACTCGGGTTTCATAAAAAGGTTGCTCAAATATGACCCGCGTACTAAAACTTTTGCCTATGGCGCCCCCTACTTCAAAACTTGGGTCCTTGCTCCCTACTTCCAGTCTCTCTTCTCTTTCGATACAATTTACTAAAGAGTTTTTTTCTTTCTTTCTTTTTCGATACAATTTATTAATTAGTATTCTAGATGATCATCTTCTCTTCTAGTTTTATTTTTCTTGTTTCTTATTACACTATTATGATCAATTTATTTACATTCCAAACTGATGCGATGCAACGTTTGTCCCTTACATCTTTCTTTTGAATCATGGACTAGCTGATTGCCTCCGTTATTTTTTTCTTTTAATTTTTAATGAGATGGCAAGTTAATCCATTTCTTACGAAAGTAAAGATCGTAAAGAAGAACAAAGTGTTTATAAAGCCATTATTTTTGTTAAAGGATTTTCATTCAATAAAAGAAGTTTTACAAAATCTGCTAAGGGTATCAAATAATACTGAACAAAAAGACTAGTATAAACTTTACACCAGAAATGTTCATATAGGCCGAAGAAGATATTAGACAGTGTTTTATTGCAAATTTAACGAATAAATATGCACTATTGTATAAAATTTAATATATAACAACAAACATCACCAATTTTTTTAATATAATATCACTATGAGTTAAGAACCAAATGATTATTTTCACGAGCACAAACAAATGTAAAATACAACAAATGAAAATCAAAAGGAAATTAAAGGTACAAATCATGTAACGAGGGTATGCCTAAATAACCAAACCAAAACACACCACATTGAAAACATTACAACAATAATATATAATAAAAGATGCATCAGTCACACGTGATGAAGTGATAATTCAAGGACTCGATGTAGAAGGCGGAGGAGAGAAGAACGGAATGGATGGGAGATTAGTTGGAAGAGAAGGAATTACCGTAGGAAACGAAGGCAACGTTGGCATTGGAGGCATTACAGTGGGAATTGCGGGAAAATTTGGTTGTGGCAAAGATGATGGCATTGGAAACGGAGGCATTGCAGTAGGCATTGTGGGAAGAGTTTGTAGAGATGGTTGTGGCAACGTTGATGGCAATGGAGGTAGTCCCATTGTCGGGATAGGCAGGCTTGGAATTTGAGGAATAGGTTGTTGTTGTTGCTGGAGAAGCCGGCGTGAGGCTGAACAAGTGTTGATCATAGTAGAGGAAGAAGAGAGACTCACGAAAAAAGCAATGAGAAAGAGCTTGTATGATGCCATGTTGACGAAACTCTCTAGTTATGGTTAAGCCTTCACTTTGTATATATTGCTTTGTGTTGATGAGAAATTTAAAGAAATGCCAATGAGTTTATATAGTGGCAAGAGTCTTCGATGGAGTACAAAGACTTTATGTACTTAACAATTTCTGTATGGTTGGCTTGAGCTTTTGGTTGTTCAACTTAATGTGTTTTTTTTTTAGTAAATTATTTTGACAAATCAAGAAATTTTATTAAAGTTAGTTCAACAATCAAAATCCTCCTACTCTAATAATATATATGTACGTGGTTACCTAATAAATAACCACACTTTAAAATATCCATTTAAGCTTAAAATGCACAATTAATACCAATTTACCACCGTAATATATATAGTATTTTATAATCTCATTAATGTTTTTTTTTTAATAAAAAAGATAGGTAAAATATATGAAATACAAAATAAAACTGTGCCAATCTGTGACTCTGTGATTAAACCGGAGCTTCCCAAAACTACAATCGAAACCGGATAGACAAACAATTCAAGGGTTGAACGGTTGAACCGGGAATAGCCTTTCTTCCTTATCAGTATCGGTACGATTTTAAAAATCAAATTGAAATTTCAAAAATCATGTGTGGTCAACTGGTCATCCCAAAAGTCGAACATAACCAAGAGAGACAGAATTGGAAACCCAAATTTTCAAATTCAATAATATCTTGTGATGTCGCATCGTAGTACAGCGTACGCCTCGAGAACCTTCTCAAGCCGTCGGAACTGTAACCCAGTATTATTCTGGCGCCGATGAGTCTCCGATCAGTTCAATCCCGCAGTAAAAGGAAGTCGACTGGAGTATACGATTTCACCGAAGAGGAAGAACGCGTCGAAGAGATGTCGAAGAAACTCCTTCGGAAATACGATTCCCCTGTCACTACTAAAACCTCCTCCGCCGTCGATAAGTATGACTTCCTTCGATGCTGTAAGTGTCTTCTTCTCTGAATCTTCCCCATTTAATTCTTGTATCGATTTTGTTTATTCACTTCTTTTGTGATGTTTTTCCAATTGCAGTTGCAAAGAACACCCTAAGCGAGAGTAAAGAAATGGACTGCGTAGTTATTGATGTTGAAGGTAATACCAATAAAACTACATCTCTGAGAACAGTTACTCTACTGCAAATTATGACAATTTGTTCTAGGCTATGTGCCCTGTAGGGTTTCAGATTCTCAGTTGCTAATGAGTTAGATCAGAACTTACTTAATTTGTAGTTTAATTCTTAAGAATGTGTTTTCAGAAAGTGTCCTTAAAGAAGGAATTGTGGCTATATGAGTTACTGCAGCGATCACCGTTTCCTTGATCTTTTATCTATTTGGTCATCTAAAGCTTTGGCTAATCTGACTTCTTTTGGGTTTATACAGTACCAGCAAAAGAAGAACATTCAAGGTGTGAACTCAGCGGAGATGCAACTGTGAGCCTCTCTCATGCAGTCATGAAGGACTTAGTATAAGGAATTAGAATGTCTACAAGTTTTCTAACTTTTGTTGTACTATATATTTTGCAGGGTGATCTGATTGATTTAATCTCCAATGGCTCCCATGGAAGTATTGGAATTGATTCATCAACTTCATCATCTCTCTCAGAAAATGATGAAGGTATTTAGCATTTTAGTGTTCTTTATCTTTAATTTCAGTTATTTTTTTTGTTCGGTTTCTTCCTTCAAAATTGCTTGCTCTAAAGAATCTTCTGATTATATTTTTAGCCTCAACTGGAGAAGCCACAAATCCTGCTTCTGATCCGCTTGAAGTTGTAAGTCTCTTTGAGTATACTGTTCTTTCTAATTGGAGATAGCTTAGGATCACAAACAAGATGAAAAACACAAGCTCTTCTTCCTCTGAAAATTTGTCAATTTGCTGTTTGTCTCAAGATTTATGCACGTGGGTTTATATGTTCATAGTATCTCATGCTTTTTCTTTTTCTGCATATACAGGATCTCGAGATTGCACAAGTTCTTATTAACCCTGATGTTATTATATATGGAGATATATACTGTACAAACTCGAAGTTAACATTTTCACGTAGCTGTATGAATGTTGAAAGTTCATCAGTAAATGCCACTAAAGGGACCTTTAGTTGTCAGTGGAGAATAGAAGATATCATCAAAATTGAGTCTCAGTGGTGTTTGGAGGTGAGTTCTGTTAGAGCTTCATTTATAGGTCGATGGGTTTTCTTTAATGATGCTTGAGCTCTATTTTTTAGGTTGAGACTGCTTTTGTCAACGTCCTTCTGAAGTCCACGGAGCCAGAAGCAGTTGACACTGCGGAAGAGATTTCAGGTCCTAACATATGTTCACTTTTGTTTATATTAGTGTGGCTTAAGTTCAAAGGATTTTCTTTTTCTCACAGGAGGGATTCCTTACATTGTTAGCTGAAATAAGAAGGGCACACACACATCATATCTCTCTTTGTGTAGTTTTTGATGTTTACAACGTCAACTTATGTCTAACTAACATCTGTACCCATGCTGACAGGAATTGATCTCCTAAAATTTTCCGTTTATGACCCTAAATGGTATGAAGAAGTAGAAACCATCAAATCCTTGGACTCGAGATACAAGGATATTTGGTTTGACACCATAACGTAAGTCATTTAGAAATATTTTTTTGCACCATTGTGTTAGAATATTCATTGTAGTTCTCCCCACTTCCTCCCCTTCCATCATTACCTTCCATTATTATCATGTTGGTGGTATATGACTCAACTAGTCGTTTTCTGAAGTCTTGAATGATTTGTATATATTTGTTTTTTTCGACATCGTTAACAGAATTGTTGACAGATATATACCAAATATATGTGCACTATCATATACAAAATTCTCTTGCCTTCAATTGTTTCCTGGTTACCTAATTAAATTTCTTAGAAGCTGTACAAATCAATATATGAAAGAGCTTTTGACCTTAAACAAGGACCACTTATGTTTTAAATCCTGTAAAAGGTTCGAGGAGAAAGAAGTTAGTAAGATAGGAAAATTATCTGGTGGGTTCTAAGTTATAACTTTTATTTGTCGTTGTTGAATTTTGACAGGGAAAGCGAGGAAAGTGCTTGTACTGGACAGAATTTGGGAACTTCACTCACTAAGTGAGTATGAACTTTAATATTTCTGAATAATGTGATTTATAGAAATGTTGGTAAATGTAATCTGACAGTTTGGTGGTGTACTCTTCTTTTATGTTATTTTATGACTTTATCTTACCTCTTGATATGTGCTGTTTGTATTCTGATCTTCAGTCTCGCTGATTCATTTGAAGATCTAGTCTACCCTCAAGGAGAGCCAGATTCTGTAGTAGTTAGGAAGCAAGACATTGAGCTTCTGAAGCCAAGACGTTTCATCAACGATACAATCATTGATTTTTATATCAAGTAAGTCATTATCTTAACATTAAAGGTAATAAAAACTGTGTCTGTAGAGCAGATGATGCCTATAAGCCAAAAGCAAGGCTTGTCAAACCCTTGTCGTATTATATTTGTTTTCATTTATATTTTACCGTTTTAATGCATAAGTTAGTTCGAAGCAGCTTGTAAAGTTTGGTTTGATGCTTACAGGTACCTTAAGAATCGAATTCCGCCGCAGGAACGAGGCAGATTCCACTTCTTCAACTGTTTCTTTTTCCGTAAGCTGGCTAATTTAGACAAAGGTTCACCTAGCACGTTTGGAGGAAGGGAAGCATACCAACGTGTTCAGAAGTGGACTAAGAATGTGGATATTTTTGAAAAAGATTATATATTTATTCCTATAAACTTCAGGTGAAAACATATTTCTCACAGATAACTATTTTTCTTACCGCTGATAAGATGACTTATACTTGCACTTGATTGCAGTTTTCACTGGAGTCTGATTATTATCTGTCATCCCGGTGAATTGGTTCCTTCTCATGGTAAGATTAACTCGTTATGTTATTTCCTTATCCTCGTTGACTTTGTTTTACATTTTGTAAATAAATTTTTACTCTTCTGGTAATGAAGTCGAAAACCCACAAAGGGTTCCCTGTATCTTGCATCTAGACTCAATTAAAGGAAGCCACAAAGGTGGTCTCATAAATATTTTTCCGAGGTATGATCTTAACACGTTTCATCAAACTTCACTGCCCTAGCATTTACTCGTTCTTTTCATTTGGATTCAAGAGGCCATTTTAAGTGACGGTACTTTTGAATTTAGCTTCGAGAGTTGTTGCTAGTTGGATGCTACTTATGAATGAGGCTGGATCCAATTTTTTTCGTTGAGATCAAAGCTGACTAAGGGGTGTTTAGGTTTACAGTTGATGATTGGTCTTTTTAATGGGAGGTCTTTAATAATTTTCTGCACATTTACATATTTTTGTTGTTCCGTTTTTCCACTTTTCCACTTACATATGTTTGTTGATGATTGATCTTTTTAATGGGAGGATTTTTTCATAACAATTCAAATGTCCATCATGTGATCATAGTTACCTACGTGAAGAGTGGAAAGCGAGGCATGGAAACACAACTAGTGATTTCGAAAGAGCTCCAGATATGCAGTCCATCTCACTTGAGGTAGCTTCCTAACAAGGATAAAGTTATCTTGAGTTCAGATAGAAGTCGCATGTCAAAACTATTATGTTTTGTCATGGTGTCGTAAACCCCTGTTCCAGATTATCTTAGTGCATATAGTACTCCTGCTTGTATTCGTGCGATAGATGCATTTTGATGAGCTTTATGTTTTTGTGTAACATATCATATCAGTTTTGGTTGTTAGGTTATCTTCGAAAAACATGTTTCTATTCTAGTGGAGTCAAATGATATTTCCAATGTGAATTTTGTGAATTTCTTCAGTGGCTTTTCTGATGCTATTGCTTCATTTGAAAAATTCAGCTCCCTCAGCAAGAGAATTCGTTTGACTGTGGCCTCTTTTTGCTCCACTATTTGGACCTTATTGTGGCTCAAGCTCCTGCTAAATTCAATCCATCCCTTATAACAAGATCAGCAAAATTTGTAAGGAGTCTTGTTTCCATCTCCTTGGATATGATGAAGTTGCATCTGACATACAGATTTTTAGTTTACTATTTCCTTAAACTTAAAGAGTGACAATTGAAACAAGCATTTGAGAATCTTATCAAGTTCTGGCAATTATTGTTTTAGAAAATTGATACAATCTTTTAGAATCTTATTTACGTTCACTATGGAGTCTTTATTGAGTTGTAGTGTAGTGCTTTTACTTGTGTAAATAATTCAACTTGTGAGAAGATCTTCCTTATTCGTTATGATATGAAAGCACTCCACCGAGAAACATTGATATGAATGGGATGGTTTAACTTATTTTCTGCATCTTTTCAGCTAACTAGGAATTGGTTTCCTGCGAAGGAAGCTTCACTTAAGCGTAGATACATCTTAGAATTGCTTTACAATCTCCACAAAGGTCATGATCCAAGTATTCTTCCAGCTAGTTCCAAAAGTGAACCGCCTCATTATGGAGTTTTCAACAAGAATGATCAAGCAAATGAAAGCAAAAATGTGATTGAGAGCTGTAACTGGAGGAAACCATTTGATGATTCATCATCAAGCGTTACAGACATTCCCCAAACAAAGACTTGCTCGCCAGTTCTGATTCTTAGCAAAGAAACTTTTTGCACAGGAGGTTATGACCCTCAGTCTTCTAAGCTCCGAAAGGTCTTTATGTCGCCTATAGTGGTAAAATTGCCTTTTCTATATCTTCAGTTTAGATTCCACTGCTAATTATCTTATGTTGATAGCTATTCTATACTTTTTCCTCCCCAAACTAGGAAGAAGTTCAAGAAAGTGGTGAGAAGAAAACCCATGTGATAGATACATTACAAAAAGAGGACAAGAAAATGGACATACAAGAATCTATTCATCACGAGATAGATACATTA
>NC_025695.1:3699475-3700997 GCF_000633955.1 Camelina sativa | reverse complement strand
GTCGCCTATAGTGGTAAAATTGCCTTTTCTATATCTTCAGTTTAGATTCCACTGCTAATTATCTTATGTTGATAGCTATTCTATACTTTTTCCTCCCCAAACTAGGAAGAAGTTCAAGAAAGTGGTGAGAAGAAAACCCATGTGATAGATACATTACAAAAAGAGGACAAGAAAATGGACATACAAGAATCTATTCATCACGAGATAGATACATTAAGAAAAGAGGAATGCAGGCTTTATATCGTGGACAGTGAAGATGAAGAAACTGTTTCAGTAGAATATGTCTCTGATTCTGAAGATTCATGTGAAGTTGAGATGAAAGGAGAAGATGATGATGAGCTTAGAGTTACCGGAGAATCCGCAGGGATTCATAGAAGCAGAGAAATCAAGTCTGATTCAGCAGTGATCGAAAAAGGAGTGAACAAGAGTAGAGATTCAAATGCTGCTTCTTGTTATAATGACATTCTTCTTGTGTTGTCTGATGATGAGAGTAGCTCAGACGAAAAAGAAAACTTCTTAGTCACAAGTTCAAATGTGATATTGTAATGTAATGAAGATGAATATCGCCAATCTAATGCGATTATTATTTGTCTGATTCTCTAATCTCGTAGATAAATTACAATTTCATTTTAGCTTCGCTTCCTCTTTGGCCTTTAGAAAGATGTAGCATTCATCAATTAGCTACATTTTTCTTATATTGACAATCAATTTACTATATACTGCAAGTAATTTACATCAACATGTCGAAATTCATATTCAGTAGTTCTTGTCTCGTATTAGACAAATATCAAAGCTTCGATTTCAACAAACAAAAAAAAACAAAAGAATCTGCTGTTATTATCCAATCCAAGTGGAAGGATGAAAACAGAGAGCTCACACAAACGTTTTAATACAAAAAGAAACTGATGTTTTCCATCCAATGAAGCTGTACTTGTGATCACATTCACACGTCATCGTCTCTATTCTGATGCTCTAGGAGCAATTGTTCCAACTCTTCCCTGCGTCTGGCTATCTCCTGCAACAACAGTCAATGATTTAGAAGGCATTTGAGGAATATGATAAATTGATAATGATGCAGAGTATAGAAACTAGATGATAATAAACTATCAATACTTGCCTCAAGATCCTTGACGGCTTGTTCTCTTGAAATTTCCTTCTGCTGTCGAGCACGCTTCAGAAAGCCGATGCATAGAACTCCCTGAAGTAAGACAAAGATCAAATATTGACAGTGAAAAGTTCAGAGATATTGCCAAGAAAGGGAAAGTTTTTCCCAACCAAATCAAACATTAGCAGATCCAAAATTGGCAGAATAGGAAAGAAAGTGATTCAGGCGAAAGTGGTAACTAAAACCTCGACCAAAAAGCTCATTTTCTAGGAAATAACTATAGAGACTAGCTACACTATATGAAGCACCTATTGTTCAGAGTTAAGAGCTATCCAAGTGATCCTAAAGGTCTGTGACCAAAATGCCATCATGGTTTCTTACCAGAACCCCCCCCCCCCCCCCCCCCCCCCCCCCCCC
>NC_025695.1:3682677-3698779 GCF_000633955.1 Camelina sativa | reverse complement strand
AAAAAAAAGAAGGAGATCGTACTGAAATGAAATAGATAACCCCACAGGCAAGGAGCAAGTAGCTAGCGATATTCTGAAGAAGCATGAGATCCTTCCTTTGAGCCAAATAGTCAGGGAAAGCTCTTGTCATCACAGCAGCACTGAAAATAACACAAAGATATAGTAACTAAGAAACAGTCTCATTCTTAAGATCCTCGCCTTAAATTAGCTTAAAGCAACACTCCAAAAATCACATTACAACAGAAGCACGAGATTCACTCCAACACAAGAGGTAGTAAAAAGGTAACTTACAAAATCTGAAGCATTCCTCTCCCAGCCCAGAATTCAAGAACCTGTGTAGAAATAGGAGCATATCAGAAACAATTCATAGTTGTAAAAAAATTGAGAAAAAAAAAAGGAAAGAGATAAAAGAGAAAGTATGAACCTTTGAGAATCTGAGAATGAAACCCCATTCCGTCTCAACGAGAACAACAAAGCAAGCAATCACCACAGCATAACACCGGAATATTCCATCAAAGAGCTGCTCAGAAGAAACAATAAAAAAGCTTCAGAAAAAGATCAAATCTAATGACTGCGAACAGAGAGAAGAAGAGATGATTACATCGTGGCTGTCTCGGAAGGAGCGAACGGCAGCGAGAACATTAACGACAACGCAGAGAATGGCGATGAGAGAGGTGACGACGCTGAAGCATCTGCAAACCACAAGGAAAGGGTCTGCTCTGTTTCCGAGCTTCAATTTCGCGGATCGTGGAGAAGGTCCGCCGGCGGGGGTTTCTTCGATTTCATCATTCCTCTCCATCGTACACCAAATTTCACAATTCCTCTACTTGCTCTTTGCTTCAGGAGAAGATCCGCCTTCTTAGGTGTGTACGATTTAGAAATCGAAACGGAGAAGCCTTGTTAATAGAGGATTTCACAAGTTGGGTAACTACTACTACTACTGGGGGAAAAGCTGGATTCTTTCACACCGGACGTTCTCTCAAAGCCTTCTCTTTTATTTGATTCTTCTTTCTTCTTTAGGATATAACTTCTCAAGCTTACATTATTGTTAGAAAGATATTTAATAATTGGGGTTACAAAGATATTTTGCATTCATGACCACATCATCATCATTCACAGCTTTTTTTTTATTTAACCAGAGTCGGTTCTAATAAAATACTAATTCAGAGGCTCCACGTATCCACCAATTTTGATCAAATCTAACTCTTACGAATAGACATTAGAAGAGTTAATGAAGTTTTTTTTCTCTAAATAGGTCCCCTCCCCTGGCTAAAAAACTAATAAAGTTGATAGGAGGGAACCACTTGGGAGTTGGGAGAGTGGTTCCACTCCAGCCTAGTCACATACATGTTCATGGATTCGACGTATCTTCCTCTTTGTGAGGTTAAGTTTACTACAGTGTCAAATAATCTCATCTCATTTGTGTATAACTCGTTTGATAACACGATGTACTCTATTTACACGCACACAAACACAACTAGAGCTCCAGAGTGAGAATAGAAAGCTTACGTTCGAGAGCCGGATATAGGTTTTGGATAAGTAAAGTTACTGCGTTCGTTTGTTGCTCTAACCCTATCTCAATCCATCCGCATACCAAAAACAAAATAAACGTTTTGAAGGTTTGGTTGGTTAGTAACATAACAACAACACATACAATAATATAAACACTCACGAGTCACACACGCACGATACCGTTTGGACAATCATCATCATCAAATTAAAAGCCCGTTTCATCCACACAACACAAATATATTCGATTCCTCCAAACACCACCACAAAAAGCTCTCTTTCATCCCCCTCTCATCTCTCTCTCCGGCGATGTCTTCCTTATCCACGCCGCCGTCACAAAATCTCTCCTTTTCCCCCGCCGCTGCCACGTCATCCAGGCTCACTCCCTCCAAAAGACCCTTTTACCCTCCTCATCGTCTCCCCGATCCCACAGCTCTCTGCCGCTGCTCCTCCTCCGATGATGATAGCCCTAGATGGGACTCCGCGATTCAGGATGTCCTCAAAAGCGCCATCAAAAGCTTCGATTCGGTCTTGAGCTGGTACTCCAATCAGGATAACGATGCTTACGACGACGTCGAGCAATATTCGGGGGATATCAACGAGAACCAAGACGATTGGGATTGGGAGCGATGGAAGAAGCATTTCGAACTTGTCGATGACCAAGACCGTCTTCTCTCCGTCTTAAAGGTTCCTCCTCCTCTTCATGATTCATTCTATCTATCATTCATTCATGATATTGTTGTTCTAATGAGGAGGGGATTTTATATTTTTGGGTGTACGTACAGTCGCAATTGAAACGAGCCATCAAACGAGAAGACTATGAAGATGCTGCAAGCCTTAAGGTGGCAATTGCAGCTGCAGCTACGAATGATGCTGTTGGCAAAGTCATGTCAAGTTTCTTTGTAATTAACTCTTCCTTATGATCATAGCTTCTATGAACACTATTGGGGATACTTACATTTGATTCTGAAAGATTCCTTTTTTTTTTGTATTTATTATAGAGAGCTGTTCTAGAAGAGCGTTACAAGGATGCAGTAGACTTGCGAGACAAAGCTGGTGCTGGGTTGGTGAGCTCGTTATTTGTTTTTTATCTTCGTTTCTTTTCTAACTGTGGTTTAGCTTCTTCTTGGTGTTGCATCGTCTTCTCTATATGGCTGGCAGGTAGGTTGGTGGTCAGGTATCTCTGAAGATGTCAAAGATCCTTTTGGTCTTATTGTTCAAATTACTGCAGAGCATGGAAGATATGTGGCAAGAAGTTATAATCCTCGGTACTTCTATCTATCTTCTTTCCTTATCAATTTATCTGTGGCACTGTGAGTTTTGTGTATCAAAAATTGTGTTATTTGACAACCATTTCTCTCTCAGGCAACTTAGTACATCTGCTGCTGGTGCTCCTCTTTTTGAAATATTTCTGACACATGATGGAAAAGGGAACTACAAAAAGCAGGTTCCTTTTACTCCTTAATCCTAGGGTGTTACTGTCCAATTTGAGTAATTGGGGTATTCATTGGAGAATCATGTTCCGGGTTTAGTTGATGAACTTGGGGGTATGCTTCACTTGGTTCTTTATAGGAAGCTGAACTTTTTCAGTAGATAGCAAAGTGTGATTTCCCTAAGTTATCTCTCAAGATTAATGTTTACAGATTATCTAGATGGAGTAATATATTTCGATGTTAAACTGGGATGTGTGCTTCTTCAGGCTGTGTACTTGAAATGGAAGGAGATTTTTCCAGACGTACCTACTATGCCCTCCAGAACTTTAAATTCTGGTAGGTTTTTGACTTCACCGGGAAGGAAGGAAGATACGGGTAATATTGTCGTCGAGAGTAGTGAAGATGAAGAGAGTGATAACTCAGATGATGATTCTGATCTCCTTGAGGAATCTTCTGGTTTCCAAAGTTTCCTGCGAGATATGATTCCTGGGGTCAAGGTCAAGGTTATGAAAGTAACTGCGCCAGGAAGGGTGGACAAGGATTTCATCTCAAAAGTTATTGAGCAGATAGCTGATGAGGAAGATGAAGAGAACGATCTTAATATAGAAGATATAGATGTGGAAGACAGCACTAAGGCTGAAATCGATGAAAAAGATGCTGACATCGAATTGGAATCTGTGACGGATGAAATCGTTGACAACAAAGGAGGGAGAGAAATCGCAGTTAAATTTGTTATTGGCGATATTGTTGATCGGCTTTCTGGAAACCAACCTCTTAAAGAGTCGCTTCGATCCCCTGCCAATCTGGAATCTGTGGAGAATTCTTCGTTTTATCTTCGCTTAGAGAAAGAATTAAACGTACAAGAGCCTAAGGGTGTAGAAAGTACACTAATTGATGGAAAAGGTAGCCGCCATAGTAGACGTAGGATTGATAACATTATGGTTGATCTGGCCAAATCTATTGAGAAAGAGAAGAAGATTTCTGTCAAGGTTTGTTTTGCTGTGTAGGCTATTTGTCTTTCTTCTTGTTTTACCTCAAAAAGAGAGGCGCAGCTTATTCTAGAAATCTATGTTACAGATGCTGAAGGATGTTGGGGAGCTATTAAGCCTCACTCTCAGCCAGGCTCAAAACCGTCAACAGTTGTCGGGTTTGACGAAATTCCGTCGCATTGATGTGACACCATCACTAGATCCTTTAGACGGTGAGTGAGTAAATTGATTGAATGTGCGTTGTTTTGTGTTTTCTTTATTGATGGCTCCTAAGCTATTGTCATTTTATTAGTATTGGTTGCTAAGCTGTTAGAAGAAATTTTTGGGTATGACAAGTGAATCTGTGCGATAGAATACTATTGGTTTTGTAACTTTCCGTGGAAATACCATATTTCTCACATCAGCTCTCAGTATGAAATGGATTTTAATTTTCATGTTCTTCTCTATCCAGGACTTTATATTGGCGCACATGGGCTGTATACATCAGAAGTAATCCATTTAAAACGCAAATTTGGCCAGTGGAAAGGTGGAAAGGATTCTAAGAAGCCAACAGATATTGAATTTTATGAATATGTTGAAGCTGTGAAATTAACCGGAGATCCTTATGTGCCTGCTGGGAAGGTTAGCTTTATGTTTTTTCTTGTATGAGGTATTAAAACAGATATGAAAACTTGTAGGTTTTATGGTCAGTGTTAAGAACTTGCGTAATCAAAGGACTGTGTTACCTAATCTGGTAAAAATTACACGCTGTTACCTTTCTGACTACATAGAAAACCAGTATTATCATGCAATAGTCACTTGGTTGTATAAATAATATCCTTCTATTTTTAGTAACTCTTCCATACTACTTTTCTATTGCCATATCATGATGTGTGCCTTACCATAGTCTTATCCCATGACAGGTTGCATTTCGGGCAAAGATTGGTAGACGTTATGAGCTCCCACATAAAGGACTCATCCCCGAAGAATTTGGAGTGGTGTGCTTACAACGCTATTCAGATTTATCATTAGTTATGTGTTCTTATTGAAGTTCTGGTTTGTGTAGCTTCATAATAGAGTTTTTTTCTAAAAAATGCAGATTGCCAGATATAAAGGACAAGGTAGGCTTGCTGATCCTGGATTTCGTAATCCGAGATGGGTAGATGGCGAGCTTGTAATCCTCGATGGCAAGGTTCCTCTCTTCGTCTCTCACTAAACTAAAACTAACTTGTCCATGACCGAAACTTAAAATGTTGACAATTTTTTTGTGTGTGATGTGGTTGATGCAGTATGCAAAAGGAGGACCCGTCGTCGGATTCGTCTATTGGGCACCTGAATATCACTTTGTGATGTTCTTCAACCGCCTGAGGCTTCAAGCCTAGTTTCTTTTTGGTCTTCTGCTCTACAATCGAGGAAGGGTTTTCTTCTGGCTGTAACCATTGTGTAAGTATACTCCTAGAGACACAAGTAGATATGAAGTCGAGTTGGTACTGAGGAAGATGTAACTGAAATGGTTTAGATTATTTGCAGATTCATGGGATAGGTTATGCCTAGGATAAGATTACTTCAAGATCAGGGTTCACTCTTGTCTTTCTTGACCTGTATAGAGCTCCTCGCTCTCTCTGGAGCTTGGATTAAGGTGCCTAACTTGCAGCAAGAAGATTTAACACGCGAGAGAATCATTGATCATGCAGTCAGTTAGTTTGATTCTGAGACTTTGGTCAGAAAGGAAACTGGATTGTAAAGTTGGTGAAGTTTCTTTAGATATATGTAAATTAGTGTTTGTTTCTTCAGATATTGCTATTATGGATATATAAACTTGGTAAAGCGTTGTTATGAGATTCCCTTTTGTATAGCTCTGTTTATATATAAGGGCAGAAGAGAAGAAATATTTCTTGTTAATATATTTGTTGCATGCAAGAATTTAGAAATAGCTCAAAAGCTTGTACGTGATTCTTCCAATAGAGAAGCAAAGGAAAAACATTGGTGTTGGAGATTTATCATTTTAACACACACACACAAACAGAGAGAATATAAAGATTATAAAATGGGAACTTAGGAGGAGG
Organism: Camelina sativa; assembly: GCF_000633955.1. Lineage (NCBI taxonomy): Eukaryota > Viridiplantae > Streptophyta > Magnoliopsida > Brassicales > Brassicaceae > Camelina > Camelina sativa. The sequence continues at coordinate 3,692,803 of NC_025695.1, read as the reverse complement.
CAGCAGCAGCAGCAGCTTGTGGTGGTGGTGGTCGGAGAGTGATCTCAACCTTGTCGTGAACACCTTGAAGCAAGAGTTCACCTTCGAAAGCAACAATTTTGCGTTTCTTGGCGGCTCTCAATGTCCCAACCAATGCTTCGAAGATGTTGGCACATCGGTCGTCATTGAACAAGACTCCAAACGTCACCTGAACAAATCAATCTTTGAGGATCAGATTCATATCAATCAACCATTTTTATTTTATTTTAGATCTGAACGAGAGTAATTGTGACGATCTTGAGATAAAAGAGATTGTGGATTCCAGATATAGGGAGATCTAAGAAGAGCTAAAGGAGAGAAAGAAAGAGAGGAAAAGAAGAGAGAGAGAGAGAGAGACCTTGTAAGAGCCATCGGTCTGACGAGAACCAAGACGATGGATCTCTTCTTCCAGTTTCTGAATCTCTTCTTCTACGTTCATTCTTTTCTTTCTTTCTTCCAGTTCCTTATTAGATCCTTGGAGAGAATGTTGTAAGAAGAAGAAGAAGAATAGGATTGAGCAAGAGAATCTTTCCAATCTGATGAAGACAGCTTGATTAATGATGACACATCCTCCAACTTCTTTGTCCTGTCGAAAAACAGATACTCACACTGAACCGGTTTGAAACCTTATCGTACCGATTTTTTCTTCAACAATTGAATAATTTAACCACACCTCGTCTGGTTTAAATAGAACATCAGCCGGTTTAATCTTATGTAGCTCGGTGATATAAAAAAAGTACTGTAGTATTTGAAACTCTTATTCGTTTATCTCGTGACGTTGTTTTTCAAAAATATATTTTTTAAAAATTAAAGGGCAATTCACAAAAATAGCACTATCTTAAGTTTTTGTTCTAAAACTAGCACACACTATTAAAAATTGCAAGTTTAGCACAATTTTTATTAAAATAAAATAAAATAAATAAGACACTCACATAATTCGTTCTATCAATTTTTGGAACTCCGACGAAGTTTATGAGCTTTTGGAACTCCGGCGGAGCTTACGAGGAACTCCGACGAAGATGACAATGATGATTTCAAAATCCCTTCTTCCTCCCAGTTTTGGATTCGTAAACCTCTTTAACCTGCAAACAGAAACATCTCTCACCACTCTACAAACAAGAAGCCCAGATTCAGTCGTTATCCGGGAAAAGAGAATGAGACTCTGCCTCCATCTCCGCCTCCTGAATCTAACTCCAACCCGTCTATTGACTATGGTACGGATTTGCTTTGCTCATCATCTATTCTTGATTGTAGCGTAGTTTGTATCTTTTCAAGTGTTGATTGCTCTATAAGAGATTTCACTACTCCAATTTGTTCTCTTGGGGAAGAGACCCATGGTTTCGTTGATAAATTAGTAAATGATTTATGTTTTAAGGTGAATTGTGAGAGCTATTTATGCAATTCTATGGAGGATATGTTATCAAAGTCGAGAATTCATCGTGGGTATGAGAAAACTCTGATTACAATTTAGTTTTAACCTAAAATTTGATAAGCTTGTATGTGTTTGATTGAATCTGGGCTTGGGATTGAAGAATTTTTTTATTTTCTAGATTCTATTGTAGTTGGGTCTGAGGAAACTCTTGATTCTCTGTAACAATGAAATGAAGGTTAAGGCATTTATGGTTGAGAATGGTGGGAGTCTTTTACAGAAGATGTTTCTTCCAACATTTGAAAAAATGGGGAAGACATGTCATCTTCTTCTCACTAAAGAACACTAGGTATTCCTTTATAACTTTCTCAACGATGACGGAGTGCTCAGCTTCGCAAAGATGTTCTCTTTGAATGTTGTTTTTCTGTACCAAGCAGTTAGAAACATTGTTAGTATTTGTACTGAGTTCAGTGGTGGGTTAGCTTCAAACAAATTGTAGATCAATAGTGAAAAATCAAATCTTAGGTGTTTCTTATTGTGATTTAATTTTGTGTAGTAAATCGTCAGATACTTCTAATGTATAGTTGTTGATGTTCAGATGATCGTGTATTAATTCGTTTCATAGTCACATTTGAAGATTAAGGAAGCATTGTTAAGAATTCATGAAGACTTTCCTGAAAATTATTCCATGATTTCAATTTTTATTGCAGGAAATGGGGTTGTATATTTCTCTAAGCTACGTGTTCTATCTCAGATGACACAAGATGCAAGTATACTTTGGATATTTGCTGATGAAATTGTGTTCCTTTATTCAATTTTACTCTATATGTTGTTTAGACATATATGATGTTTATGTTAGGACTTTGCTTTAACTGTGACTGAACTTCATGAAAGATTGTATGAATTTCGGGAAGAATTCTATGAAATTTAGGAAGGATTGTACGAAATTCAGGAAGAATTCTATGAAACTCAAGAAGGATTTCCTTGAACTTCATGATGAATTTCATAGAAAATTTAGATTTCCAAAAATAAGTTTTTTTTTTGACACAACAACTAGCTAGATTGGCTCATACAAGCCTATATGATCCAAACATCAGAATGTACATGTCATTACCCCTCACTAATGGAGTAATCTACAAATATTTGACACATTGAAGCAAAACACACAAAACTAGAGTTTTAGAAACACATTTGTTCAAATTTAGTAAAATTACAATAGTATTCAGGAAGGACACTTTGAAATTCAGGATGCTCTTCATTAAAGTAATGGAGTAATGATTGAAAACAATAAAGTGCATGAATTCATCATAGTTGAGTAATCAGTGATACATTAAGGCACCATATAAATAGAAGATTAAAAATTCATTTATTCTAATGTAGGAAGAATTTCATAATGTTTAGGAAGGATTGCATAATGTTTAGGAATGCGTTCATGAATTTTAGGAAGCTATTCCTAAATATACCAAAATCTCAAAACAGGAATAACTAGAACCAGAAGATACAAGCAGATTCATATAACTTTCACGCCAAATACACAAAACAATCAATTTTGAAACTAAGAAGCCACAAATTCCAATGAAACCCATCAAAAGGGAAATTATCGATGCTTGTGTACTCAAGACCATGTTTGTAATGACGAGTTCTCCTAAGTTCTTCACCGCAACAATTAAAAGTCTCAATCTGAAAATCATGCTCCTCATTTCGTCTTTCTCCTACGATTCCAATGGTGATTCCTCAACAAGCGAGCTTCCAATTGCTGCGTCAGCACTGTACGACTTCGAGAATCGTGATGATTTACATCGAAATCAACGACAACAACAAACTTTCTTACATTTTACCAACTACTTTGTTCCCAATGACATTATAACAAACACTTGGTATGCAACAACTATGGTGTTGATATCTGCTGACTTCGTATAACACCCATCCAGTTTGGACATGTGATTCATCAAAGAATAAACATTGTTAGAAATTTCAAAACCAAACATAATCCATTAAACAATACTCTCAAGTTTTTATTCAATATGTCAAAACTGAATCAAAGTGACAAGAAGAGCTGCAAAACTATACTCTCACATAATCCATTAAAAGTGATTTGCATCTTCTCCAACAATCACTAAACAATTTGTTTTATTTTTTTTATTAGAATAGGGAGAACGCAGCCTAATAAGATGAATAAAGTAAAACACTAATCACCTTTAGGATTTGTCTTTCCCTGAAGTTTTACCTCGTTTTCAATCACCTTCGTACATGCACCCATCTGCCGAAGATACTTGCCAGATCTGTGTCGAAATATGCTGAAGAAGCTTTCAATGTAGAGATCTCTGTTAGGATTTGGGAAGCGGCTTCTCAACATCAACTAAAACGTGGGAGTCACATGCCTAGTCGTTTCTTGAGATCTCGATCTCACCATTGGAATAGAAGACTGAGCTAACAACATCAAACCATCTCATCTCTCTAATTCGCTGTTTAAAATCACCAACACTAAACAAAACTACAAATCCGAATCCAATTGGTAATGGACTCGATGAATCTCTGCTTAAATCACTTCAATGAAGCTTCTATCGATTTTGATTTAATAGTTAATTGAAAGATCTGATATCGAAAATGAAGATCTCAGATTGGAAGATTCATCACAAGCTTCATATGAGAAAACTAAAAAGAACCGTGAGTTTGTTTTTTTGTTCTCTTTTAAAAATAAATTTTGTTATTTAATTTAAATACTTAATATTCACAAATGCTATATTTGGAACAATTAAACTTGTGTGCTAATTTAACCTAAAGTAGTGTTATTCTAGGATATTTCTCAGAATTAAATATGTTTCGTTGATTAAATATGTTTCGTTGATTTTGTTAGAATGTTGTTAGTATATTTATTTGTTAAAGTTTATGAAAATGTGAGCTTTTTGGACTTTGGGACCTTGGAGATCAAGGTTAAATTAAAAATAAAAATTCATAATGTAAATTAAGTTAAAACTCTTCATCACGGTTCTAAAACTCCTGCGCAAGTAAAAGTAATTTTTATCTTTAATATAAAACAAAATTCCAAAAAAAAAAAAGAAAGGTTAGCGTCGTCTGTATTGTGTGCGATAGATAGAGTTGAGCACGAACAAAAAAAAAAAAATCAATCAGAGAGAAAAGAGTATAATAATTTTGACCATCTCTCTCCAGTTTCTTCTCTTCTCTTCTCTTCTCTTCTCTTTTGCGCACGAACTCTCCCAAATTTTGCCAAAAACCCTAGCCTCTTGATTCTTTCAAAATCCCGATCCCCCATCGATGACGATTGAGCAAGTCACCGGCGAGACTCCTCCGTCTACGCCTTCTCCCACCGCCGCCACCACCACCAAGGCCGCGCCGTTGGGATCTTCCGTGATTCCGATTGTTAACAAGCTACAGGACATATTCGCTCAGCTCGGAAGCCAGTCTTCGATCGCGCTTCCTCAGGTTGCTGTTGTTGGTAGCCAGAGCAGTGGCAAGTCTAGCGTCCTTGAAGCTCTCGTCGGCCGTGACTTTCTCCCCCGTGGTAATGATATTTGCACTCGTCGTCCTCTTGTTCTTCAGCTTGTCCAGACTAAACGCCGCTCTAATGGCGGATCCGACGACGAGTGGGGCGAGTTTCGTCACCTTCCTGAACACACTCGTATCTATGATTTCTCTGAGATTCGTCGAGAGATTGAGGTTTTTTATAAATTTCTCTTCCTTTTGCTCTTATCGTTTCTTCTCTAGTAGCTCTTAATTAATGTATGAATTCTAAATATCTTTCTAGGCTGAGACGAATAGATTAGTGGGAGAGAACAAAGGTGTAGCAGATAAACAGATTCGTCTTACGATTTACTCACCTAATGTTTTGGATATCACGCTTGTGGATTTGCCTGGTATTACCAAGGTCCCTGTTGGTGACCAGCCTTCTGATATTGAAGCACGTATTAGAACCATGATCTTGTCTTACATCAAGTCAGATACTTGCTTGATCCTGGCTGTTACCCCTGCTAATACCGATTTAGCAAACTCTGATGCTCTTCAGATCGCTAGCAATGCAGATCCTGATGGTAAGTTCTGCTATAACAAGTTTCCAATGAGAAGAAATATTTGATTTATTTAATTTCTTCTTTTTGAGATTACTCATCTGTGGTCTTCCTTGTATCTTTACCGTCTCCAGGTCGTAGAACGATAGGTGTAATCACAAAGGTACATGTACCCAGTCCAACGTTTGTTTTGATGTCATTGTAGTTTAGCCGAAAAGATAGGCATCCCTGTTTTTCATGTGTTTTACCCAAATTGTTTATCATGTTTTCAGTTGGATATTATGGACAAAGGTACTGATGCTCGAAATCTCCTACTCGGAAATGTTGTTCCTCTTCGGCTTGGATATGTGGGAGTTGTAAATCGTTGCCAGGAGGTAAACCCATGGTTGCTCAAACGATTACATTTTATATTTGTTCTTCATTGCGTGGCTCTTCTTTTATGTGCCTTGCGTTTACTTACTTCTGCTTCTGTGCTTATCTGTCTTATGTTTCTCTTGCTATCATATAGTAGGCTGCCTCTTCTTCCTTTATTTTTCTTATTAATCTAGCTTTCCCAGTGCTTTTTTTCCTTCCAATTTCATCATTTTAATGCAATGGTGATAATTTTTTTTGTCTAGTTTTTGTGGTGTCTCCATCTACAGTGTATAATTTTACTTTAACCTTTTTATTTTATGAACAGGATATATTGCTAAACCGCACAATCAAGGAAGCACTTATCGCAGAGGAGAAATTCTTCCGGAGTCGTCCTGTATGATAGCATTTTTTTATTCCCTTTCTGATACTCTTGCTACTTTTCCTGATATAACAACTTTTTTGGTTCCTACAGGCTTACCATGGTCTTACCGATCGTTTGGGCATCCCTCAGCTAGCAAAGAAGTTAAATCAGGTATTTTCTGCAGTTTTGAGAGTTTTTTTTTTCTTTATTTCTATCAGTGTTCAGGAAGGCATAAGGGAGACGCTTTCTCTATGTTGAATTATCTTATATGGGATGATGTTGGAGTTTTATTTGCATTATTCACATTTTAAGGCTACTTACATGGCCTGTGCGGATTCTACCCTAGTCTGTAAAAGGGCCTTTGCAGGATATTTTTTTGCCTTCACATGTATATCTTCTGATGAAACAGGATCATATGATAAATTCGTTTTTGTTTTTTTGAGAAGTCCTTTTTTTCCTTTCTTACTTCTAATAGATAGCATGTCGTATATTTCATACCTGACATTGGTACTTGTTATATTAGAACATGTCTAATAGAAGCTAGCCTTTCTGTTGCATTTTTTCTAGATCCTTGTTCAACATATCAAGGTGCTGCTTCCGGATTTGAAGTCGCGTATAAGTAATGCTTTGGTTGCTACAGCTAAGGAGCATCAGAGCTATGGTGAAATAACTGAATCTAGGGTATGTTTATTACTGCCCAATTAGCCACCCATTTATCATAATTCATTATTAGCAATAACGCTGTTATTGGCTTTGGTACCATTTGTTCCATCTTATGGTGTCTCTTGCTTAGAGTCTTTTCATTTGAAGACTTTTTACTCATGTATGTGCTCAGAGTTCGTGACATTCATAGAATTAGCATTTGAAGGTGTTCTTATTTGTAGGAAAGATTTTCGGCCAATGAGTACTTAACTTGTTTAAGGGATTTACATTTGAAGAGACTTTCTTACAATCTCCTTTTTAATTTCTTTATGACATGCTTCATGTCTATGAGTTTTCTTTTATTTTTACTTCAACTAATCAGGCTTACCTATTCTGTGGGTCTTTACTATCCTTGAAATTCTTAGGCTGGTCAAGGAGCTCTTCTCCTCAACTTTCTCTCTAAATACTGTGAAGGTAATATCTGAAGACGATATTGCAGTTGAGACAATGGATATTTGTTATATGTTTTGCATGTTTCGTAGTGAGTCTCATGGCTAACTGTTTTTAAACAGCATACTCTTCATTGCTGGAAGGGAAGAGTGAAGAAATGTCTACGTCCGAGCTCTCTGGAGGAGCAAGAATTCACTATATTTTTCAGTCAATCTTTGTTAAGAGTTTGGAGGTTCGTTTGTACATCTTTAACCTTTTTCCGTGAGCTAGAACCGTTGTTAATTTATTAGAAATTACCTTTAGCCAATGCTTTCCCTTACTTTTGTTTGATACACTTATGATCTTCGATGTTCAAGGTTCATTTCATTGACATAGATAGAGAAAGTTTACACCTTCGAACGACAATATAAACTTTTACTGAGCATCGGCTCTGCTATATTTCTTAGTTTAGGTAGTGACATTATCCACATGGAAGTAATGTAGTATATTTCTGACTTTGAGCTCTTTGAGGCATGGCGTTTTACTACTAAATGCTTTCTAGGGAAGACTTGTTCCCAGTTTGTATAGATGTTGAGTCCCTACGACGTTCAATTGTCAATTTGAGCATCTGAACTGTTTGTTATTACTTGATCGGTTCCTTGTCTGCTAGATACTTAATCTGTGTATGTTGTCGGAGCTACGTGACGTGGATTCCTGTAAATTTAGACTGATTGACTTGCTTCACATTGCCTCTTCAGGAGGTTGATCCATGTGAAGACTTGACAGATGATGATATTCGGACTGCAATTCAGAATGCAACTGGTCCAAGATCCGCATTATTTGTTCCAGATGTAGGTTTCTTAACATGTTTCAGCATGTGTGGAAGTTATCCTGGTTGTCAGGGCTTCCAAGCATACATATGTTTCTCTACTTCCCATGATATCTAATTACAGTCTCCTGATTTCATTCTATTCTGCATAGGTACCATTTGAAGTTCTTGTTAGGAGACAAATATCTCGTTTGTTAGATCCTAGCCTTCAGTGCGCTAGGTTCATTTTTGATGAGTTAATAAAGGTAATTTTTTTTGGGCTTGTTGTTGATAAATGATAACATTCATTTCAATTTCGTCATAAATTTAATTTTCTCTACAGATTAGCCATAGATGTATGATGAATGAGTTACAGCGATTCCCAGTCCTGAGAAAGCGCATGGATGAGGTTATTGGGNCTACGACGTTCAATTGTCAATTTGAGCATCTGAACTGTTTGTTATTACTTGATCGGTTCCTTGTCTGCTAGATACTTAATCTGTGTATGTTGTCGGAGCTACGTGACGTGGATTCCTGTAAATTTAGACTGATTGACTTGCTTCACATTGCCTCTTCAGGAGGTTGATCCATGTGAAGACTTGACAGATGATGATATTCGGACTGCAATTCAGAATGCAACTGGTCCAAGATCCGCATTATTTGTTCCAGATGTAGGTTTCTTAACATGTTTCAGCATGTGTGGAAGTTATCCTGGTTGTCAGGGCTTCCAAGCATACATATGTTTCTCTACTTCCCATGATATCTAATTACAGTCTCCTGATTTCATTCTATTCTGCATAGGTACCATTTGAAGTTCTTGTTAGGAGACAAATATCTCGTTTGTTAGATCCTAGCCTTCAGTGCGCTAGGTTCATTTTTGATGAGTTAATAAAGGTAATTTTTTTTTGGCTTGTTGTTGATAAATGATAACATTCATTTCAATTTCGTCATAAATTTAATTTTCTCTACAGATTAGCCATAGATGTATGATGAATGAGTTACAGCGATTCCCAGTCCTGAGAAAGCGCATGGATGAGGTTATTGGGGATTTCCTGCGAGAAGGTCTTGAACCCTCAGAAGCAATGATCGGAGATATCATTGATATGGAGGTTTGTTTTGTGATTTGAAAATCTTTAGAATTTTTTTCCCAAGAATTTGTTTGAATTTGAGTTGTTGAACCTTTTTTTAATCTTGAGCGGTGATTTCCTCGCTTTTGATTGATACTTTATTTTAAATTGTGAACTAAATTATTAGTGCTGGTGGTCATGATTGCTTCAATGGTGGTGTTAATTTCTTGAATGCCGTTTGCAGATGGATTACATAAACACTTCACATCCAAATTTTATTGGTGGAACCAAGGCCGTGGAAGTTGCAATGCAACAAGTGAAGTCTTCGAGGATTCCCCATCCTGTGGCAAGGCCAAAAGTATGAAGTACTCTGAGCACGTACATTAAAATTGGTTTTCTTTCTTATATGCTCTGCACTGTTTCTTATACATTAGATTGACGTATCAGGACACAGTGGAGCCTGATAGAACATCTTCTTCCGCGAGTCAGGTGAAATCTAGAACCTTTCTCAGTAGGCAAGCTAATGGAATTGTTGCTGATCAGGTATGTCATTTCAAATGTTTTATCATCGTGCACTGTGGGTTGGCCCTATAGATCTATGAGCAAATAAGACATTTTCAAGTAAAAGAGCGACTATTTGACACTTAACTCATGACTTGTTCTTAGGGAGTTGTATCTGCAGATGCCGAAAAAGCTGCACCAGCTGGTAATACTTCCATCGCTGTCATTTTTGGCCTTCTTTTTCATCATATCTTGTCTTGATGTTTTAATACCTTATATTTTTGGGTAGATTTTAATTTTGGTTTTATTGATATATGATAGCAAATGCGAGTGATACAAGGTGGGGTATCCCTTCAATTTTCCGAGGGGGTGATACTCGAGCAGTAACTAAAGATAACTTATTAAACAAACAATTCAGTGAAACTGTTGAGGATATGTCTCATAACTTGTCGATGATCTATCTAAAAGAGGTGTGTCTCCTGTGCTGTCTTAGATGATTCATATTGTCAATATGTGCTTAACTGTTTGACTCATACTGTTTGCTTTGCTTTT
>NC_025695.1:3628660-3681808 GCF_000633955.1 Camelina sativa | reverse complement strand
AATACCTTATATTTTTGGGTAGATTTTAATTTTGGTTTTATTGATATATGATAGCAAATGCGAGTGATACAAGGTGGGGTATCCCTTCAATTTTCCGAGGGGGTGATACTCGAGCAGTAACTAAAGATAACTTATTAAACAAACAATTCAGTGAAACTGTTGAGGATATGTCTCATAACTTGTCGATGATCTATCTAAAAGAGGTGTGTCTCCTGTGCTGTCTTAGATGATTCATATTGTCAATATGTGCTTAACTGTTTGACTCATACTGTTTGCTTTGCTTTTCTGAAGCCCCCAGCTGTCTTGAGGCCTTCGGAAACCCATTCAGAACAGGAAGCAGTTGAGATTCAGATAACAAAGCTGTTGCTAAAATCATATTATGACATTGTAAGGAAGAATATTGAGGACTCGGTACCAAAAGCAATCATGCATTTCCTGGCAAGTACCCTCATCGTTTCCAAGTTTCTTACAATATATCAACACCTTGATATTTGATTTCTTTTTGAACTTCTCTCTTTGAAAGAGTTACAATGATAAGCAGTTAGTCCATCTTGTGCTACATAACCTTGTTGCTATCTTTAAAGTAACCGAACACCGAAGATGCTAATACTATTTCTTTATAATGCTTCAGGTAAACCACACAAAACGTGAGCTGCATAACGTCTTCATCAAGAAGCTTTACAGGTGATGCATTTGTTTTTTTTATTTCTCACATATGTGTTTGTATTAGTCTCTTAGAACTGACTAGTTGTGTCATCTGGTGCAGGGAGAACTTGTTTGAAGAAATGTTGCAAGAGCCAGAAGAGATAGCAGGTAAACGGAAACGCACGCAGGAGACTCTCCACGTTCTTCAGCAAGCTTACAGGGTATGTTTCTCCAGCCAAAAACTAATTCTGTACATTCAAGTGTCATAGATGAGATTCAGATAGCAAAGCTGTTACTAAAATCATATTCATGTAACCACCATATATTTTTTTTGTGGGTTAAACAGACACTAGATGAGTTGCCTCTGGAAGCAGATTCAGTGTCAGCGGGGATGTCAAAACATCAGGAGTTGCTGACATCTTCAAAGTATTCCACAAGCAGTTCACACTCAGCATCTCCCAGTACAACAAGAAGATCAAGAAGAGCAGGTGATCAACACCAAAATGGATACGGATTCTAACATGATCCAAATATCAAAAATCTCTAGACTGTGATAACGCATTTCATTCATTTAATGGTTCTCTCAGGTTTTGGTTTTAAATTTATGTGTTGGTTAAATGAAGAATCTATATAGGAAATACTGGGACAGTGTGGGTTTTTGGAACCTGCATTGGTTTGACTGATAAGAGGGAGTGAAGGTGATATATAGTTTTACTATTTGTTTCAAATGCTCCCTGCAAACAATAACGGGAAGCAAACTCTTTCACTCCGATTTCTTGGGATGGCTTTAACTTAATAAGTTGTATTACATGATCGGTCCACATGACCTTTTTTCTTATTTTTTTGGACATCAAAGTTCCACATCAACATGACGACCTTAATAAATTGTAGACTCTTTACTTTTTGCGCAACGAGAGATTTGGAACATTTTACTTATTAGAACCCACTTCTAGAAGAAGTTTTGATATTCGCTTAGTTCCGCCGTTCTGTAAAAAAGATTCGGACAAAAAATGGGATCTGCTGTCTTGTCCCACTGCACTGACTAAAGAGAGTAAAAAGACGATTTGCTTACTCTTAAGTTCATAAGTGGACACGTGAGTCCCCACCCACCTGCTGCCACGTATCGAATACGCTTCAACGTAACTCTAAGTTGAAATTTCAAGATTGCCCACAAAACACATTTTCATTTTCTCTGTCTATAAACAAATCAGAAATCAGAATAAATGATCTGATTTTACTAGTTTATTCATGAGCTGCAGTAATTTGTGATATATATTTTTTTCTGTCTAACAAATTTGTGATATATAAGAGACTAGAAAGTAAGTAAGTAGTCACATGAAATTGCAACGATTATTAAATAATAAATCCCATATAACAACCATAATGAATTAACAGAGACATAGAGTGAGCGATTATGATTTCTTAATACTTAATCAATACATATAATGGTCGGGTCACAGCAACATTCATCCACCAAGCAGCAACAACACAGAGCCGCTAATCTGCAAAAACCGAGAAACACACACATTAATTACTACCAACAAACATTGTAATTCATTCGTGAATTCCAAAAGATCTTAACAAGTTCGAATTTATCTGATTCTACTTCTTTTGTCATTCGTAAACACACATGATCTACTTCTTTTGTCGACAAAGCTAGCCAAAAAGCAATCAGTCAACTCCTTAACTTTGCAAAATTTAATTATAGAAACGTACGTAATAAACAGAGCACTTACAGTCCTTCAAGAAAACCAGGTTTCCGCTTTGGTGGCGGAGGTGGTGGTGGTGGAGGATAATACTGCGGTGGTACTCCCACCGGCGGAGGTGGACCTTGCGGATAATACTGCGGCGGTGGACCTTGGGGATAATTTCCCGGTGCCGGGTAAGGATATGCATACTTTGGATCGCTCATATTTCGGCCACAAAACTAAGTAATATCTAAATTAGTAGCAAAAACTTGTAAAATAATATGGAAGCAGTAGTAATTAGAGAACGTGTATTTATATTCGCCAAACAAAGAACACTCACACAGGCTTGAAGATATAAATTATTATAAAAGCAACGTATGTTTTGGGTAAGAAGAATTTGTGGAGAATACATCTCGAAAAGTACATTTAACAGAAGTGAAAACACGGTGGAATTGTCAAAAGTGTGTGTAGGAATCTCTACTTTAGTGGAAGATTCGAGAGAAGAGAGGAAGCATCGGTGGTGATCGAAGCAAAGTGGTTGCTTTTTTTGGTCTTTTAGAGTTTCTTATTAACTTATTATTCTTCTCTTCTTTCCAAAGTTTTTACATTCAGCAAGATTCCTCAAAATACACGTTCACACATGGTTTCTCTTCTCTTTTTCTTTTCCAAAGCATCGTTGGAATATTTGTTCTTTTTTTTTCATCTTACTGTACCATCATCGGTTAAACCCTAATTATAACCGGTGAGTTATATATAACAAAGGTGTTAATATTATTTGATGACTCACCGTTTTGGCATGCAAAAGTTTAGTTGATGACGATTGTTACGAAAAAACATTCAGTTATTTTTTATCACGAAATTTTATCAATTCTACCAAATTTTAGTTTTCGGATCAGTTTCTAAAGTCAAATTGATTTATAGTTTTGTATTAAGTCCCAAGCCATGCCACTAGTCGTAGTCGACGTACACGATATTGTCGTCACACATTCTTTATCAATATGATAGCATCGGAACAAGTTAGCTAGCTATGGTTTCGGTGCAAGTTAGCAATTTTACCAACGTGTCACGAAATGATTGGCTTTATTTTGGATATAGTAAACGACCGAAACTTCGGTTTCAACCTTCCTTGGTCCCAAAGAAACAAACACGCACGCACACCTACTCCCTTTCATTCTTTATCCTCTCCCACTCATATTATTAATACACACATCTAATGCAATCTCCTCCAATTTTCACTCAAAACCTCTTCTGTTTTTTCTCCGAGTTTAACACAGATTTACATCTATCAATGGCATCATCAGCTGCGATGTTCATGCTCCCCTATCCTCTAATTCAGCAGCTAACAAGAAACAATACTCCGCAGCAGCAAGGGGAACCATCATCGCCGCAGATTGTTAAATGTCTTCTTCCGGCCATAAACTCATCGGGAAGTTCTGGTCGCTCGAAGTTTAGTCTTTGGCTATTCGGCAATCCCGCGACGTATGACAAGAGGTTCCAAGAAGCTATTGAACTTAGTTGCCTGTGATCGAGATTTTCCGTTATATGCATGTTTTCCGTAGTTTTCTTCTTATGTGTTTGTAAATAAGCATATTATAATTTCTTCCATAATCTCACCCTGTGTTTGTAATCTATATAACAATGAACTCCATCAAAGATGTTCTGATTAATTTTGTTTGCCAAGATACTTTATTGATCATATCAAACCGAACTTACACTGTAAAACACAATGAGATAATGATGTTTTAGTTACTGAGGGATTCCACTTGGCCATGTCAGATTCTTTACAGGCTCGAGAATAGCTTCAACCTCAGACAGAGTTTCTTTATCAATCCCCAGACCTTCAAGCTCTGTAACTGCTGCAACATTTTCTTCTACCTGATTCAGATAACATCACAAGTTTCATATTTAACCCCAGTTTCCAGATAGATACGGTAAATTTGGGACTTGAGAGGGAAACCCTGAGACTTGGATACCTGTGAGACAGAGCTCATCCCAACCAACACGGATGAAATCTCCTTGTTTGCTAAACTGTATTGCAGAGCTAACTTTGTGATCTTCTTACCCTTTGATTTGCAGTGACCAACTGCGGCTTTGCATGCAGACTACACAAGACAATAAAAACAGCAACGGGTTAAGAATTTCGTATGTGAGAACAATTTGTTAAGAAAACAATCAGGGTCATCCTGTATTTCTCACTGAACCAAAGTAAAACTTCCAACAACGAACAATCCCAAAACCTAGGGACTAACTCAAAAGCATCCCCTACTCTCCCAAGACCTCAAATCAACCACATACCAGTCTGCTTATAATCCTTTACTTAAACTTTCATCAAAGACCAGCTAATATGTTAATGCCAGTTAGTTAAGCTAACAGGCCATTAGGCAATCTCTGAACTCTCTCTAATCATCCCAATGTAGTTGTAGTCCAAGTTAAGAAACAGAGAAACAGTCAGACTCAAAGTATAACATTTAAGCCTATCAAAGATAACATGTTTATGCTGCGAATGTGTCCTAACAATAGCATATTATACTGTATGTTCCAGTACGAGGGTTATAAAAAACAATCACATCCTTTTGTAAATGCCAAACCTTGAGCTCAGGGGAAGCAGGGTGCCATTCAGGAGGACCTTGTTCTGTAAGAAGACCCATTGCCAATGGAGAAGCACTTATCACACCCACACCTTTGCTCTTCAGGTAAGGTAGCAAATCCAACAACGCTGAATCATTAACGCCGTAATGACAGTATGATAATATCACATCGACGGTCCCTGGAGGCACTCGATCAAGAACATAAGTGAAAATATCTAATGGAAGACCAGTGATACCAATGAACCTGGTCTTCCCCTCCTGTTTCAGTTTCTGAAGAGCAGGAATTGTTTCACTCACAATCTGCCAGAAACGAAAGGAACAATTATTAGTAACAAAAAGTGAATAAACCAAGAAAGAAAGAGGTAAAAACCTGATCAAGAGACCCGAACTCAATGTCATGGCAATGAAGTATGTCAACATAATCAAGCTGAAGCCTCTCCAAGCTCTCGTCGATGCTCTTTCTTACTCTCTCAGCACTGAAATCAAAACCTTCTTCATATCTTCCACACTTTGTCGCCACAATATAGTCACTTCTAGGGACTTGTAGAGCCTTCAGGGCCTTACCAAGCATTTTCTCAGAAAGTGTTGCTCCATAATACCTTCACACAAACAAACAAGCAAACTACATATCATTAGAGTCTCGCTCAGTTGAAGATTCCCCTAAACACTAAACAGTTTCTAAATTTCTAATTCTCACAGAATCAGCAATTAGTTTGAAAATGTCAAGAGATAATCTCCAGCATAGATTAAGGAGAGAAGTGATTACGGTGAGGTGTCGAAGAAGTTGATGCCGAGTCGGAAAGCCTCCCGCACGGTGGCGACGGCATCATCTTCAGCGACTGGACCGAATACACTACCGAGCGGAGAGGCGCCAAAACCAACGGCGCTAACCTTAAGCCCTGTGTTTCCCAAAGGCCGAAGCTCCATTTTCGTCTGAGGAATCGCCATTGTTGAATTGAAAGGATCAAACAAAAGCTGATTCTCTCTTTCGGTGATGAGAGAAGACGACGACACTCGTCTTTCGGATATTTTCACACATGGTGCTTAACAAGCCTAAATTACAAAAACACCCTTCTGATTCCAAATCTAGATATTTTATTCCGCCCCAATACTTCACTAATTTGCACTTTTTTACCTTAATCGAAAATACTTGATTAAAACAAACATTGGTTTATTAGTTTGCTACAGTTCCAAGGAAACAATAGAGACGACATTATTTGAACTCAAATCAAGTCATTAAAGAGAGAGTGATGATGATGATGATTATGATTACAAGGCTTTTTTCATTTATAAAGCTGCTTGAATCTGCGACATGCCTCTAAGATGTTCTCTCTGTGACCAAAGGCACTAACTCGAACAAACCCTTCACCACCTGGTCCAAACCCACTTCCTGGTGTTGTAACCACATGAGTCTTCTCCAGAATCTCAGCAAACACATCCCATGAGCTTTGTTTCGGGAAGTGAACCCAAACGTAAGGCGCATTCTTTCCTCCATATACATCGTACCCGAGAGACGTGAATGTGTCGATGATTATGTTTGTGTTTTCTTTATAGAATCCAATCACCTTGTGCATTGCCTGCAATGGTTTATAAAACAAAAAAATGAACTCGTGGGAACTGGTTTAAGTTTCGAGATAACTCTTTAGCTAATAAGCTAACCTCAAGTCCTTCTGGGGAAAGGCAAGCAAGAGCACCAGCTTGAGAGAGATTAGAGGCACCATTGAAGCAAGTGCAGACAATTCTATTGAAGTCCTTTGCAACAGGGAAGCCGTCTGAATAGAGTAGCTGCTTTGGGATGACGGTCCAACCAAGTCGCACTCCAGTGAAACCCGCATATTTACTGAACGAAGCTGTCTCCATAGCAACCTGTAAGCGGTTGTCCGCATGATGAAAGTTGTTGAAAAAAAATGAACCTTTCAATGTTATAATCAATCACTCTGTTACCTCCTCTGCTCCAGGGATTTCGAAAATGGAGCGTGGGTTATCATCAGACATGTACATTGCATATGCGGAATCATACACTATTATGGATCCGTTCTTCTTTGCAAATTCAACTAACTGCTTTAGTTGCTCTCTCGTGGCAGCAGCGCCCGTAGGGTTATTTGGGGAACAGAAGAAAATTATATCCGTCCTGCCAACAGTAGATAGGTCGGGAAAGAAGCCATTCTCTGGAGTGCATCTCATGTACTCAATGTTTCCATACTTTTGCACATCGGTGTTAAATTGTCCGGTCTGACCCATAATAACACTGGAGTCAACGTAAGCCTGTATTGCCCCAGAGAAAAACGATAAACCGTGGTTAAAAAAAAGTTAATATGAAGTAAAATTAGACAAGACTGCAACTGCAATTTCGTTTTATATTTGCCCAATTACCGGATAAGAAGGATCCTGAACAGCAACTGTAGCTTTGGAACCAAACATAACCTGCAAGAAGTGGAATCACGAAACAACTGCTCAGCTTTCCTAATCTTGTATCAATTAAAGAAGAATAGTCAGGGATAAAACAAACCTGGAGACGTGAGATATCACATTTAGCTCCATCAGAAACGAAAATGTCATCATCCCCTATGCCAAGCCCGCTGTAGAATGATTTTGCAATAGCAGCTCTAAGTGGCTGTTCAAATGTGTGAAAGCAAGGTTTAGTTTAGATAAATCATAAAAGCTTAACAAATGAAGCTATAAGATTTTTTAAGACATGAAACAGGTTTGAATCCATCTCTTGTATTCAGCAGCAGTTCAAAACTATCAAAAACAAAAATTAACATGACGTGCAAAAGCATAGAATATTGAACCAACAACAAGGATGACACTGACCTTTGCACCTTGTTCAGCACCATAACCACTGTATCCCTCTATTGTGGACAACTCATGAGCTTTCTGCCAGAGGAAAAAACATAATTATTCTCTAGAAATTACATGGTTGAATACTATAATATTTTAAAAACTATGCTACCAGAACAATTTCTTTCAAAGTTTTTAATCGCCGGATCGTAGAAAAGTTCTATTTGTTTAATCAAGATATGCCAAAACAGAAAATGATGAAAATGTATTATTTGGTCAAAATGAACCATAATGCATACTAGGAGTACAGTAAAATCAGTTTAAAAATATGTAAAGATATGGAGGTACCTTTGCTATTGCAGAAGTGATCACTTCTGGAATTGGCTCGGTTGTGTCGCCTATTCCAAGACTAATAATTTGTGCATCTGGATATTTCAGCAAGTGTGCAGACCTTCTCCTTGCAATCTGATTGCATTTTCCAAAAACAAAGAGAGGAGCATCATATTCAATGAAGGATAATTTAAACTTACTACTACACAGGAAACCAATGGGTATGTCTTATTCATATATCAGATCACTGCAAGCTTTCAAAAAATGCTAAACTTTGTACCGACAAATTTCTCTGTTAAAAGGGGGAGCAATGATTACGTTTGATGGATTAAAAAGTTATAATTGAATAAAGGCCACTCCTTTAGAACTTATCCAATAGTAGATATTACAAAGCTTATATAGTAGTAGCAAGACAGTAACAGGTAACAAACCTCCGGGAATAAGTATCCAGCTTGAAGTTTGGACATGTTTGAATTCCGTGACACGTTCGTCTTATATTCTACATTAAGAAAAAACAAAAACATGTAAACAGCTAAAAAAGACTCTTAATCATTACAGCAAAAAACAACATGGAGTTATGTTTTGAAAGTGTAGTAACACTAAGAGTTACCTATCTTCTCTTGCGGGGTTGCAACGCATTTGCAAGCATTGACCCGTTTAGCCATGGGTAAGTAGTAAGCATTGCGAGTTCTGAAAGCAAAAGAAAGATCACAAAACATAAACCAAACCATCAAAGATAGATAAAGACACAAAATCAATGATCATAGTGTGTCATCACAAGCAAATGCACTGTCTTCTGTCCAAACAACAGCATCCAACAATGGCTTAATAAATAAATAAAAGCCACTTTAGCACAATTTCAATTAAGTAAAATCAAAGGACAAGAATTCATATAAAAGAGATAAGCAATCATACGGCAGGAGAGGAAACTACAATAAGTTTCTAAAAACTTGTCTTCAATCCCCCCCTAGATGTAAAGAGAGAGTAAAGGAAAAAAAAAAACGGACACGCACCTGAGATTAAAATTTGAAGGAGCTAAGAAAGTGGATGAGGAAGAAGAGATCATCGAAGAAACTAATTGATGGGTCGTCGACATTTTTTTCCCGCTTCCAACAATGATGATTCCACAGACACCAATTGCAGCAAATTGAGTCAACAAACGTGTTTTTGTTTGGGGTTTTAGAGTGAGTGAGACTGGAGACTGGAGAGATAAAAACTAGGGTTCTTCTTCGGTTTGGTCCCAGAGGAAATTAACCGAGTTATTTCCGGTTCGGTTTACTATATTATTGGGGACTCCTTTCAATTTTTATTTGTTTTTTTTTATTTTTTATTTTTTTCTGCCTCCGATTGGGAAGCTAATAAATTAATTACTCTTCAGTTCTTTTTAGATGATTTATACATTTTTTAGATTTATATTTTATTATATTATTTGAGAAGTATAAATATGAAACTAGAAAATATGTATAAAAATGTAAAAAATTACATGTTCATGTCATTGATACATGCCATTGTAAAAAATATAAGATTAGAAAATAGCGTTCGTTATTCCTTTTTCATTCAAATCGTTATATAATATATAATTTTTCTCTGGAAAAAAACAAATACAAGATACCAAAGATAATTATGTAGTAAATGCTATAACTACAAAGTTCATAAAGATATATAGACCATCAAATATAATGATATTATACCTATTGCGCTTTGATCTTAAAATAAATGAATGACTTTGTACTAAATTAACTCTTTCATTTCCCCTCAAACACAATTTAGATGACTAAATACTAAATTTTTATCTTTGATCCCCAAGTTGGAAATAATGTCAACTTGGTTCTTCTAAGAAAAAAAAAAAAAAACTTCCAAAATCCTAGAAGAAATTGTGACAAAAAAAAAAAAAAAAAAATCCTAGAATTTGCTAGGTTGGTGCTTGTGGTCATTGGACCAAAAAAGATTGCAGATTTGGTCATTCGATGATGTTATCGGTCTTCAATCTTCCATGATTGTCGGTTCCTTCATTGTTAGAGTTGTGGGTCCACGTTTAAAGACAACGATTACAGGTGGACGTTGCCTCGTAAACCCTTTCCTACTAAAATAATGGGTGAGTTGTTTCATAATGAGTCGCTTGTTTTTCATAAATTTGGATATATGGTGCGCAATAAGCCGAAATTACAAAAACACCGTCGTCAGTCTAAATCTAGTTTTTTTTTCCGCCTCATACTTTGCTAATTTGCACATTTTATCGGTTTGGTCCGATAAAATTAACCCGGTTATTTCCGGTTCGATTTACTATGTAATTATTCAAGATTCGGTCCAATTTTTATTTATTTTAATTTTTTGCTCTCTCTGGCTCGGACGAACGACGACGACTTTGCGCTCTCTGCGCCTGCTGGTAAACGCCGAGATATTGCACGATTCCGTGAAGCGATTTGATATCTGAGTAAATTCGATTTCTTGGTAAATAATCTCCTCTTCGATCAAAATTCTCTCGAGCAATTGGGTTCTTCATAAATCCTTTTGTAGTGCAACCTATTTCGATTTGATTCATGAGTCGAAAGAACATAGCTTTCGTGGAAGTTCTAAGTTTGGGAGGCAATGATAGCTTTATGATTCTTGAATATATTGTTTTAGCTGTGGAATTATGATAATTTGATCAAGTTATATCGGTTCCATCTTTGATTTGTGCCTATATTGATTTTGATTTGGAGATTTTTTTAAAGGTCTATACTTTTTTGATTTTGTTTTGGTTTAGCGTGGAACTAGATGGATCTGGAAACTGAGAATCGAATAGCTTCGGTTCTTTTAAGAGAAGCAGCAGAATTGAGGAGAAAAGCTGAGAAAGATGGAGTCCGAGCATATCTTGAGAAGCCTAATGTAAGGCATCGACCTAACTCTAGATTTCTCACGGCTACTGTTCTTGGTGTTCAGCAAGGTATCATCTTTTCATTCCCTAGACCTCGCTTCTACTGAATCAAATCTAGTTTTTCAGGCTTAGATCTTTAGTTGGGGTTGATCTTCTTATGATGTTTTTAACCTGCATCTTTAACTTTGTACTTTGATATTCAAACGTCTGTTTTGAGATTCCAATTGTGCATTATGATTTAATCTTGTTTATTCTTTGTGCCATGCAGCAAACAAAGCTTTAGAAACCAATGAGATGTGGAGTCTTCGGAGTAAAGAGATACAGTGTGATGAGAGGCTCAAAAGTAAATCAAGAGAAGAGAGCAGCAGTAAATCAAGAGAAGAGAGCAGTAGTGGTCAAAGTGAGCACAGCAAGAGGAAAGGTTTTGTTAAGAGATGCACTTCACTTGATGAGAATGTTACTACTCGTTTATCATCACCTTCATCAAGCCAGAACAGAAACAAAAGATGGCAATCGGAAGATGATGATGATTATCAAGGCTTACGAGATGTCGACGTTAAGACTTTTCTCCAGTCAAGGTATTTCCTTTCTTTATACTCAATCTTGATAGTAGATGCTGCCTCCTCATGATATCTTCCTTTACGATAATTATACAAACGAATTGGGAATCAGCTTTTTTTTATATAAACTTGTGATTCTTGTCTATGATAGGGTCAAGCGTGGCAGAGGCTCTGTTGGTCCTAGGATGGATGAAACATTCCCGTGTCTGCCTGTGACGGAATTCTCAAGAACTTCTGATACAGGAGACCGGAAGCTAGGGCGTCAGCCAGAGCGATCGCCTTTGTTGAGACGCCGGACAGATTCTTCTTCTTCTTCCGAGGAGGAGGTTCGTGAACGTGCTCACAGAAAAAGAAAGGAGCATAAAAAGAAACTTAGTAAGAAACACAAGTCAAAGGAGAAGCAAAGGAAGAGGAAGAAGAGAAAATATGGTAGCGACTAAGTCTTCTATTCCGGTATTTACCTTTACACCGGCATGTTGTATTTACTAATATGATCATATTTTTATTAATTCTAGTATTACCGATTATTACGTCTTGAAACCATATAAAAGTTCACATCCATGCCCTATTATGATAGTGACAAAGTTTAAAAGTTGGAAACAAAGATAACTAATTATGTGCTTGAACTATCCTTGAGCCATAGAGGGGGGAAAAGTAAGCATTTCGACTTCTAAATTGAAATGGATTTTTCTAAAATCAAAATGGCACCCACGTTAAAGAAGAAAATAGCCATAGAAAGTCGAAGAATCTTACCTCACCAAAGAGAAGAATCAATGTAACTGAAATCAAAATGGCACCCACGCCGTCGTAAGACCATCACGAAATATAGGAAGCGTCTGAAAAGATTAAATCACTACTAGCAATCAAACAACATTCTCAAAAACGTATATGAGAATGTTGAAACATTTACATATGAGTAAAGTGACAAGCAACAGATGCTGATTCTTTACCACTGGCAATATCTTTGGTGAATCTGAAATTGACAATCTCAATGTCTACGTCTTGAAGAAGGTAAGACTTTTAAAAAAAACCCATTACTTATATACAGATCAAATGTGTTATGTACACCACAAATAATAAACAATATTTTTGTATTTTGTATTGTATAGGTTGGATTATTTCCAGATTTGTTGGAACAAAAGGTATTACCGCATTTCGATGAAGGAGATCATGTAAGAATCTTTTATAGCATATAATATCACATCCTCCATTGATGAATTACCCTTTTGTTAAACTTTTAAAGGACTTCTTTTGTCCCTGCAAGGTTTCGGCTATGGTAAGTTGGTAACTGCAGGAGAATTTTACACAAAGAAAGACCTCTTTCCAGGATTTGGACGACCTTTTGTATATTATGCAAACATACTGCAGACGTTCGTAAGCAATACATACATATATAATTTATCTGTTTATTATCTTCGTAGAGAAATATAGAGCCACATGTTTTAGGATTCTTATTTGCAGGGTAGGAAGGAATTCAGAAGCAAAAGATGCGGCTAGAGTAGCATTGAAATCACCTTGGTGGACATTAGGATGTCCTTATGAGGCATGTCTAAAAAAATAATTCTTGTACTTCTTTTTTTGGTTGTTCTGAGTTTTAAAGCATATAAAAACATTTTAATAGTCATGAACACAGCTTGAAAACATGCAGGACGTTGCTAGTATTGCGCAATGGGAAGACGAGCAGATTGAATTCATAAGGGTACTTCCCAAGTTGAGGACAATCAACTCTCTGTTTCTCTCCACCTCCTCTTGTCTCAACACGTTTTGCTCAAATCGATGCCTTTTCCTAATCGCTTTGTTCTTTCCTTTTGACTCCTTTATGTTGCTTGATTTGCACTGTACTTGGAACATAAGAGCACACAACTGGCCAACACTTGTTATCTCCGGGTTCTGGAAGACGGAGACGCCATGTCTTCAAGCATCCAACCTCTCCAATGACTTCAACAGTGTTTTCAATTCCTTGTTTACTAAAAACCACAGCAACTTTCTTCTCCTCGTCAATGAAGAAACTCTTATGTGAAAGCCCCCGCTCAAAGTCTTGTCTATCAATTGAGAAGAAATTGATCCATGACACATTGTTGGCCTCAATCTTAGTCGTAATCCATACCTCAAGCTGACCTGTTTCGCTTGACTGAAATAAAGCCGCGATCTTCTCTTCTCTAACACAAGATAGTGATGCAAACTGTTCACCCCAAGCTCTAAACGGCAAAGGAAGAAGCGGTCCAAATCTCTCTCTTGTAAAATCAAAACAGATTATATGATCATTGAGTGGGCTTACCTTTCGTTCTACACTCCAGTAAGTGTTTCCCTTGAGAGAGACACCACGGTCATACCCTATAAGCCAGTGTGGAGAGACATCAAGAGTAATCCATGAATCAGAATCAAAATCGTAGATTTCAAACCGTAAAGCACGGTTGACGGGGAGAAGTCTGCGATCTGTTATCTCTATTACTGTTGTATCATCTGTAAACCTCAAGATCTTGAAGCTACGACAAGATCTGTTTTCGCTATTATTTTTGTATCCGAGAGCATACTTGTAATAGTCTCGTCCTTTCCATGCACTTGCGCTGTTATATTTTCTGGTTTGGATCCACCTTGTATGCCCCAAACTCGGATTCCAAACAACAATCTTAGTGTCATCGTCTTTCAAGATGCATAACAATAAACCCTCGCAATGAAATACTTCAGATATCTTGACTTGTTCTGGATCCTCTAGGCAAGTAAGTTTACCTCGAGACTTTATGGATAGAAGATTGTCGTTCACGGCAATGCCCATTAAACGAACATTGCACTCCAATATCACAATCATTCGATTCTCCCCTAATTCCTTTGCTGCTGCTTCTTCTTTGGCAATGCGCATCTCCATAAAGCTCCGGCTTTTGAACAAACCGTTCCACTTTTTGCAAGTTAATCTCACTGATCTCATAAATTTCCAAGGAACCCTGTAGACAATCTCCTCTACCAAATCCCTTGGAAGATTTGACATCGACGGCATCATCATCATCGTAATTGATTCAAGTTGAGAAAAGGGACCTTCATGACCAGAATCAACAATGGCTACAGTCACCTTGAGGTTATCGAGTAACAGAGCGAATCTCCTTGACCTAACAGAAATACCCTTCTCTTTGAGGTCAAGCTCAAGTCCCAAAAGGTGGTGTGTGTATTCCCCTGACCCGTCACTTACAAACTTCACATGCTTGTTCTCAGGGTATGTCTTTCCCCATGCCTTCATCACAAATGGGCCATTCACTGCAACCAACCAATTACCAAAAAAATTTCAAATCAAGCACACTCAGCCAAAATACGATAACCAAACCAATTGTATAGACTTTTCACTCTGCATTCTTCTACGAATTCAATATTTTGATTCATATTTCAGAAGTATACAAACTCACCACTAAAGCAAATGATCTCATCAATACCCCTTGACTTAAGCTCCTCTGTTTTCTCAATGAATCCAGGCTCAAGCTTCATGCTAGCCTCACAACAAGAAAACACAATTCCCAAATCAAATCTACAGATTCATCAGCTTATAATCAAAACCCACATCTATAGAACTAGTTTGAAGGATAAAATCAGCAAAATTTTGAAACTTTATACCTGCATGTGGGAGTGAAACCACCAGGGACATTGTAGAGAATGACTTTTTTACCGGCGGCGAGAGAGTGAACGGAGACTGTCTGAAGCTGATCATTTTCATCGTAGAAAGAGATAGTTCCGTCTGGTACAACATCGCCCACACCGATTGGAGCCATGAGAAGAGATCTCTGCGGCTGAAGAGTTTTCGAGTTTGAACAAAATGAAACTAGGGCTCCAGAAAATTTATCCATTAATTGATTTCTTGAATTATGGTTTTACTAGGACAGTTTCCCGCACAGGCAAATAAAATTTTAAAAACAAAAAGATCAACATAATTATTAAAAAAAAAAAAAAAAAAAAATCTAAAATAATTTTATTCATTATTTTTGTAAAGTTATTCTAAAATTAATTAGTAAATGAAACTTTCGATAATATTGAAAATACATTCTATTAATAAAGTTATTCTAAAATTAATTAGTTTATTTGTTTTAATAATTTTATATAGTTCAACTAATTAATTTATCATTAAGCACAAACATTTGTACTATTATTGAAAAATTTTAGATGTCGATATTTAGAAAATCATAAAACGTAGAAAAATCGATTGTTTTAAAAATTACCCGATTTAGTTTTCAATTTTTATTTGTTTTTTTATACAGGATCAACCAGCTCAGCATTGGTCTCTGGCAGAACCAGCGTTACGGATTTTGGCGCAGCCTAAGAGGGTTCGGATTTGGTAACGATCCGTTGAAGCAAGGAGAGTAAACTCTCTTAAGAGACTAATGATAAAAAATAATAAAAAAAATAAAAAACATTTGAAACCATAGAAAAAGATGTTGTTCATGCCTACACTGATACAACATTCGCCGGACAAGTGACAAAGTATGAAAGTTGAAAACAAAGACCAAAGTTATCGACATTCATAACCAGTTCAGTGGTCATCCACTGTGTGTCTGTCAGGAGTCTTCAAAATGGTGATCAGTTTCGTCAAAGATCTCTTCCTGCAAGCACATGCCCAACAATAAATAGTCAAGTGAAAAATAGTTTTTTTTTGGTAGTTAACTTATATAATATAAGATTCCTTACCTGCAGAAGTTCTTCAATGACATCCTCCATTGTAATGATTCCGACAGCTTCTTCTTCCTCAGCAAGTTTAGGCAGCGGATTGCCATTCAATTGCAAGATGTCTGCATCATTGTCTTTTGACCACTTCTTGGACTTTGACCCTCCTTTAAACGAACTTGCTCGATTAGGAAAGCTCTTCCACTTCTGAAGCGATCTTTTTGTCCTTAACATTCTCTCCTGAGGAGTAGGAGTTCCCTCACTATCCAAATCCACTCGGACTTCCTTAACACTCCCTATTAGAGAAACCAAAGCAAATATTCAAAAAACTTGAAACTCAGTAAGACAATGTTTTGTCCATCAATGAAACATTTTACCATTTGTAGAAGGTAATGGGTGGATTTTGTCGCACTGTCTCACAACAACAGCCATGTGGCTGAGTCCTTTCTGGAACTCGTTCAATATGTCATATAGAGGCAAGATTTCTGGAACTCTAAAACAAAGTAAGAAATCAGCTTTTGAAGCACATTCAAGTGGGTTTTAAATTGCTTAGAATCGGAAATTTCACCTTGGGATCCTTCTTATTGTGACATTCTTGACAGGTATTTCTTCATCTGGGTTGATGGTCAATAAATTCTTTACCTGAAGATAATAGTTATGAATGGTTAGAACTGGAAACAGAACACTACAGAGGACACTATACGTGGAAATGACATTAGAGAGAACTACTGCTTGAGGCTGGAAGTTACCAGAACAAGGCCGATGATGTTAGTTGGTTGCTCATAGTATACTGGAACTCTGCTATGCCCTTTCTCAAGAATCAAGTTCATCAAATCTCTATACCAAAGGAACAAAGAAATAAAATATAAAAAGGTTTAGCTACAAGAAGAATAAAGACTCTAGGCAAGTGTGCTTCTAATATGATAGTTCTCAGAAGAATCACAACACAAAAACCTGTCTAGTTTGGCATTGATATCAATCACAAAGATATCTGATATTGGTGTCATTGCATCCTTGACCATTTTCTCAGACAGTTCAAGAGCTCCTGCAATGATTGTCGTTTCATCATGAGTCAACTCTCCACCCTTTCCAGCCTGAAAGAAACAAGATACTAAACAACATGACATAAATAGAATGGGATACAGAAACTTTTCATCTTGAAGATGGGATCAATGCATACCTCATTTCCATGAAAATCCACAAGTGTTTTCAGCTCAGCTCTTCGAAAAAGTGCTGCACGACGATGGCCCAATAGAAAGTCCAGCAGCTGGATTATTCAAAGGGAAAAGAAAAAAAAAAACACTTTTAATAACAAAGAACATGATGGTTGGGGCATTGACTCCTGCAGAGATTGGTAAAGTGTTTTTACCTTACTAATTGGCCATGCAACTGGTAAGCAGATAAAGACTAGAACACGGACAAACGGAGCCACTGTTGCACCAATCGCCAAACCATAACGTGAACAGATTGACTGTGGTATAATCTGCAGTAGCAGTAAAGCCAACAATCAGATACATAAAAGTGATTAAAAAACGCTCAGAAAAACTTTTTGTCCCTATTGTTTAATACTATTACAGGAAAGGTAATCTTACCTCACCAAAGAGAAGAATCAATGTAACTGAAATCAAAATGGCACCCCACGCCGTCGTAAGACCATCAAGAAATATAGGAAGCGTCTGAAAAGATTAAATCATTACTAACAATCAAACAACATCCTCAAAAACGTATATGAGAATGTTGAATCATTTACCTCCATAGCAGCTGCGTTGCATATGAGTAAAGTGACAAGCAACAGATGCTGATTCTTTACCACTGGCAATATCTTTGCTGCAGCAAACAAAAACAACTCTGATCTATTAACACAGTGAGAGACAGAGCCTAAAAGTAGACCAAATTGATAATGCAATCATTGGAATACTGCTCACAACAACAACTGAATCATCTTCGATGACACAACAGCTATTACTTCATCAAATTTGGAGGTTCGACTTAGAGTAGGAAAAAAGTGATAAAAAGGGTATATTCTAGTCTTGATTAGTAAAGTTAGGATAAGACCAAAATCTTCACCAGTATATTATATTCACACGCAGCAATTGAATATTACAGAAACCAAACTCGACCTAAAAATAAACAGATACGTTTGGAACTTGGAAGTAAATCAAAACGCCCAATGAATGAACTAACTAATAACCAAATTCGAATATTACCATCACAAACAACAACAAAAAAGACCATCGGCAACATCTAACTACACACGTGTAAACCCATTCAAAAATATAATCGCAATTGGTGATAGAAAAAAACAAAACTTTACAAAGCAAAATAGGTGAAAAAAAACAAAACTTTGTAAGAGAGTGAAATCGAATCAGGGAACTCAAAAAGAGGGAAAGTGTTGTTACCAGCGTATTGGCGATATTGGGGAGTACCGGATTTAGCGAGAACTTCAAGATCAACGAGACTCATAGACATAAGACCCAATGTTAAACCAGACATGAGTCCAGCGAACAAGACAAGAAACGCAATCACTGCTATATGTATAAAGAAGTTTGTGTCGCAACATTGATACTCCACCGCCATCAAAAAATCGACTCTTTTCTAGATAAACCCCCAAAAAAAACTCAAGAAATCAGAAAAAAAAAAAACACACACTTTAAAACTAAACCCCTTAGCTTAAACTCACTCACAGACTTGACATCTCTCCAAATGTTTCTTGAAAACAGAATACAGAACAGTCTCCGACTCAATTAGTAACCACACAAAAATAAAATAAAAAGAGAGACTTTAATCAAAGTGAAGCTCAGGAAAAAAATATCAGATGAAAGAAAAAAAAAAAAAAAAGACACTTTTTTGCAGAGAAATCAAAGCAATTATGGAGAGAGATGAGACGATAAATAAAAGAGCAGAAGAAGCTCGTGCGGTGGAGATTCCACTGGAGATATATAGGCCGTGTTTAATGACAATACTAGCCCCGTCTGTGTAAAGCCGTGTAATGTAATGTTAGATGAGGAAGGGTGTTTACGTAAATGTAACATTTGTGTCTCTTTTATTACTATTATTGTTAGTGATGGTGACGCAGCAAATTAGCTGGGTTTTTTTCCCGTTACGTAGAGGAGGAATGGAGGATTTTTGATCCGATACGGATCTTCGCCCACGACACTTTTTCTGTTTTTGCGTGCGTCGTCAAACTGAATGTGTTTTGTAGTAGTAGTAAAGCTTCTACTGTATATATATATTTAAATAAAACAAAAAAAACATTTGTTATTTTTGTTCTGAAATTACCTTTTTTTTTTTTTTTGCTTTTTGAATGAATGGCTGATGTAGTTTCCTTTTTACAGTATTTATAATTAGAAATTTTTTTATAAAGGAGTATTATTTACTAAAAAGTTTATACTACCAAGAAACTTCTTTTTCCACCCTATGACGAAGAGAAAGCTTTCATTATGAGCTACTTTTTAGGTCGGCAAACTCTTTATTACTATCTTACTATTTGACAAAAGCAATACTCGAGTTCCCATACAATAATACATTTTCAATTGTTTCACTCGTGCGTCGTGGCCGTGCATTTCTTTTAGCGATCTTATGTCCATTTTATCAGGCCCAGTTCATCCAATAATTCGTAGTATCTGTGTAATGTATCTAACATATTACATATGGTTCCAAATCCGCAAAAACATTAGCTAAAAGGATTGGTAATATTAAAATAAACTAGAGTACCAAATAAAACTAGAAAAACATATGTTATCGAAAATGAATATGCTTAGATCTAGATCAGGGATTCATATCTATATTCTGGAGAAGATCGGATTTCATATATCTCCCCCAACTCGATCTTTAAATCCATAGTCCGGAAAATTTTAAATTCTATTCATGCAAGGAGGCATCGTAGAAAGTTTCAGAATCTGATGATCCATTGGATTCTTTGAGAGTAGTCTATGCATATCTCTGTTTTCTTCCTTGTTTTTCTCTTTTTTTTTGCCAAGGAATTAAACTTTAGGTAACTTGTAATACCTAACTCTTTCATTTATATGATATTTATTCGCTTAGCAAAAAAAAAATATATATATATTGTACGATGAATCACATCTTCTTTAATACTATATACGATGATATAACTATTATGTTAGTACTTAATTAGTATATGTGATTTATTTTCCTTTTTAATAAAGTATTTCTTTTTTAGTATTTGGTATAATATAATTACAAATATCTGGATTTTTTTGGGTTGGAATGAAGCGCACGATGAATCAAAGAGAGAATATAGTGAATATTTTGCTTGCCCTAATGAAGATGTATGCTTGGTTGATACCACCACACACACACACAAAACAAAATATGCTTGATTTGTTTATAGTCTCGACATCCGACCTTATTCATGGATATTCGTTAATTTGACCAATCTAAACAATGGCAAATGGTTGATTATGAAAAAAAAAAAAAGATTAATCGTCGCCATGCATTCACCTGACCTAGTAAAAGTCATAGCAATTAACTAGCATAAAACATTTAAACTATCTAGCTAGAGGATAAAATGTACAACACGGAACGGAAGTATATATATTCTAACGATTTGTTTTATTTTGTTCTTCAAAGTTTCTCCTTAATAATAATAAACTAAAAGCCTACAAACGTATATGGGAAAGATTTGAAGAAATTGTCTTGCAGTTTTAATACTGTAAAAAATTGTTCAGTCAATTCATTGTTTTTATATTATTTACAAAGGGACAATTTGACCTCTTCGCCTAATTGACTTGGTATTACCGAGATTTTAAATAATACAATTACTACAAGTGTATTCGTTCGTTGGTAAATTGTCCACAAAATAACTCCTACGTAAACTCTATATAAATCCTCGTGTCTAACCCATAACACACAACACAAAGTAAAAGAGCTCGTAGACAACTAAGAAAACTAAATGAAGATATTCAACTCTTCTCAAGTCCTAATACTCGTGGCGTTAGCTCTTGTCCTAGCTTTTGCGGTTCCTCTGAAAGCCCAAGACCGGCCACAAGACTACCTCGATGTACACAACCATGCTCGCGACGACGTTAACGTGCCTCATATAAGATGGCATGCGGGGGCGGCCAGATACGCCTGGAACTATGCCCAACAAAGAAAGCGGGACTGTCGTCTCGTTCACTCAAACTCAGGCGGGCGTTACGGTGAAAACTTGGCATGGAGCAGTGGTGATATGTCTGGTGCTGCTGCAGTGAGATTGTGGGTCAAGGAGAAGTCTGACTACTTCTACAATTCGAACAGATGTCGTGCTGGAAAACAATGTGGTCATTATACTCAAGTTGTGTGGAGAAACTCGGCGTGGGTTGGGTGTGCCAAAGTCAAGTGTGACAATGGTGGAACCTTTGTGACTTGCAACTATTCTCCTCCTGGTAATATTAGGGGCCGTAGGCCTTACTAAGTAAACGTGCGCATGCAGACGAATGTAACTTGTCCATAGCGGACGTGTGGTGTTTCTGTAATTTCAATAAATGATGATCATCATCATAGGATGATATGGTGATTCCTTTGTGTGTTTATGGTTTGTATAATATGTTGTGACGGAATAATACGTTTTTTGGTGTTTAATATCACGACTTAAACTAATTAAATGACGTCACAACGTAAGTTCTTGATAGTTGCCTGGTATTGTATGGGGGTAGCGGGCTAGCTTAACACAATAATGCTTCCATCCTACCATATTTTATTTAATAGTATATTACTATAAGTTATAGTTGTGATTTTTTTGCTATTTAAGTCATCAATTGTGGGCAACAGTGATGTTGAAACCGCAGTGGAAAAAAAAACAATGTTATCGATCTCATACTGAATTCTTCAACTGGGGACCATCATAAATTGGTTTTGCCACCTTATCATGTTTAGGGTTCAATCCTAGTCTTCTTGTAATCGTGTATGTGCTTATAAATGTTAAAAAGGCTTGTTTGATGGCTAAATTTCAGAAACATTTGGAATGTATTTGCCAGATGTTTTTTGCATGTTGATACAGGACATTAGATATTGATTTTGGTTTGCCCAAAAAAAAAAAATTTGATTTCGGAATTTTGGGAGGTGCTGTTTGAATTGACAGAAATTGGTATTTTGAACCAATCGGAACACAAATTGTATCATAATAACCAAAGGTTAAACGAGAAAACAAAGATATTTGGTTGTGGAAAAATACGAGGATTAAGATAAGCTATAGTCCAGAGAATTTAGATTTTTGAACATATCAATTCGAGACTTTTATTCCAGATGATACCCAATAAACGATAGTTACTTCTTTTGAGGTTGTGGAGTACCATTTTAGAAAATTTGGAAGTTTTCGTCTAGGCTAATCTACACAAGTAACACAACATGTCCACGTCTGCTTTATTTTGTTTTTATTCGACAATTACATTATTTTTGCTTAGCTAGAATGACTGCATAGTCATGTGAAACAACGTAAAGGAGCATTGTGGAGATGATCAGTTAAGATATATATATAGATCATTAATTTACACATTTTCAATTGATATTAAAAAAAAAAACATTTCTGTTTTGAAATTATAACATCAACGCCAATAATAAATGGAGAAAATTTACATTAGTTTGATAGATTATCCTCTCTTTACCAATTAATTTTCAAAAATGTATGATACTTATTAAGTATCGATCTCTTTTAAGTCGTCCAATTAACTAAAATTATAAAATCAATTAGTACATATCGTTGATAATAAATAGCCCATACTTGCAAATAGAAAAGAGTTAATGAATAACCATCATGTGACAAACTAGATAATATCGTGATGGCTACATATTATTTGGATTATTTAGCCATCCTAAGTCGGAAGACATGCACAAATTAAACGTCAGTGATGTGAAACTCCAACAACTATATATATACATATATATATATATGCATTTTATGGAAAATTTTCTCATATTTATCTCTAAAGTATTAGTATTAATTAATAACCGAATTATCAACATACAGTACTATGATATCGTTTTTACGTTTATCCTCGAATTTTTTTATCGTCCTTCCTTGTTTAATAATCTCGCCTTATATCCACATCTTCTAAATAGTCAGTTATTTCACTGTTAAAACGTTACGTCTCACCAACATCTTAAACATAAAAATTTACCATCCACATTCCACAAGAATGGACATATCAAATTTATAACTGTATGTATGTATGGATGATCCAATCCAACACGAACATGGCAATATATATAGTTCAATCGACAACTATACAACGTACTGTATATGTTATACTAATCATACATAACCAATAGTGGTACTCAACCACCCATATGAGAATGCAAAGCCTCACGCGCGCATATTAGAATTTCACTAATCACGTCAATTACTATGGCTGTAGCTACGAAAGAATCAATTGGCCTACTATAATATTAGACCGAAGACGCATATATACATTTCTAACTATTATTAATCTGTAAATCATTTCGAATTTTCGTCTTACATAAACTAACATTGTAAAAAATTACAAGTGATTGTTTTAAAAATATAAAACGTTCAACAAGTACTTTGATACAAAACTACTATATAACGTATTCAATCCTCACTTGTAAAACCCACAAAAACTAATAAACTCTAAACGTCTAAAACGAAAAAGATGAAACTCTTTAACACATCTCAAAACATATTCTTGGCTCTAACCTTTTTCCTTGTTCTCATCGTTCATCTAAAAGCCCAAGACAGTCCTCGAGACTTTTTGGCAGCTCACAACCGAGCACGAGCCGAGGTTGGGGTGGGTCCCTTAAGATGGGACGAGAAAGTGGCTGCTTATGCCCGTAACTATGCGAACCAGCGTAAAGGTGACTGCGCCATGGAACACTCGAGCGGATCCTATGGAGAGAACATCGCTTGGAGCAGCGGTGACATGACAGGCGTTGCAGCGGTTGACATGTGGGTGGATGAACAATTTGACTACGATTACGATTCCAACACATGTGCTTGGGACAAACAGTGTGGCCACTATACTCAGGTTGTGTGGAGAAACACGGAGAAGTTGGGATGTGCAAAAGTGAGATGCAAGAATGGTCAAACCTTCATAACTTGCAACTACGATCCTCCCGGTAACTGGGTTGGCGAGTGGCCTTACTAAAATAAAACTCCAAATGCGCTTACGAATCTATGTTATACTTTCATGTATGTTTGTATTCTTCAGTTATACCAATCATCTATCATGCAACTAATAAAGGTTGGTAATTGTCCGGTCAGGTCCTCTTTGTACCATATACTTATATATATATACGTGGAATAAAAAAATGCAATGCTACTGCTTGCACTTGCTTTGTTTGCTAAATGAAAATCTCCTCTCCTTTTCTATGTATACGCGCACACATAATTAAATGAGAAATACCTAAAATAGCATTAAAATAAGTTTTATAGACAATTATAGCACATATTCCATAAATTTCCAAAAATAGCACTATTTAACACATTATAATATTTAAAATTAATTTTTAGAATTTTATTTTTTTAGGTTTGGGTTCTCAATTTCACATTTAGAGTATAATTTTGAGTGATAGAGTTTAGTATTTTGAATTTAGGATTTAGTTTTATAAAATTAATTTTATAATATAGTGCTACTTTTTGAATTTTAGAGATGTTGTGCTAAATTTGGAAACGAAACTTTTTTATTGCTATTTTTGAGAATCTCACTAATTCAATTAATATTAGATGTACTACATAAAAATACAAACACGATCAGAAAAGCAACTAATATGTTATTTAATTAAAAAATCGAACCCCTTACATTTTTATTATGCTCCAATGATTAAAGACACATCCCTCTTTTATCTTTTTAAACTAATGTGGGTTTTCGCATTAGTTTGGATTTACAAAAGAGCTTAACCAAAGAATGTTTATATTTATTATGTACATGCTCATGCACACACAAAAGAAAGTGTGGAAATTGGAAAACAGATTTCAGATCACTCTCTATATATATATGATGCTCCACTAAGGAACATCAGTTATGCATGTTTTAATTGAAAGATTACGGATAACAGTTATTCGTATACGTGAGTTTTTCCACGTATCCACGCAAATAAAAGGTTGAACTCGAAGCCGATTCGTTTAATTTCTCCGAGAAAACAGAGATTCATTGTTAGCAAAATATATTTTGTCTGTTCTTGTTTTTCACCCTTTTTTTTTTTTGGACAAACACAGATTTCCATTCATTTAAATAGAAACAGTACAAAGAAACGGAATTGGAATTCCAGAGTTCAAAAGGATAAGGCGGTTACAAAGATAGATTTCATCAAAGTCATAAACAAGAAGATAGAAAACATCAAGCAATAATCCAAGAGAATTGTGAGGCAGTCGCTAAGAAACAAGCTGAGACATGTGAGATCAAGGTTGCAAGACTGATTAACATCGAAGAATCCGATAGCTGACAAAGTAATCACGGTCATACGACTTTGTGACGTTGAGAGGTGAATCAGGGCCAACAAGCTCTCCGATGAGAGGTACAGAAACAACAGCATTGCCTTGGCAGAGATTCGGTGGGTTATAACCCGGGTGGTGGTGGTTCTGAAGATGTTATGCTTCGGTGTAAGACGCTGATAGCTGTAATGGTAACTCTCACTCCATGGAGATGAGGTCATAATGCCATTGAACTTCAGGTTTTTAGGAGGACACTTCAACAAGTTGATACAAAGCAGTTTAGAGGTCTCGATAAGCATACGGGGTGAGGAATAAGGGGGCCTGAAGAACCATCGGTAATCACAGCGCCATATGGTCTGGATCATAATGCCGAGTTCATTCAAGCTTCTAGCCTCAAGAGCAGAATCAATATGTCGATCTAAAAGCAGGTTTCTTATACAATTCCTTAGCCAAACTAGCAACAATGTGGTTTATCTTCCAAATGCAGTATTCGAACAAATGGTTCCATAAATCCACACACATAAAGACTAGAATGGAAAAGATTTAAATTCCGCTCAAACCTGGATAACAGCAAAGGAAGCCATCTTTTGGTAACGGGCTCAAAAACCTTAACAGGCCGAGGAAGATTGGGCCCAACCGCAGAAAACCTAGTTTCACGGTCGGGGGCATCGGAGGGTTCACGCAGCGGCAGGGTAGAGCGGATGTCTGATTCAGGGGCTCAAGCATCTCCATTGAGGGGAGGGAAGGTGATTGGGGGTTTAAAGCGAGGCTTGATGCATCCTAAGGGAGTCCTAGGAGCTTAAGTTCTCCGGTACAGGAATTCGATACCAAAATGAGGAAACCGTCATGCGCCGTCGACAACTCCACCAGGCAAAGCACATTTGATGGTCCTAGTGGATCTACTCCTTCCATCAAAGGAACCTGGTTTAAGATCTCCTCTTGGTGATACAGAAATCCAGATCTGACAAAGTTTGGGTCTTCAGATTTCATCTCCGAAAAAGAGTTTTGAAGCGGTACAGAGTTGGGAGACTCCGGCCGGCAGCTGTCCTCTTTGGATTGCAGATCAGTTAAAGGAGGTAAGTGGGTGAAAAGGGTTAAAGAGAGATAAAAGGGGAACAAAAGCTTAAACAAACGGAAGAAGAAAGCTAGACTACGAGATTGAAAACAAAGATGAGAGATTCGGATTAAATCCCGATGCCGACAGTTTTCCTTCGCCGGTGTCGGAGGAGAGCTGCGGTAAAAGTTCCTCAATTATAGTGTCTGGGAGAAAAAGTTCGGGGGTTTTAAATTATAATCACTTTGTGGATATAACGAAATGTTTTTCACCCCTTAAGTTTTAGTTTCTTCGATATGAATAATTGGATAGTATTTCAGATGGTGACTTTGTATTCGGAAGAAAAGCTATAGAGGAATTATGTGAACTGTAAACAACATTAACTACACGGCAAGACTTTAATTTGCTATAATAATATTTTCACATTGACATTGCCTGAAACCGCTTAGGTCATCCGGCTGCTTGGGCAAGGAGGCTGCGCACTATAAGTTGACTACTGTACTATTAACGGTTAATTAACACATTTGTGATTGAATATAAGAGAATATGCCAAGGGTTTTTAATCAGTTAGCTGATTTTATTGAAAATGATTTTACATCAACCATAATTTTGGTTAATTTGGATACTTTTGCTAGATCAACAAATTGTCAATTGACTTTTTAAACCAATTGGAAGTCCGAGTCTGAAAGTATCGCATCTTTTAGGATTTACTATGAAATATATAGAGTTTTTATATTAGAGTTAACATATATGTACATCATGGAGACGAAACTTGATTTTTTCAGGGATTTGATACATATGATGATTTTTTTTTATTTTTTTATTTTTTTTATTTTTTTATCAACTTTTTGGTAATTTTTTTTGTAAATTTTTCTGTAATTTTTTTTTATCTATCATGAATTTTTTTCCCTCACCATGAATGAGTATTTGCTTTATTTTCCAGGTCTACGGATCAGCGCCGGTACCTTATATCTAAATAGTCTCTATAAACGATTGAACCAAAAATATATTATTATTTCATAGCTATCCGGGACTTTAAGCGATGAATTGCTAAGTTGCAGTACGTTTCTTTATTGATCGATTGAACGAAAAAATACAAGTCACATTTTTAAAAATTAGATCTGATCCATAGCCGAAACCAATAATTCTAAAGATATATTCCACCACCCTTAGCCGACCGAGATACTCAATTCATCACTATCAGCTCTACAAACATGCCACCTTTTTTTCGCACACCTACACAACCCTAATAACGTGCGTACATCACTTCACATTAATGTTTAGAAGCCTTTAGTCTTTTATATATAGTCTCTAACCAGATTTACTTCAAAACGTGACACCAACTAGGCCATTAACTATAATTTGTGTACATTATATATAAACATTTTAAACTTTCTATAAGTAGCAATCAAAAACAAACATTCATCTTACTCTAACTTTAATTTGTTCCATGAATCTTTAAAGACGAAAGAAAAATCATTAAAATGTTTCAGAAGGTTGCTATTGATACCTTGGTTCTCCTACTTATCATCAATTACATGACCCAAATCGATGTTTCCTTCGCACAATACTCTCAGTATCCGCAGTCCCATGAGTCTCCTGACAGCTACCTCAGACCCCATAACGCAGCCCGAGCCGCGGTAAGAGTGAAGCCCCTAAGATGGGACTTCGGTCTAGCCACTGTGGCACAGGACTACGCAAACCAACTAGCCGCCGGTTCCTGCAGTCTTGAACATTCATCTGGACCATATGGTGAGAATCTTGCATATGGCGGTGGAGACATGTCGGCAGCTCAGGCGGTTGCGATGTGGGTGGATGAGAAGTCGTATTATGATTTTTATTCAAACTCGTGCCACGGTCCGGCTTGTGGACACTACACGCAGGTCGTGTGGCGTGGCTCAGCTCGGCTCGGTTGTGGTAAGGCTAAGTGTGATAATGGTGCAAGTATTGTTGTGTGTAACTATGACCCTGCAGGCAATTTTATTGGAGCTAAACCATATTGATTTCAGATTCAATTGATGATTGTGTGTAAAGATGTTTGTATTAATTAATTATTGATTATTTTGAGAATTCGGTACATGAGATTACATACTTCTTTTCTATAAAGTATGGCGTTAAAAATTGTATACAAAGATGTTGAGTGACTTTCCTTTTTGAGCGCATCATCATCGATTCGAAGGATGGCGAAGAAGTGACTATCAGAATCTTATAGATTTGCCGTGGTTAAGCGCTAAAATGACATTAATATACATGTTTGAAAGATTTGATTTCATCCTCCTCAGACACTGCTGGTTTTATAAAGATTAACAGAGAACACTCCATATTTTCTTCAATTCTCTAGATTTACATTTTTATTGTTTGTTTTTAAACTTTTAAAATTAAAATGCTCTGATCCCTATTATTAGGGTATGTACACTCTTCGTTTAAAAGCTTCGTTTTTCAACAGACAAACAAAAAAAAAATCTGCTGTTATTTATCCAAGTCGAAGGATGAAAACGGATAGCTCACACAATGGTTTAATACAAAAAGAAACTGATGTTAAAAAAAAAAAAAAAAAAAAAGCCAAGGAAAAGATCACGAAGAGAATAGTTTCAAAACAGAGAAGCAATCATCACATCACGGGTTTGTCATGGGAGAGGAGGACTGATCATCTAGCTGCTCAATGTTTCCTGCGTCTGTGGACATAAGCCATCGGGCGAAATCGCGAATCAACTCGTGCATTGTAACCGTCTCATCGTCAATACCGTCTTCTAGAAGACAAACGTCTTTCAAGCCTTCAACCAACATAAGGCCCTCGTGTTGGCAACCCTCGCAATCTTTAATAATCCCTTTAGCCACCATAAGGCACACAACTTCTTTTAACTTGATTATGCAACCCCCGGGATACGACGCACATAACAAAAAGCATTGTTTCATCTTCTTGTCTTGCAAGCAATCATATGTCAACTTTAGAGAAGCGTATATGATTTCACTAGTAATCTCACTCGCACGGTGAGGGAAGTTTAGGTCTCGCAAACCCATCTGCCACCAGCCGATATATGAACACTGTAGTTGTATTTTCCCCACGACCGTGATCGCAAAAGGATAACCTTGGGGTTTGCTACAAACTTGCTTTGCAATGGGTTCGACAGTGGCTGACGTAGCATTTTTTTCTCCAGCCACAGAGCAGAAATACTTCCAAGCATCATCAGCGCTTAGGAAGTCAAGTTTTAGGGTTTGATCAACTAGCAGCTTCCGGCACACACCGCGGTCCCTAGTGGTGATAAGAATTTTGACTCTCACCCCATTGTCTCCTTGATAATTTCTCCATGGGATACCCAAACGATCTAAATCGATGGACGCGAGGGCGTTATCAAGGATGATGAGACACGTTTTAAATTTCTGCAACTTACGGAAAATTAAACCAGCTATTACCGCATCGGGTGCATCCTCTGCGTAAAAAAGGGTCAACCTTCTAGCGATTTGGTGTAATTGCCTTGAAATGTTAATCTCTTTATAACATGGAACCCAAATCACTAAATCAAACCGTAGATCACAAGTTCGACTCTTAATGTTGTTGTTCAAAG
This sequence comes from Camelina sativa, assembly GCF_000633955.1. Taxonomy (NCBI): domain Eukaryota; kingdom Viridiplantae; phylum Streptophyta; class Magnoliopsida; order Brassicales; family Brassicaceae; genus Camelina; species Camelina sativa. The sequence continues at coordinate 3,651,713 of NC_025695.1, read as the reverse complement.
TCTTTGCAATTACCGTTTTACCACAACCTTCTAAGCCCCACAGAGCAACCCTATTAACCGCATCGTCCGCTAACAGGGCTGTAATCTTGGCTAAATAACCCGACAAAGAACTCTCATGATCTGCCCTATCACTACAACAATGAAATTGCACAGGACAACTAACCCACGCCATGTTATTGTAGATGTCGTATATGTCCACGCCTTGCTCGTGATGGGACAGAGTATTCGAATCTGCTATTCGAATCTTCCGTGGGGAAAAACACAACCACCTCAACATCTTCATCATTGTCAGTTTTCCTCTGCTTCTTATCCTCTAAAATATTTCTTGTAAATATCTTAGTTCTATTTTTTTTTTCAGCAAAAGTAATTTATTCAGAATAAAATCTATCAAGGTACAAAGGTTCCATCAGCCATACAGGAGGATTGTAAGAGTCTGAATAAAAATCGAAGTTATTACAACTCAATTTAGCTAATAAATGGGCAATCTCATTGTTTGTGCGATGAATAAAGGAAAAGGCTACATGAGCAAAGTTTCTGGAACAGAGTTTGATATCTTGTAGTAAACCATGAATGGAGACATCGTGTAGAGATCCATTGAGGCAATCAATTAACGTTTTGCAGTCTCCTTCAAAGCATACATTGGTGAATCCTTTAGCAGCAGCTTGTTGAATGGCCAGTAGTAAAGCTTGTGCCTCTCCCTCTAGTGAATTATTTGCATTTCTAAGGATACATGAGCCCCAATAAATTGCAACTCCAAGATGGTTACGGATCATCCATTCTCCAACCGTTTTCCTTGTATCTGCTCTGAAACTAACATCAAAGTTACATTTCACCAATGGAAATTCTGGTCTCGTCCAAAGGGGATTATAAGGTTGGTCTGAAGAAACTGAACAAAAAGAACGAGGTGGTGTTGACTTTATCCATTCAAACACATCAGCCCTATCTTGAGATACGATTCGATGATGATCACAAGCAATATTTTGGAAGATGAAATTGTTGCGATCCTTCCATATGTTCCAAATAAGCCAGAGAGGAAGTAGTTTCTGTTCCTTGGATAATGATTGATCATCAAACAAGTGTAATAAAGCTGAAACATTGGAATCACAATCTGTGTTATGGAAGGATGATAGTAGTGGGAGATTAGCCAAGTCCCAAACCAATTTTGATGCAGGACATGTGAATAGGGTGTGATTAATAGATTCCTCAGCGTCGTGACAACGTTGGCATAGTGTACTAATGTCAATACCCCGAGAAACAAGTCTAGTAGTGGTACCTAAAGATTTAGATAACATATTCCAGAGGAAATGTTTTATTTTTGGTAAAATTTGCAGTTTCTATATTTTGTTTTTTAGTTCAACGGAACCATGAGGGATGTCAGAAGCATGAACCAAGTAAAAAGGATCATGTGTAGCCAACCAATAAACAGACCGAACAGAGTATTCACCAGAGGCATTGTAGTGCCAAATAACTTTATCTATTATGTCAAATTGTGGAATGTAAATTTGTTTTAAAACCTCAATATCAGTCGGTTTAATCATAACATCAATTGCAGGTGTATCCCATGATTTAATGGAACATGTGCAATCGATAAGAGATGATAGGATACCTGTGGCAGGAGGGTCAATAGAACAAACAAGGCGTGGGAGATGCTCTGCAATAACATTATCTACATTGATTCGAACTGTAGAACCATCACCAACACAACTCGAACTCCTTTTTTTAGAAGACCTAAACCAATAATAATGGATGACCAGCCATAAGATTGTGTTTTTTTGGGTGTGGCATCAAGGACTGAAATATCAGGAAAATATCTAGCCTTCATAACTTTAGCAAATAAGTTGTTGGGACATTTAAGAATACGCCAAGCTTGTTTAGCTAAAAATGCATCGTTAAACTTAGCTAAGTCTCTAAATCCCAAGCCACCTTCTCTCTTAGAGTATTGAAGCCTTTTCCAAGCAATCCAAAGGATGCCTCTAGATGAAGTCGTTTTCTTCCACCAAAAGTGCAACAGTAACGATTCTAGTTCAGAAATGAGTCCAAGTGGTAGTTTGAAGCAGGACATAGCATAGATCGGGATTGCAGCTGCAACCGACTTGAGCATAACTTCTTTCCCAGCAGGTGATAGAAACTTGCCACTCCAATTTGTCGTACGTTGTCTAACTCGTTCAACAATGTACTCAAACATTTCTTTTTTTTCTTCTACCAAATTGTTCCGGTAGACCTAGATACTTCCCCCTTGATTTGGTATTTGCAAGATTCTTTTCATAGAATCTTGACGGTGACCAAAAACTCGAGAACCAAAAGTGATAAAAGACTTTGAGCTATTGATTTTTTGTCCTGAATAGTATTCATAGACATCAAAAACATCTTTTAAGGCCTGACAATTGCGATTGTTTGCTCTGCAAAAGAATAAGCTATCGTCTGCAAATTGAAGGTGAGTTATAGGTGGAACCCCATTGCCAATTTTGATTCCTTGTAATCATTTGGAGGACACCTGAGACTTAATGAGATAGCTTAAGATATCTGCAAACAGAATGAATAGGTATGGAGACAGTGGATCACCCTGCCTTATCCCACGACTTGGTTGTACTTTACCATATGGTGTACCATTTACTAAGACTGCGTATTCAACTGATTTAACTGTAGCCATGATCCAATTAATCCAAGTAGTTGAAAAACCAAATAATTTCATTGTGGTTTAGAAGAAGTTTCAAAAAAACCAAATATCTTAATTCTATAAGCATACAATATATATATATATATATATATCAGATTTTTTTTTAAAAAGAAATTTTACATTATGTGCAGTCAAATAAATAGAAATTTAACATTATGATAGTGTATTTAGATTTGGAAAATATACATCTCTAAATGTTATTTAAGCTAAATGTTAGAACAATGGTTGTTCCGACTTCCGAGTACAACATATATATGGTGGATGGGTTTCATTTTGCCATTAGCTATTTTACGTTTTTTTTTGTCATAGATTAATTATTTATTTTGTTATATGTTAATGTCATTAAATACTCCATTACTCAATAGGCTGTATGAGATTTTTTTAAAATGTGAATTATAGGTATTATTTTTACATTATGATAGTGTATTTAGATTTGGAAAATATACATACCTAAATAACAACGTACGTGGGTTTCATTTGTCCCATTAGTTATTTTACTTTATGTGCAGTAAAAAAAAAATAGAAATTTTACATTATGATAGTGTATTTCGATTTAGATATCTATATTTGTTATAAGTTGATGTCGTTTCATTACTCAATAGGCTGAATGAGATTTCTTTTTTTTTTTAGTTTTAGTAAATGTTTTACTGTGCTATCACATACTATATAATATCATATATAGGGATATATTTAAATTCGTCTTATTACTACATTAAAAACATTAACTTATAAACTCATTAGAAAGTAGGACCGCCGAGTCACGAGTACTTTTGCTGCTTAACTTGAACAAGTAGACCAAGTCAAAGTCAAACATACCATCTAAAATTCGGAATTTGTATTTTAGCCCCTTAAGTTTTGTAATTTTTTTTGTATTTCTTCTGTTTTCACCCCCAAATTTATATATTTATGTTTTGACCCTTACCCCTTACAAATTAAAAAAATTTGTGTTGTGACCCTTAAAGGTTTTATCATATTTTCCTACTACTTTGTGTTTTAACTATATTTTTCTCATGGTTTTTTAGTCTTTTTGTTTGTGTTTCACTTATAAATATTAAACCTAATTTTTGGTTGTTTGTAATAAATCAAAAACGTTTTTAGCTTTTTAAATTATTAATTTTTATTGTTGTAAAAAAAAAATATTTATTTTCTTAATTATATTTCGACTCCCCTAAAATATATTCTGAGTTCGTCACTGCTCCGAATGATGTACGTGGGTATACAAAACAAGTCTTACATGCACATTCTGATTTACGTACAACAGTACATATAGTGATCTAGAATCTAACGGTGAGTCGTCGAGAAGAAAGTGGTAATGTATGTGGGTTTCATTTTGTTATTAGCTATTTTACTCTTCTTTTTTTTGTCTTAGACTAATTATTTACTTTGTTATATGTTAATGTCATTAATTACTCCATAAGCTGTATGAGATTTTCTAAAAATGTGAATTATAGTTTTTCTTCTGTCTTAACTCAATTTGAAATTTGAAACTTGAAACCCTTGATAATATCTATATGTAATTAATTTCAGTGTTTTAAACACTGAACCTACCTTTTTAAAGCATACTTGCTACATTAATTTTAATTATCGATGGTTTTACTGGTGCATGCATATGTGCAAATTAAAAAGAGAAAAACAACATATATATTGTTTTCAATCTGCTAATAAAAACATAATAATTCTATCTATAGAGAGAAAGGTCATTTTTTATGAAATTATATGGAAAACTTGTAGCTGTGGATAACGTAAGAGGGAGTGGTTTATTAATAGTCAGAAGAATTACCAAGTCTGAGTACTTGGTCTCGTTGGAACAAGAAATAAGAGACCTGCTGATAAACAAAAAAAGAGCATGTTGACAGAGAAGTAGAAAGAGTTTACATCAGATTATATATCAAATGTGTACTTGCTAGCCATCAACAATTCTATATCTTATGGTCTTGTCGCCTTCTCTAGTCCACTTTGACCACTTCAAGAATGACTCATACACATAATTAGGTTACCTAAAAAAAAGTTCTAAATTGCTTTTTGTTTCCCTGTTATTTATTTTTTTCTTCAAGACAGAGGAGGTGTTGTTGTTTCAACCATAAACTAACGTAGGAGTTTATTTCAATTTTCTAACAAATTAATTGATTAGAATTATATACTTTATATATTTTTCTTTTCTCATTTTCATGATTTTATAAGTTCTGAAATTGAACTATATTTGACGATTCATTTAATAATCGCCAGTAATTTTCCATATAAAAAATTATCAATAATTGAAAATTAATAGAGAATTATTCCCCAAGAAATAATAATTAAAAAAAATAATGGAGTAGAGTAGACAATAGTCATCGGTTCACCATCTTTGCGTTGTCTGGGCCTTACCTCTGTCCTTCACACTCTTTCCTTATTCAAAGTTTTTCTCTCTTTTTTTCTTTGTTTTTGTTTTGCCTTAACTATAAACTCCGAGCTCGAAAGCTTCTCTGTCTTCTTCTCTTAGATAACTCTCTCTCTCTCGAACTCACAAGGTACTCTCTTCTTCTTCACAAAACTCCAACTTTGTTTCCTTTTTTAGTTGTCTCCGAATCTGATTCTTGTCCCTATTGTATCTCATCTATATATTTTTTTGTTCTTGATTTTGGCTGTAAAACTCAGCTATTTTCAAGAATTAGTTTCTTGATTTGACTCCTTTTAGCTGTTTAAGATCGAAGCTGTCATGGGTGTGTTCTTTTTTTTGCCATGTCCCATTCTTCTTCTACTACTTGTTCTTTCTTGAATTTGTCTACAAGATTTGGGGATTTTAAGGTTCTCAGTCTCTGTTTGCTGATTTAGGATTTCAATCTGCGTTGTTTGGTTTTTACTTTGTATACCCCTTTACTTGCAGCATCTTGGTTGTAATTTATTTGATATTTTTTATTTTCCCTTTTGCATGTCACATCTTTTATTGTTCTTTTTGGTATTAATGAACTCCAAAAATTTGGTCTTTTAGGTTATTGATTTGTCTTATTCTATAAAAGCTGGTTCTTTATTGTGTGTCACAGGTTAAAGATCTGAGTTATGGTTTTTTTTTTTTTGTATAGCAGTTGAGAAGAAGAAGTTTTGTTGAAGATGAAGAAAGCATCAAGCAGAAGCCAAAGAGGAAGCAAAGGTATTAAAGGGAAGCATGTTTTGCAGATTTGTGTTCTGCTTGGGGTTTGCATTTGGATAATCTATCAAGTGAAGTATTCTCATGATAAGAAGAAGGAGTTTTACGAGAAAGATGGCGAGAAAGCGACTGTGTTGTTGTCAGAGGTTGAAGACGGAGTGGTGAAGCTTGGGAGAAAAGATCTTCTTCCCGGTTATCATAACAAGAAGGAGAAGCATGTGGAAGAGGATGAGGATGAAGATGAGATTAGCCATGGAGGAGAAGAGAAGAAGACTAAAGTAGAGAATGGTAGTAATCATGAAGAGGAGGAGAAAGAAGAAGAAGAGGAAGTAGTTGAGGAGGATGAAGAAGATAAGAATAAGCAAGGAGAGGAAGTAGCTGAGGAAGATGAGGAAGAAAACAAACATGAGGAAGATGAGATTGATGAACAAGATCAAAGTAAACCCGGTGGAGATACTGATAAGGATGATGAAACACTTGAAGAAGAGAAAGAGAGTGGAACGAGTGAAAGCGATGAGAAAGAGAAAGAGAAAGAGACTACTCATGCAGATGAGATTGATATGACCGTTGATGAGGCACGCGAGGAGCATTACAAGGCTGATGATGCTTCCAGTGCTGTGTCCCATGAGTCTCGGATACTGAACACTGAGAAATTGAAAGAAAGTTCTAATGGAACAACTCAGGAGAATAATTCCAATAGCACTACAAGCGAGGTTGAGATCCAGAAGCAACCTGACTTAAAGTTAGGAGAAGCAGAGAATTTTGTGAACAAAACAACCACAGAAGTGAAAGATGGTGACAGTGAACCATCCAGTTCTGAAGCAAAAAGCGCGGTAACTGAAATACAAGGTGAAACAGTTAATACCAATTCGACAGAAGCAATTCTTGAAGCTACAGGCTTTTTGCAGAACGAAACAAAAATCATGCGAGATCGAAGTCAAGAGAAAAGTGCACCGCCTGCAGGATTCTCTGAACCACATCCTGTCTTGGAACTTGAGCAAATCCGTAATGAATTTGATCCCAACATCACTGTTTCTGCAAACATTACCAACAAAGATTCCATTCAAGATGAGTCCAGGAACTCAACTTCAGAGTCTTTGCTGATTGAAAACATATCAGGCTCAAACACGACCGAGGTGAAGGAGAATTCAAGTTCTGAGGGTGATGATGAATCAGCTGAAAAGGAAAGTTCAAACGTTTTCTCTACAGAGCTAACGGAGGAAGCAGATAATACTTCAGAAACGTCAATTTCTCAAGAAGAGATGGATGCACTCACTGATCCACAAACTCTGCCAGATATAAGAATAGAAGGGAATGAAGAAGATGAAGAGGAAGCAATCGGAACAGAGTGAAAGAAGCACTAATGGCAAAATTGATAAGTTAATGTGAATGTTTCCATGCTTTTGCAGCTATGCGATTGTAAAATCTCAAAACATTAGTCTCTCTCTGTTACTTAGTTTCGCAAAACTGTATATTCATTTGGAACTTTGGCTACGGATTGCTTTCACTGCTCTTCAGGAATCCTGACTTTTAACACTAACAGTAGAAGAAGAGCTCAATAACTTGTCAGTTAAGCTGCAAAACTCAGAACATTTGGAATTATAAACTCTAAAACTGGCTATTCTCAACTTTTGCTTTATAACACTTTATTTATGTCAACTTGCAACTTGCAACTTGCAAGTATATCACTCGTGCATATATTGTTTCAAAAGGTGACATTGATAACAACTTTATTTAAAATCAATAATAGTAATGTTAAAGCGTAAACAGAAGATGGACAAGAACGTTGGCAAGAGACATGCCATCATAATCACTCTACTTAATCCTCTCAAAGCACCTAAGATACAACAATTATGTTTGTGTTGAGAGCTATTTGGTGCGGATAGAAAGGTCTTGGAGCTGCTTTGGATCGACTTCCGAGGGAGTCCTCGTCAAGGCACATTGCGCCGTGGTTGTCTTTGGGAAGGCTATTACATCTCTTATGGAACTCGCACCTCCCAGCATCATCACCATTCTATCTAGTCCATAAGCAATTCCACCTGCAAGTTCATATCAATTCTAATGTTTCATTAACCATGCTTAATAATCTTGTTCTGCAGCATCATCATCACAAGATACCAAGTTATCGACAAATTGTCATAAAACTTTTCAAGTCCCATATCTTAAAGAACCCATCCACACACAACAAATGACAGGTCAAACCAATCGAGACTTTAAAACATGGACGTTGAGATCAGGTAATGTTTTCTTCAGAGATAAATGACCTTGAGAAATAATTACATACCATGAGGAGGAGCACCCATGTCAAGAGCCTCCAAAAGGTAGCCAAACTTTGCTTCGGCCTGTTTGCAGAAGAAAACATGATAGATACGGCGCTCCGAATAACATGAGTAATCCATTTATAATGGATAGTTCCCAAATTAAAAGAAAGTGATTATCACCTCTTCAGGTGAGATGCCAATGATCTCCAAAACCTTTTCCTGAACGTCCCGCCTATATATCCTCAAACTTCCTCCACCAATCTGGTATAAATAATAGAGTCTATAAAAAAATCTCCCAAGCCATTGGTCCAGAGAGAAAAAATGGTCAAGCTGTCTGGTTTACCTCAATCCCATTATAGACCATGTCATAAGCGAGAGCTCGTGCAGAAGGCAAGTCATCAATATCTTCAGGCTTAGGAGCTGTGAATGGGTGATGTAATGCCTGAAGAGGAAGTTCTTGTCATATTAGCACACAAAATATTGGACATAAATCTCATCTCAGGTAAGAAATCAAATTATGAAACAACAGACCTCAAGCCTCTGCTCCGGCTCATTCCACTCGAACATTGGAAAATCTGTCACCCAAAGAATTGAGTGCTTGGACTGTATAATATACAAGAACTGGCATAAATCTGATGAACTGTTATCAAGTGGAACAAAAAAGTGATTGACCAATGGTGAAACTTACATCGTCAATCAAATCCATGGCATGGGCTACAAAGAGTCTTAACCTATCTAGGGTTTTGTTAACCGAAGTAACAGAACCCACTCCAAATAATATAAGATCACCGGGTGCTGCTCCACATTGTTTCACAATGTTTGTTTTACCCTCCAAGTCTAAACTAGAAACTAATGCTGCAATTCCCTCGACCTCGCCTGCATCATAAGTTTAGACCTTCAGTCTTCAGACCGAATGTACAATGTATAGTTTACTGTCTATCCTTAGAAAAATACAAGTCCAAGAGAAAGAAGTAAACAGGATTTATTTATTTACCATTATCCAAGACCTTCAAGAAAGGAAGACCCTTTGCTCCGGATTTTATGGCTTCATTGTAAATATCTCCTTTTTTGAGAGCTGAGTTGGAATACTTTTTAGCACCCAAAGGCACACATAATACCTTAATGATTCCACCACTTTCAAGGGCCTCTGTAAAAACCCTGAAGGACGATTCTGTGAAAACGTTTGACACCTGCAATTCAGAATTAGGGATTTAAAATCTTCAAAATTGACTTGTAAGTTTCTGTACAATTGGGAAACAGCTCTAAATCGCACTTCCTGGTAAATTAAAAAAAACTAGCTTATGCAATAATTCCCTAAGCAGGCAAAGAGACATATATACTTCTTTGTAACATTAACTAAATAACCACAAAGCAGATAATATTACGTCTTTTAACTCAAGATCAAATCGTGTATCTGGTCTATCTGAGCCATAACGATCCATTGCATCAGCATATGTTAGCCTTGGGAATGGATCAGATAGCTGGATACCTTTGATCTCTGAAAATACCTGCACAAGAAGGTCAAAATATTAAAAATGCTGAAAGAACATCAAACGAGCCTCGGAATCTCAGAACATATAGGATTACAAGAAACACATCATGAAGCAACAACTTCTTACACACATTTCTTGACAAAATTGAGCCACTATTGTCACTATCATAGAAGATACGAAGTAACAAAAAAAAGCTCAAAAGTATCCCAACCTTACGGATAAGATCTTCATTCAGCTTCAGCATGTCCTCCATAGGCATGAAAGCCATTTCCATATCAAGCTGAGTGAATTCAGGCTGCCTGTCAGCTCTTAAATCTTCATCTCTAAAACATCTGATAATATGAAACAAAACGCATGAGAGAGAAATCATTTGCATAAGAATCCTGCTTTTGGTGGTAAATGAAGGTGATGAGCCACTTATGTCAGTGAGGTTTATGTTGAACCAATCTTAAGTGCCAAAGTTCATATACATACCTTGCTATCTGGTAATATTTGTCAAAACCAGAGACCATTAACATCTGTTTGAAGAGCTGAGGACTTTGTGGCAAAGCATAGAATGTTCCTGACTTCGATAGAGAGATTTGATAGAATCAGACAAATAAACTATGATAAAAGCTTATACTTGGGGAAAACTAAATTCTCTGACAGAAGCAGAATAAATCGAAGTAAAGGCACCTGAATTCTAGAGGGAACCAGATAATCTCGCGCGCCTTCTGGAGTAGATCTCGAGAGTATTGGAGTTTCAATCTGGCACAAACAAACAAATCCAGATGGAAAAAAACAGGTTAACTCCCAAAACTGAAAATATAGCGAAAATAAATACAGAGGCTTTTTCAAATAGAGTAGGAAATACCTCAATGAACCCATGTCTGTCTTCTAGATATCTTCTAATTAGCTTCACCACGTTATGGCGAAGAACTATATTATTCTTCATTTGCTGACGGCGTAGATCAAGGCACCGAAATCTAACATCATACAACCAAAAGCCCAAGTATCAGTAATTATTTAGAGATTCAGTATAAAAAAAAAATCATAAAAGATAGAACATACAGCTAATGTTTCACCTTAAGCGAATTTCTTCTTTCACTGAATCTTTTGTCTCGTCTGAAGTAGTAACAAGAAAGGGAAGCTTTGCCCTCACAGGATTCAATATTTCAACATGCTCTGCAACTACCTAGTGCAACATACTACCCCCATCAACTTTCGAGAGAACCAAAACATATATATATATATATATATATATATATAACGCAGCTGAGTTAAGTGAGAAGGAAAGGCATACCTCAATGAATCCTGTTTTCATTTTCTTGTTGATGGCCTCATTTGGCCTGCTACGAACAGTACCTTCCACCAAAACGACATACTCAAGCCTCATGTCATTGATCAAGCCATGTGCCTCAGGAAACTCATCCGGAACTGTCGTAACCTAAAATTATAAACTTTCAATCAAAAACGAAGCATACAGTCCCCAATTATACATCTTTGCGTTGCACAAACGAAATCAAAGAGTTGCAATTATACTTCATTTAAGAGATTCGGATAGAAAGAAACAACAATCTATTGTTACTTAAAACTTAACAGCTATAACGTAAGCATTAGGTAACAATAGGTGAAATCTCAAACCTGGACAATGCCGGTATGATCTCTAAGATTAAGGAAAGTGAGACCTCCATGGACTCTGTGAAGTGCGACCCACCCGCAAAGGCGGACCCTTTTACCAACATCTTCGACTGATAATTCGCCGCATAGCCCTGTGCGAGATACCCACCGGAGAATCGACGGAGGAGATGGAACAGGCTTCACTACGACATCGCCGGAGGTAGCCGCAACAGTGGAATTGGAGAAGGTTCTTCGGGTTCCGGGAAGTGGGTTTCTCCGTTTGGGTACGAAGTATAAAACGGCGGCGGTTGATGCGGATATGACGGTTGCGGAGAGGAATCGAGCAGGTCGTAGAGGCAAAGTTCGCAGGAGCAGAGACATTGTTGGGACGAGATTTTAGCTGAAGTGAGGAATTGCGTTTTAGAGACGAAGAAATCAATTTTGATTGAACCGGTTAAAATTGGTTCGGTTTATAACTAACCGGAATGGTCTCAATGGGAGATAACTCAGTTTTGTTTTTGTGGTCAACTGTAGAGGAGAAGTTGATTGTGAAGGCTATTTTTATTTAATTAAAACTCATATAAGTCATAAGTATCAGTAACCAAAACTTGTTATCTGATAATACAGCTTCCAAAAGGGAAAGCTAGTTCTGTACAAATCCATAATTAGACATTTTTTTATTATTTGTCGATCCTTAGAACATCATCTAAACACTGCCTCCCATCTTCATCATTTACAATGTTGTCGCTTCTTATGTTTTGTTTGCGCCAGATTTTGGAAGAAATCTACAAATACAGTCTCGTAATCTGGCATCTTTCCGTAACCTGCAAATGCATTTCAAACCAGACTTAAAACTTCATTTCTCTGCTCCTTGAGAAGATCATATTTTTAAAAACTACACAAAAACTTCCAAGAGCTTGCCTGGAAAATAGTTGATGTCAATAACATAAAACGTGTTTTTGCTCCCATGTTCCCTGATCATGTCTATGTTGAAGAGACGAAGTCCCTATCGAAGATAAGAAGTAACAAATTATATTTAAAAAGCCGGACTTGCAAGGCAAAGACTAAAGAGTGGAGAAAAGCAGCGACAATTTTATACCAATAAGCTTCTTAGCTCTTTGACAAGGGCCTCGAGGAAAGGCTTTGGAGGGAGTTCAGCAACACGAGGGTCCAAGTCAGCGTTATCCGCTGAAGCAGAAGCAGATGAAACTCTTGGGAATTGGAAGACGCCATCAACTTTGGCTTTTTCACAATTACTCACATTTGGTAGAGAAAACCGTCTCATGACTTTTATAATATCACCCACCACAAAAACCTTGAACATAACTCCACCTTCAGGCACCAAAAAAGATACATTGAGTATTTTGAAGATCTATACATGGGGAAAACTGCATAGTGAAGTTAAAACCCAATACCATGATTTACAAACTCTTGAAGGACTAAAGGCGGGTCAAGTTCTGCAAGTGAGCGCCTGTCATAAGCTAAGTACAATTGATGTGACTTCGCAGTTCCATCAATCCAGAGCGGCTTTGCAACTGGTAAAAAGTTGAAAATAAACAAGTTTGAACCAATGTCAGCCCCTGGTCATCATCATCATCATCATCAATATATAAAGAAGAATTAGTAGTAAGATAACATGTTCAGTTTTACCTAGTGGAAATTTAAGACCAGCTTCCACAACTTTGTCAGCACTAGCTGCTGAATCTTTTAAGACAACCATTTGCTTTGGAACAAAAATGCTGCCTACAAAGATTTACCAGAGCAAAAATCACTTATAGAGAAACTTAACAAAGTTTTTGAACCCAAATTTCAGTGTCAAGATAACTTATTAAGGAGGGTTGTTACCACTGCAATCTGACAGATGCAAATCTGCCATACCCTGAAGCATCGATTGTCGATTATATATACGCTGTATTGAACCTGGTGGGTCAAGCACAGTCACTTCTGGGTGGTTTTGCTGGTAATCCTACAAACACGCGATACAAACATGAGTTTGTCGAACATGATTCGATGACAATATACTCCTGCTGAAAGGATAATGTCCACAAACTGATCTAGCTTAACAGTCGACTACTAATCCTATTTAAGTTGTACACACATTTACATTCTCAAACCAATAAAATTTAAAGAAAGGCAGACAGTTTTTCGAACCTCAATAACTTCTTGCCACTCTTTTCCCAGCAACTGCAGGAGAATAATCATATAGTTCATTAGAATTCCAGCAGAAACACACAGATACAAGCTCAGAGCATTCTTAGTTCTCACAAACCTTATGCAAAACGACATCAAATGGCCCTTGGTCAGAAAGGGGGCGGTTCAAATCGATGGGGACAAAAAAAATGCCTTTTCTCCTAAAATAGAAAGACACACAAAAAGTAGTACTGTTAGCATTTTGTTCAAAACGATACTGGAGGAAGGAAAGAATGAAAGCTATGGGTTGATTAGAAAGCAGCAAAGCAGAGGCCAAACTGAACAAAAACCAATTAAGAAAAGTTCTCTTTGACCAATTTGAGACATTCTAGAACATGATATCTTATGTTGAACCAGTGATTGTTTTAGCCAAAACACCCATGTGACTGAAGAAGATTTCAAAGCCGCAGAAAAAAGCAAAACATCAAGAGTATTTTTTGTATATTTTAAAGCCAAAGTCAAACCTCAACAGAGACTGAGACTAATCTAAATGGATTAAACAAGGAATATTCCCACAGAAACTAAGGAGGTTATAAAAAGATTCCTGATGCCACCACTAGTATACTAGTGTAAGTATAAGTCTAAGCAAAAGGAGTCGATTAAAGACAAAAACATGGCAGATGACAAGAAAGTGGCAAGTGGCAATGGTCCTCCGAAACAGAATCAGGAAAACCAATAATAAGAACCAAAACAAGAGTAAGGAAACAAGAACCAAATCTAGAAGAAAATGTCAAAGTCCTAAATATCTTTTTAAAGGTAGAAAAGAACTTGTCGGCTCTCTCTAAACGCCAACAAAGGAACAGTCTTCTCAGGTAAAGTAGTAGAACAATCAATCAAAAAAAAAGGACACAGTCACAGATTGTTCAACAAATTTGGAAACTTTGTAATGTAAAAATCAAAACTTGACAATCAAATGAGCAAGTTTGGGGTTCGCATTTCGTTACCTAGCAAGAACTTCAAGCTTGGGCTGCAAGAAACTCTTCTTCTTCTTGGGAGTGAGAGCATACCCAACAACGAGTTTCTGCTGCTGCTGCTGCAGCAACGGCTGGTGAAACTGAAACGGCGACGTTTCGGTGACAGCCACTTCTCTGCCGCCGCCGTCTTCTTCCTCTTCAGCTTTGGTTGGAACCATGTTTTCCCCTTCGAATCTCATACCAAAGTCTTCAAATCCACCGCAGGCGAACCCTAAATTGCAGGTAATCCCCAAATTACGGCTCAATCGGGCAGTTTCGATCTCACAGGAAGCAAACATGAATGGAAACGGTATAAAAAGAGAGAGAGAGAAGAGGGCAAAGGTAGAATCTTTAAAGATCCCTCTCAGATTCTTGATCCTCTTACACGCAAGTGGTTTGAATTTAGGCACTTCCCCTATTAGGGAGAGTGTTTTTGTCTCGAGAACGAGATTTAGAGAGAAACAAAAAAAATGAAAACTTTTGACACTAAACGTATCTGTCAAAATCAATAGAGAGCGAAGAAATCAGAGAGGAATGAGATGAGGGAGAGAGATTGGTCTGAAGATCAAATATTTATAGAGAGAGAGAGATGAAAGAATTTGCAGAAAAAGATATGTTTTTTATGTAGTGAAAATGGTCTCTCCTCTCTCTCTCTCGTTCCCCTAAAGATTTGCTTTTTTTTTTTTTCCTTTTTTCTTTTCAGATTTATTATTTTCCTTAAAGCTGTTTAAGAGTTTCCCCGTATTCAACTCTTTTTTTTTTTTTATGTTTTATCTCTTTTTAATGAATTACACGTAGTCTAACATTAATACATTGTACAGTATGTGCTTTTGATACCCGTATGTGTTACTCTGGATATAATCGTATTTGTTTTTTTTTTAATAATTGCCACTGTTCTTTTTTTCGTAACATATTTTTTTTTAATGAAACAAGATTTGGTTAAAGCACGTTTGGCTTTGGAAAAGTTGAAACTCTATATATACTACGATGATTGGGTAGGCAATTTAATCAATCTCTCTTAATTTGCCTATATACGTACGTCACCAAATCTTTTGTGGTGGTGAGTTCCTATTCGAGCCTAATGGTCCAAAAGAATTGAAATGGACGATTTGTATGTCTGCCATAACATGATGTTTGATATGATTGATCCTTGCTATTTGTTGGATCTTTCAAACGTTTAACTCCTGAGAAATAGTTTTAGAAGCTTTTCGTTGATTTATAAATATTGCGTGGCAGCTTATAATTAGTGTCAACATTACGATGGCTCATGACCTGCCGTCCTCCAGCATCTATACGTTAATGTTTCACAATTCAGAGCTACTCAACCATAATTAATATCTAACTCTTCGTTATCTTATCTTTTTTTATGTGCTCGTTTTTGTGGATCGTCCAACTATTTTTTTATGTGCTCGTTTTTGTGGATCGTCCAAACCGTTGATAAATGTTTACCAAATTTTTGTAAGTTTCGATTTAATGTGTGTGTAAATTAAGCAGCCTCTAGAGACTCCTAGAGGTGGAAGCTATTGCCTATTAGGTTTCTATGGTCTTCGATTTGACGAGCTTTAGAATTCTTTGATTTTCTAAGACGACGCTAGCTAGATATTTGGATAAGCATGTGTCATGTCTGTTTCTTAATCTATGCTCGTCCGCACGCGCATGCAAATCTGATAGTAGTCTTACGTGCCCACAACTATAATTATTTTATAGAAACTTTGGTATCTGTCGATTTCTTTATTGTTGCACACAAAAGTTGAGCGAAAACAATACTATTTTATAAAATGAAAAAGCAAATGTTGCAAAATGTCTTAACAGATTAGCTTAAAGATCATTTATAGTGGATCAGGTCTTTAGATTGCATCCAATTAAAAACGACAAAAAGCTAGATGTTAATCTACTGATTTCCAACTTATATTATAGATTATAACATATATAATAAATTAATGATAAATGCAATTGACTTTATTGGAATATATGAGTATGACGATGAACAACATGCAAGGGAATATGCTCCTTATGTTAGGCAGCAGAGTCTCTTGTTTCTGTCAGAATCTTCCTTTTGTTTGAGGTAGATTACAAATATATCAAACTACCATAATATTTATTTACTATAATCATGAGTAGTAAACCTTTAATTTTTCTACGTTTTAAAATTTTCTAATGAAGTTTAGCTATCATTCACAATAATTATTTAATGTACGTGTGATCATGTACTTTTGAAATAGTTGGAAAATAACTACTTATGTACATAATGCAAATATATAACAAACAAATTTTCATTCATCAAACAGAGACTAGTTTTTAGTACATCATAAATTCATATCATTAGATTTTTTTTTGAATGTAATGTTAAATTATATTCAAAAACAAAAATACTTCTTTACAATTGGTGCATCGTTTGTTTGATAGTTTTAAAAAGAGAGCAGAATTTTATTTTAAATCAGTATCTAGTCCCTAGCCAAGTGAGTAGACCAGTATCATATCGGCGATCCCCCTTGACACCAATGGCAAGGAGTTGGTCCCGCATCTGTTTGTCAACGGTTTGAATGAGTTGTGAAGCAGGCTTCGGGTTTTCACCATAATATCATTATATATTTTGCGTAAACACTATAACTCTAGTGTATGATTGTGTTACTATGTATTATTTTGTTCTAACACTAAAAAACCAGTCACCATTTTTTTATTCAACTTACTAAAATACAATTTATTCAAATATTACTAACATACAACTTCGTGTTCGTTGTTTGACCTAATTTTATGACAATTTGTGAGTATAGTAGTAAATGAGGCAAAAAAATTCCCAATTGAGTAAAACATATGATTCTAGAATTTCATTAGCATATATGGTGCAGATAGAATACGATACTTGATGTTCAAGATATATATGCACTGACATAGACTTATCAAGTGCTGACGATTAACTAATTGTAGAATCATATACCGTGTTGACTTATTATCTCTTATCGGACATCTATCTATATGTTCATGTTTACGAGAATATAATGTGTCGTCAAATATATATGCGACTGATCGCTACATAAAAAGTGATGCATATGCTTTTATTCTACACCTGACAGTTGACTTCGATATGAGCTGACTCTACTTCTCTATTTTTGGTGAATGGAATATTTGTATACGTCAAGATGAGAAGAAAAACAAAACTTCGCTGTAAAATATAAAGGACAACGTCACATGGAAATGACCCGAGTCAAGTTAACTATCCTTAGTCGCTAGAAGAGTGTTGTTTCACCTAACGGATTTGGGTTCAAATATGGTGCTACGTATGTGAAATATGATTGTTGTTCATATAACATGTAACAAAAAAAGGATTCTTCCAAAGAATGTATATGAAAACTTAATTATGAATCACACAACATCCAGAAATGTGGGTTAAGTAAACAAGAAGTGGTAACAAATTAGGATTTTGAACATAACTAAACAAAAACAGGTCTATGTTGAGTTGTCAAGTTCAATTTTTTTGTATATATATATATATATATATATATATATTTTGTTTTTTTTTTCCAAATTCTTTTGTTTTTAACGACGATAAAAGGGAAAAACAAATTTGTATTCTATATTCTTTACGATCATGATAGTGAAATACACAAGAGTAGATCTAATTTACATGTTGATGTGAACACCAAAAAATGGTGTAATTCAAGTAATACAAGAGCAAACATGTTAAGTAGGCGCGCTTGACATATATTTCTTTAAATTCTTACGAGTCGACGACGACAAGTATATTTTCTTTGACTGAAAAAATGATTTTATTTAGTTTAGATATCTATCAAAATTTTATCTCTTGAACAGACGACAAAATATATGCACCACTCGTCACATAAATAAGTATATATTATATACTAGTAATATATAATATGCATTGTGTTGTGTTGTCTCTGTGTACATATGTGTACCACTAAGTGGGAATAAAAGGTACATAAGAACATCAAACTTCAAAATGCATCTTAGTGGAATTTCATACACCCACTAATCTTTTGGCATTATTGTCGACTTTTTAGCCTTTTGTGGGTGTTTAGTTGGTTTTTTTGTTTTAGTTGAAAAATATATGCCTATATGCATTGTAATTTGTAAGTGCATTAGAACATATCCGCTTTTAACATCTGCCTTATAAACTTCTCATCTCTGATCTCTCTATCGTTATTATTCTTTAAGTACAATAAGTAATAACACATCTGTTAGCAAATATTTAAAAAGGTATATATAAATGTAGTGACTTTTATGCCCATAATCGACTCTTAGTTAAGGCGTCTAACTAGTGATATAAAATATATTATACGAAGCTAACAACAAATCCAATAAAAGGCAGAGATGAAAGATGTACTAGTCTTTAGGACCTGGCATACAAATCAAACCGAATCTGACCCAAATATTTTATTTAAAGCAACACTGAAAAACAAAATTATATAAATTCCATGTTTCGTTTTTTAATACGAATAAATGAAATTTATAAAACCAACCGAAAACTACGTCTACGTGAGTCGTTTGTATTATTCTAGACTAGATATGTAGAGTACAGTAGGACATGTTTACAAGTTTGTTTCCTAATTATACAACCATAAAACCAAATATACAACCTAAAGATTTTCGTATATTTAATCTAACGCCCCTTTATAGGCGGAGTATAAGAGGTTACCGTAGGCCTTTCATGAAGGTTTCAACAACTCAGCATACTGTAGTGGTGAAGAAACATAGAGAGAACCTTTACTTAAGCCAAGTGCAACCCGTTCACTCACAAAAGTAGATGACAATGTGATTGGTGTGGTGGTATCGAACTGGATTGGAGAAGAGATAAAACTACACTGAACTGCTGTTCACGCAGAATATCATTGTGGCACACTTATGATTGCCGTCAGCTAAATGCAAGGATAAGATTGCAAAGCTTCGTGGCTTTGGTGATGGCATCTTAATAAAGAAGCTTTCATTGAAGTCTACTGAATTTGATTTACAAAACTGGAAAGGTAAATGGTATGATTCTATATATATTTGGTTTATTCCACTAGTTTCCATCGCTGACTTGATTGTTACAAATACATATTACACTTTTGTACTCACTAAATCATCAGATATTGCCAATGAACATCCACTGTAGCACTGCTTTCTGATTCTGAACTCAGCTGTGGTTTTATTGACTTGGGAAGAAGCTAAACCAATTCTGGCTCCCAAAAGTCAGAACTCTGATATCTGGAAGCGTAAAGCAAATTAATCAAGAAACTGGTTGCACCCCGTTCCATGCACGTGGGTCATCAGAGAGTTCATTGATCCTATTGTTGCGGCTCTCCTGCAAGTATGCTACACCAGCCCAAAGTCCGCGTATAAGTAGAATGCTCGTAAATACAATAGTTCCAAGTGTGCAAGCTACCTGCGTTCGACCATAGAAATGACATAAAAATCCAATCCCGACAGACACATTGAAGAATATGTGTCTCTTTCAAAGAAACAAAGTAGCCTATATACATTGAAGAATATGCACATTAGCTCAAGTATTCAAAAACATAGAGCCAAGCCTTGTGAAGTATATATATTTATATTCATACCGTATGAATCATACGGATAGATCCTCATGACTATGTACAGAAGCATGGGTCAAATAAAAAATTACATACAATTTTGCTATGTGTGAGTAGAATAAAACAGAGCCCGAAAGTGCTTAACCTGAGTTCAGTAACATTTTCTATATATAGATAGACATTCGTAATGTGACTTTGTAAAATCCAGCGAAACTAGTATCATGGCAACTCATCAACAAAGTTCTAAGCTTGATACAACCCTCTCTACTCAAATTTATGGTAGATACAGAACTCTGCCATGGTCAGTGAATCCGATAGCGAAAAAGATATAGCAATCAAAGGGCAACAAAACAATCCACTCCTTGTTAACTCCCTACAGAACTAGACCATCTAAGATAAGCAAATAACACAAGAGAGGAGTTCCAAGTTCGATTCTTTTAACAACAATGAAGAACCTTTCTTTACAATACTACAATTCAATGGAGGTTTAGAGTAAAATTACCTCGAGGAAAGCCTTCAAGATCCACAAAAATGCAAGAATAAGAACTCCATTCACTGAAAAGCCCACCTAAAATTGAAACCAAAAAACTTGGTAAGAACACTGTGATCCAAGATCTTAATATCAACACTTTGAACGGATCATCACTCATCAAATCAATGGCAATGGCAATGGAAGAGAGAAGGAAAAGACTAACGAGCTTGGTAGAGATGGAAAGAGGCAAGATTGATCTGACAGCTTTCCTAGCTCTCTTGGAAACCTTTCTGAAAACATTCTCTACAAATCTAAGTAAAAGATCCAAGCTTCTATCTTCTTCCTCGTGATCATCTTCTTCGTCTTCTTCGTAATCGTCATTGAACCCGTCGTACTCCGGTCTGATCTTCCGGTTCCAGCTCCTCGTATCGTCTCCGAAATCATCCCTCCCCTGTTGTTGCAAAAAAAAAAACCAATTGAAAAAAAACAAAAAAAGTAGAGAAATTGGAGCTTACACATATATACACAAGTAGAGAGAGAGAGAAACAGAAATCGAAGTACGTACGTTGATGAAATCGCGGGATCGGCGAGAAGCAAACAGGGGAGAGGAGGAATCAGAGAATCTGATGAAGATTAGGGTTTTGGGAGAGAAGATGAACAAGGACGAGAGACGCGATCGAGTTTGATGCGCGACAGAAGAAGCCGATGAGATTGAGGCGGCGGAATATTGCATCCTTCACGTTACGCATCAGACCTCTCTCTCTCTCCTCCTACCGTCGTCGTCAAATAAAAAAAAAACCTTATTTTAGTACTCCCTCCGTTTCAAAATATATGTTTTAGAGAAGTTTTTTGTTTAATGTTTTCAAGTTTTTATGCAACTTTTAGATTAGTTAAGTATTTTATATTATGCAGAATTATTTCTAATTGGTTGAATTTATTAAAATTAAAAACTTCTTAATCTGCGTGTTTTAGTTAAAACATCATATATTTTAAAACGGAGGGAGTATTTTTTTGTTGTTGTTGTAATGTAAACATTTAACAATTTTTTTTTTTTTGGTAACATGTTTATTTGATTATGTTTGTCAAAAAAAAATGTTTATTTGATTATGAAAGCTAAAACTTTAACATGAGCCAATTAATGTATTAGAAAGTGACTCAAAATAAACATGAAGATTGAAGATTCTCGATTGTGTCAAGTTGTATGTTATATGTGGGATCGTTGGTGCTGGAAGAGTAGTGAAAACCACATGGTATGGTATGGTATGGTATGGTGAGTTATAGTATCAGCATACCGGCTTGCAACGCTGAGTTGAAAGAAGAAGTCAATTTGCTGTCAATTTTATAATGATGCGAGAGATTGATGATTTCGTCCTTTGAAAGGTACAAAGGGATCATCTGGATCCCGGCGTAATGAAAGCGTTTGTTGCCTTCTCACCATCTAAGATTAGAATTAGGTTACAGTTAAGAAGCCCACCATATATAAGTACCCTATATTAATTAGAGTTAAGCCTCTCAAAATGCTTTATGTCATAGCCCTCTCTCACTTGAAATGAATATGCATTACCAGAAATATATCTTTTTTAGTTTCCCCGTTTGTGGTATGGATTTGTCTCGACTCTAGAGTCTAAGGTCAAGAACATACACAATTAGACTGTCTTTCATGGACATATATGTAATGTATGATCAATTAACTCTGAAAGATAATCTCATAAGATATTTATTTTAACACAGATTGAATCATTGTTTCCCATATTTTATACTACGAACTATTAAGTAATATTAAAAAAAAACACAAGGCGTTGAAGAATATTATAGGAGTATCAAATATATAATTTCATTACAGAGATGCAAATTAATGCTGAAATTACAAATAAAACACCCCAAAAAAAATATATATATATATATAATAATAGTAGTCAAACATATCCCAGGTTTAGAACCGAATTTAGACACGTAGCCGAATGAAAACGGATCAATAGTGTCCACAATATATACTCGTTGTAATACAATAAGATAAGAATGGTAAAAATGAACTTATTAGAAGACATGCTTAACCAGCCCAGGGATATGTGTACCCACAAAATAGCTGTCCCAGTCGATAACCTTTGGATCGAAATAGAAAATCTCGCTTTCCGTCTGCGACACCATTTTTTGCAAATTTTCTGTGTTTGAATCATCGAATCTGCATGTGTATTTAGTACATACTCCAGTTAATTGGTATAATCTGAAACCATATTAGACACACGCTAATAATTAAAGAACCAAACTGGAAAATGAAAAAGTTACTTACATGCCCTTGAAAAAGAGGTAAGGCTGATAGAGATCAACAAGCCGAAATACAAACGCTATCTTTCTATGGAATTCCTTAAATTCCTTGTCTAACAACTTGCAAAGCACCATGTTTGCTACTTCAAGTCCCTGTGATAAATTAACCAGAGAATCATAAAGGTTATTATTCATAGATCTAACTAAAAACTACTGTATTAATTATATCGTTACCTTCAATGAAATCAAGTAATGTATGGTCATGTATTTGTGGAAACTATTCATAGAACTCAATATCTGAATGTTCTTGACCCGAACGGCCTTCCCATCTTTGTTGATCCAAGGTTTGGTTGTGAAATATTGGTATGCTACTTCAGGAAATGTCTTATTTTTCAACGGGTTTCTTAGTGAAGAACCCACATGGTAAATGATCTCTTTTTGTTTACCGGCTTGAGCGGCCATTGATACTAGAATCGAATTTACCACCATAT